>NC_056727.1:730067121-730397121 GCF_019279795.1 Protopterus annectens | reverse complement strand
TATGGCATAATAAAGTTTATTGTCTTATTTGTGTACTTTCAGTGCTGAGTGATTTATTTATTGTTTTGCTTTATGTCTGTACACGTTATGTAGTACAGTCTGTGTCTCTAAAGCAAACCCTGTATTACCTATGATGAAACAATGTTCACTCAGTATATTTTGAGTAAGCTGTAGTAGATCTATATTTGTATTCCTTTGAAACAGTTGCAAGGGACATGCTACTTTTGTAGGTCTACACAGCAAATACCTGGCTATTTATCATGTTTAAAGTTTGTGTTATCCAGATGTTCATTATAGCACTGTTTCTGTGTTTAGGAATATAGTAGTAAGTGATTTATTTTACAGGCAGGTTCTGTGGCCTCCTCTTGAGTCACAGAGTGGTAATCAGCATTTGTCTAAGTATATACTAAGATTCCTGGAATTTCAAAAATGTTATAAGTAGTTTTTCTTTTTTTTTTTAAATTTCTTAGTAAATTACAACTTGATTGCACTTCTACCATATAATAATATAATGGTTAAGGTGCTGGATTTTGAGGGTTTGAAGCCTATCAGCATGCATTTGCAGGTTGCGTGACACTTGAGCATTTCGGAGAGTCAGTTAGACAACCTTGTTGTCAAAACCCTAAAAATATATGATCTGATGGCTATCCATGATGATATTCATCATGGATGGGTCTTGGATCTGACCTTGGATCTGAGCTGGCAACTGTGGACAGATCCAGAACTCAAGCTCCTCCCCTTCCCATAATCCCCTGCTGACCTGTAACCTTCAGATCTTGTTTGCTTTTGCTGCAGAAACACTAGGATGTGATTCCAGTGCTCAACTTGGTCAGATAAGTGTTCGTTACCTTTTTTTGGGATTTTTTGCTTTGTCTGTTTCAGCCCTTTAGTTGCTTTTGCAGTGTTTAGATTCCTTTTGGTCTAGTTAGTGTTAGGTCCCTCTCCTCCCAGTACTTTTATTTAGTTCTTTTTATTGCAGGTTCTTCCTTCCCTGTAGTTAGTGGTTCAGTTTACCTTTATCTTTAATTTAAAAAAAAAAAAAAAAAAAGTTCTGAGTAGTAGTAGTTGTAGTTTTAAGTTTTGGTTAGTGGCTTTCTCGTCTTTGTGCATGTGGACTCCCTCTTGGTTTGTCTGCTTTTGTCTATTGCAATATGCCTTTGAAGCCTTCTGGCTTTAAGAGGTACTCCTTGTGCAGTTGGAAGATGCCCCATTCCGACTCACACAAGGAGTGTGTTTATTGTTTAGGAGAGCCCCATCTCGAGATTGAATGCAAAATCTGCAGTGGATCCAACCTGAGGGCTCTCATGGAGTGCAGAAACAAGCTTCTCTTGAAGGGGTTAGCTAAGGGTGGCCCCCCTAACCTTGGGTTCCCACTCTTCAGCTTCTCAGGACCCAAAATGGAGATCCTTACCCCCTCCTAAAGGGTCTCCTCCTAAAAAGCCGAGGCTGTCAGATCACAGATCCCCAGATCCGAGTCCAGCCTATTTGGCTTCAGATCCAGTTTTTCCACTCTAAGGGCCTTGGATTAGCCCCTCGGATCTGAGACCTTGATGTCTCTTCGGATCCATCCAGCACTCTGGCCAAAGTGTTGGTTCCTACTAGGGCTTTGGATCCGATGGTCATCTCTAATCTGATAATCATAGATGGCTCTTCCTCCAGATTTAGGTCTTCAGATCCAAGACACCAGAGTCGGTCTCCTTCCAGAGATCGCAGAGCTTTCTCTAGGTCTCCAGCAAGGTTGGAGTATTCTTCCTTATCCTCCATGTCTTCCAGGAGTGTACTACCAGTAGTTATGGACAGGATGATGAGGAGGTTTTTTTTTTTTTGAGAGTTTCCGAGTTTCCTCTAGGCCCAGATCAACCTGGGCTTGTTACCTTCCCCAGCTCAGTTGCCTAGGGGTACCTCTCCATCCATGGGGCTTCCTTCTCCTCTTCTGAGCCATGTGGGCTCATAATGCCAGAACCAGAGGATTTTGTGTGAGAGGCCATCGGTGTCCGGTATCTCTCCCTTCCTGACACCATCAGGATCCCTGGTGGGTTCTGTTCCGTTGCCCGTGGAACAGGTTCTGCCTCAATCCCATGAGGTCGGCGCTGGATCCTTGGAGGTGGGGTCATGCCCAATGTTTTCTGACCGTTCTCTTCCCCTGGAGGCTTCAGTACTGCATTGGGGTCTTCCTTCCCTCCAGGGTGGCTGCATCGAGAGGACAGGGGGCTTTGTCCAGTCTGGCCTTTCAGGCAGTAGAGAGGACCATTTCCAGCTTGGCTGTCCCCTCTCTGTCTCTGGGTCCTTCCCAGCCCTTCTCAGCTTTGGGCAATGAGGCCTCATCATCTGTCCAGGGTCAGCCCTCCCGTGAACACCTTCAGACGGGCACTGCCCGGGGTCCCGGTTTTTTCTGAGTCCTCCCCAGAGTCCACCATGGAGGAGCCCCCTGAGAAGAAAACATGTAAGAGGAGGCACTTGGACTCCCCTAGAGAGTCCCTCACTGAGGACATGGATTTCGAGGAAAGAGACGGGTCCCCCAACCTGAGGAAGTGTCCTTTGGGGACATCCTCAAAATTCTCAAGCAAAAAGGTAGTTCTTCCCCCACCCTATTTTCAGAGGAATCTGTGTTCCTGAAGGCCTTTGGGATGGGCCCATCTTCTACCTTGGTGTCACTGCCTGCTGACGAGCTTGTGGAACTCATTGCCAGCAGTGCTTGGAAGGAGCTGGACACAGTGGAACCAGTACCTAAAAAGGCAGACAAATTTCTCAGTCCCCCGAAAAATAAACCTTTTGGAATAATCTCATCCCTGTTGATGCCATTGTGGTGACCACTGCTGCTAAAAAGGAGCTAGAGGAGCAGAGCTCTTTGGTCCATCCCCCAAATATGGAGTCTCAGGCGATCAACCATTGTGGAAAGCTTGTGTTTGCCTCAGCTACATCTGGACTGAAGGCAACCACCTACATGGCACATTTCACCTGGCTTCAGAGGGATTTGGTAGCGGAGCTCACTACCTCCCTCACAGAGCTACTGCCCCCGGAGAGTGTCAAAATGGTCTACCCTAAGCTAGCCACTCTGAATTCCCTGTCTAATGCTTTGATTAGGTTGATCTCCAATGCTGCTGTGGCCACCTCTCAAGCAGCAGGTACAGGGATTGCCATTAAACAGCATGCCTAGCTTTAGTTTTGCGGGTTTGTTGAACCCTTCAGGGCATCTTTTACTAACTATCCCATTGATGGTTCAACCTTGTTTAGACCTTCCGTTAAGGAAACGTTAACCAGCAGTGAGCAGGAAGGGAAGACTCTGTCCACTGTCGGAATCAAATTTTCTAGCCCTCAACGATCTTTCTCTAATACTCTAAGAGGTAGTAAGAAGCTTTGGTTCTGCAGAACCCAGTCCTCCCTCCAGGATGATCCCTTGGAATCCTCTTCCACAGGCCAGGGTTGGGGATTCAATGGTAGATGCCACCCCAGAGGCAGAAGGGATATGCAAAATCAGGGCTTCAGAGAACCCTTCTAGGAGAAATACCCCCACTGCTCCTGAAGCGCTGCCCAGCTGTCCTGCCCTGGAGGCAGTCGAGGGACAATTCTCCCTGTACCCACTAGCCTGGACATATATCACCTCAGATCAGTGGGTGTTAAAGATTATTTTCAGGGGTTACTTCATTCCTTTTCTTCAGTCCCCTTTCATGTCAAAATCTCTCCCGTACATTCCGCTCCTCCAACAGGAGTTGGCCCACCTCAGGGTCCTAGATCTTTGAAAAAGAGACATCCAAGAGGTCCCAGCAGGACATTTAGGGTCCGGAACTTACTCTGACTTCTTTTTGGTGCCAGAAAAGACTGGGGACCTGCGTCCAGTTTTGGAACTCAACGAATTGCATCT
Source organism: Protopterus annectens (assembly GCF_019279795.1). NCBI lineage: Eukaryota > Metazoa > Chordata > Ceratodontiformes > Protopteridae > Protopterus > Protopterus annectens. The sequence continues at coordinate 730,393,259 of NC_056727.1, read as the reverse complement.
GTCAGTTCAGAAGGCCAAGTTCCAGATGGTCATTGTTCAGTCCATTCTGCCTCCCTTGTGCAGGGATGATTGGATGTGCTCAGTGGATCTAAAGCATACGTAGTATCACACCAAGATCGACAGATGCTCCAGGAGACACCTGCGCTTTTGAGTAAGGGCGAATCATTACCAGTGCAGAGCTCTGCCCTTTGTACTCACCACAGCCCCCTAGGTGTTTACCAAGTGTATGGCAGTGGTGACAGCTCATCTCAGGCTCCAAGCCTTCCAGGTTTTCCTGTATCTGGATGATTGGCTCCTCACTGCCCCCACAAAGCATCAACTATCAATGGCCACCATCTATACCTTCCACCTTTTTCAGAAGCTCGGTAGCATGGTAAATCTGCCCAAATCCAATCTTTTCTCCATTCCAGAACCTGGAGTTTTTCAGAGTTCAAGTGAACACGGTGATGGAGACTGCAGCACTATCCTCCTTCGGGATCAGGTATCTCACTTGCTGGCTCTAGAGCATCTCACAGCTCTTCTAATTATACAGGTATTAGGTTTAGTGGCAGCTGCCATCCAATTAGTCCTGCTCACCAGGTATCACATGCGGGTTTTTTCAGTGGACCCTGGCTGTGCAGTGGTTTACTTAGGTCCATCCCATGTCCACAACCATCAGGATGACTCGGGTATGCAGAAGTCACCTTACTTGTTGGTTTCAGTCTCAGGATCTATTTCTCAGCAGGCCCCTATTGTCTTCCCCCCACCCAAGGCCACAGTGACCACGGATGCCTCCCTGCTGGGGTTGCGGGCATTTTTAGGGAAGGACAGTTCAAGATATGTGGTCCCCCGTAGATACCAAATTGCACATAAATGTCCTTGAGATGAGAGCAGTCCTTTTAACATTGCAAGCCTTTCAGTAGACTCTCCCTCTTGGGAGTATAGCAATTTAGACGGACAGCATGGCTGTTGTCTGGTACATCAACAAGCAAGGAGGAACCTAGTCTTATCCCCTGTGCAGGGAGGCCAGGAGAGTGTAGGAATGGGCAATGTCTTCTAGGCACTTTCTTTTTGCAACTCACATGTCCAGCAGCTCCAGCGTGTTGGCTGACTGACTCAGCAGGTGCATCTTGAGCCCTCATGAGTGGTCCCTGAATCCGTCAGTGACATGTCAGATTTTCGACCATTGGGGTCAGCCTTGATGGGATCTTTTTGCCTCTACAAGCAACCACAAATGCAGCATCTATTTTGCCCTGATCCCCCTGATGGGGGGAGGGGGTCACCCAGGGACACTTTGATTCACAATTGGCCATTGGGACTCCTTTATGCTTATCCCCCCACTCCTCTTATTCCCAAGGTCTTACAGAAAGCCATTTGCCTGAAGACTCTTCTCATTCTCATTGCACCCTTTTGCCCTCGTCAGGCGTGGTTCTTCCGTCTCATCTGAGATATCCTCCATGGATATTTGATCCAACTCTGGATTTCATGTCCCATCCGTAGGGGCTTCCCCTTCCCAACCTTCAGACTCGTCATCTAATCGCTGATCCTTTCTCAGTCTAGGCTTCCCTCTCTGGTCAGACATATTATCTTGGCATCTCAGAAGCCATCTACAAAAAAGGTGTAATCCAATAAATGAGCATGGTTTGCTATTTGGGCTATTTAGATCCTTTTCAGTCCCAATTTCTGATATTTTGCTGTTCTTGACTTCTCTGTATCAGGAATATGCTAGCTTTTCCACGATTAAGCTCCAGTTGGCGTCCATCCCTAATTTCCATTTGAATGAAGGCCCCACCTTTTCTTCAAAGCTTTGCAAAGCCTTCCTCAAGGAGATCTTTCTTCTTAGACGTCCTATCAAAGATCCTTCTCCTCCATTGGATTTAACACTAGTGTTGTATGACACAAAAGCCCTTTGAACCAGCTGCATTATGTGATCTTAAATTTCTCTCTTGGAAGACACCTTTCCTGGTGGCTATTACCTCTGCCAAATGAATTTCTGAGTTACAGGCTGTCAGTATTAAACCCCCTTTCCTGGTCTTCCACAAGGATAAGGTTTCATTAAGAACAAATCCCTCATTTGTTCCTAAAGTAGCTTCAGAAACTAACCTCAGTCTATTCAACTTCCAGTTTTCTTTCCCAATTATTCTAATAAGGGAGAATTTACTCTGCATTGCCCAGATGTTCACAGGCAAATGTGGTTTTATCTTAAGCGGACTGAGGAATTTCCAAAGTCAGATCAGCTTTTTGCAGCCGTTTCCCAGGCCAGATCAGGCCCGCCTGTCTCTAAAGTGGCTATTTCCAGATGGATTGCTAGTTGTATTTCCTATATTTATGATAGCAGGCATTTGGAGCAGACCAGTTAAGGCACATTCTACTAGGTTGGTGACTGTGTCTTTGGCCTTTCTATCTAAGATTTCTCTGGATGAGATTTGTGCTGCCACTGTATGGTCAAGCCCACACACCTTTGTCTGTCACTGTAAGTTGGATCTGCTATCTAGGAACAGAGCTTCCTTTGGTTCCTCTGTGCTCTGGCATATCCTTCCATGAGGCCAACCAGGGTCCATAGTAGCTGGGGACTCTGACCCATCCGTGATGAATAATGACATGGATAGCATCAGATAAAGAGTTATGTACTTACCATAACTTGGAATCTGTGCTATCCATGTCATTATTCTTCATGCTCCTGCCCTCCTTCCCCCTTCCTTCTGGAGACCTGGGGATTTTGGAGGAATGTTCCCTTTGGGGATAGTATGTCTCTATGACAGATGGTGCTGTCCTTTTTCCTTATCTAGCAAACTCAATCTGAAGGTTACAGGTCAGCAGGGGATTATGGGAAGAGCTTGAGCTCTGGAGCTGTCCACAGTTGCCGGCTTGGTTCTGAGATCAGATCCAAGACCCATCCATGATGAATAATGACACTGGATAGCACAGATTCCAAGTTATGGTAAGTACAACAACTCTTTTTTTGTCTGTGCATGTATATACGTTTGCATATGTATATCTAGTATGTGGAATTTGTAGGGAGTCTGGTGTGCAATATAAGAAATATTTTGCTGTTTAGGTTTTGGGAATGAATTTTGTAATGAGTGGCAAAGCCATGAATCATAAATCAGATTCACTAACCTTGCAGTACAAAATATTTCTTGTGCCACACATATTAGAGCCCAAATATTCCACTTACCCATTTTATTCTGTTTTTTGTGTGTGTGTGTGTGTGTGTGTGTGTGTGTGTGTGTGTGTGTGTGTGTGTGTGTGTGTGTGCGCGCGTGCACGCATGCATGTTAGAATAGTATTATCAATTGGCTTCAGTGGGTTACATTCATTGCCCAAATTTGTACTGAACATGGCATTGGGTAGTTTGCATATTTTGTTTCTTTTTATGAATGGGGTATGTTGTGGATATTGTTTTTGTGTAATGTTGAGGTGATTTTCAACTCTGTTTTTTTCTTTGAGTGCATTTAGGTGTATTTTAGAAGTGTAGTGAGAGTTATGTTAATATTTATTAGTTTTACAGATTAGTTATGCTGTTTACTTGGTTTGGCTTTAGTTTGCTTATACAGTTAACATGAGGACTATTTGTTGGTAGTGTAGTTTTACAGTTGACTGGTTAATGTATCGTTTTACTTTTTATTCTTTTATCTTTTTTGTTCCTACATGAACAAATTGGCTGTCACAAGTAAGCACGAGTGTTATTTTTTGTGAAGCCTCGTCTCTTCAGATATATAAAAATATTTGCCATCCCACTTTATTCCTTAGAGTCAGAATACAGATTGTCCACCAAACTAATCTGTGTTTCTCTTCTAAACTTGGGGGCTCTTGAGTTGCCCACCCTTACTATAAATTTGCCGTTGATAGCTCCTTCTGTTGTCATTTTATATGCGCATACCATGTACCACTAGAGGATCAAACCAGTACTACTGTATGGTACAGAAGCCTGGGCAGTGAGGGTACAGCAATTGAGGAAGCTAGAGGTGATGGAGATGAAATGCCTGAGATGGATGGTGGAATGCTCAATGACTTGTGGGACAGACAAAGAAATAAGGACATCAATGCACAAGCTGAAGTGGCTCTAATTGCAAGAGAAGGTCAAAGACAGATTATGGTGGTTTAGGCACATGTGCAGGAAAGCTGAAGACAATCTGGTGAAGAATATTTAGGTTAGACAGGAAGAAGGCAAAAGGAAATGGGGGCATCCAGCAAAGAAAATGTATGGATTGTGTGACAGAAGACCTGTGACAGTCTTGCATGACTGTTGAAGGTAGGAGAGTGGCATTGACTAGAGAGAGATGGCAGCAGTTGACACGGCACCCCGACTCCATGTAGTTCAAAATAGGGAAAAAAGGGGGTTGATGAAGATGATGATGATAATACCTCCAGATAGATCCCTGGGGACTTTCAAACTGAACTTATTGAATTACAGATCATTCTAGGTATGATTAATTATCAACTAACAGCTTGTTATAGAATACCTTCTTTGTCCACTGATGACCACTCTTCAGCTTCTCAGGACCCAAAATGGAGATCCTTACCCCCTCCTAAAGGGTCTCCTCCTAAAAAGCCGAGGCTGTCATATCACAGATCCCCAGATCCGAGTCCAGCCTATTCGGCTTCAGATCCAGTTTTTCCACTCTAAGGGCCTTGGATTAGCCCCTCGGATCTGAGACCTTGATGTCTCTTTGGACCCATCCAGCACTCTGGCCAAAGTGTCGGTTCCTACTAGGGCTTTGGATCAGATGGTTATCTCTAATCTGATAATCATAGATGGCTCTTCCTCCAGATTTAGGTCTTCAGATCCGAGACACCAGAGTCGGTCTCCTTCCAGAGATCGCAGAGCTTTCTCTAGGTCTCCAGCAAGGTTGGAGTATGCTTCCTTGTCCTCCATGTCTTCCAGGAGTGTACTACCAGTAGTTATGGACAGGATGATGAGGAGGTTTTTTTTTTTTGAGAGTTTCCGAGTTTCCTCTAGGCCCAGATCAACCTGGGCTTGTTACCTTCCCCAGCTCAGTTGCCTAGGGGTACCTCTCCATCCATGGGGCTTCCTTCTCCTCTTCTGAGCCATGTGGGCTCATAATGCCAGAACCAGAGGATTTTGTGTGAGAGGCCATCTGTGTCCGGTATCTCTCCTTTCCTGACACCATCAGGATCCCTGGTGGGTTCTGTTCCGTTGCCCGTGGAACAGGTTCTGCCTCAATCCCATGAGGTCGGCGCTGGATCCTTGGAGGTGGGGTCATGCCCAATGTTTTCTGACTGTTCTCTTCCCCTGGAGGCTTCAGTACTGCATTGGGGTCTTCCTTCCCTCCAGGGTGGCTGCATCGAGAGGACAGGGGGCTTTGTCCAGTCTGGCCTTTCAGGCAGTAGAGAGGACCGTTTCCAGCTTGGCTGTCCCTTCTCTGTCTCTGGGTCCTTCCCAGCCCTTCTCAGCTTTGGGCAATGAGACCTCATCATCTGTCCAGGGTCAGCCCTCCCGTGAACACCTTCAGACGGGCACTGCCCGGGGTCCCGGTTTCTTCTGAGTCCTTCCCAGAGTCCACCATGGAGGAGCCCCCTGAGAAGAAAACATGTAAGAGGAGGCACTTGGACTCCCCTAGAGAGTCCCTCACTGAGGACATGGATTTCGAGGAAAGAGACGGGTCCCCCAACCTGAGGAAGTGTCCTTTGGGGACATCCTCAAAATTCTCAAGCAAAAAGGTAGTTCTTCCCCCACCCTATTTTCAGAGGAATCTGTGTTCCTGAAGGCCTTTGGGATGGGCCCATCTTCTACCTTGGTGTCACTTCCTGCTGACGAACTTGTGGAACTCATTGCCAGCAGTGCTTGGAAGGAGCCGGACACAGTGGAACCAGTACCTAAAAAGGCAGACAAATTTCTCAGTCCCCCGAAAAATAAACCTTTTGGAATAAATCTCATCCCTGTTGATGCCATTGTGGTGACCACTGCTGCTAAAAAGGAGCTAGAGGAGCAGAGCTGTTTGGTCCATCCCCCAAATATGGAGTCTCAGGCGATCAACCATTGTGGAAAGCTTGTGCTTGCCTCAGCTACATCTGGACTGAAGGCAACCACCTACATGGCACATTTCACCTGGCTTCAGAGGGATTTGGTAGCGGAGCTCACTACCTCCCTCACAGAGCTACTGCCCCCGGAGAGTGTCAAAATGGTCTACCCTAAGCTAGCCACTCTGAATTCCCTGTCTAATGCTTTGATTAGGTTGATCTCCAATGCTGCTGAGGCCACCTCTCAAGCAGCAGGTACAGTGATTGCCATTAAACAGCATGCCTAGCTTTAGTTTTGCGGGTTTGTTGAACCCTTCAGGGCATCTTTTACTAACTATCCCATTGATGGTTCAACCTTGTTTAGACCTTCCGTTAAGGAAACGTTAACCAGCAGTGAGCAGGAAGGGAAGACTCTGTCCACTGTCGGAATCAAATTTTCTAGCCCTCAACGATCTTTCTCTAATACTCTAAGAGGTAGTAAGAAGCTTTGGTTCTGCAGAACCCAGTCCTCCCTCCAGGATGATCCCTTGGAATCCTCTTCCACAGGCCAGGGTTGGGGATTCAATGGTAGATGCCACCCCAGAGGCAGAAGGGATATTGAAAATCAGGGCTTCAGAGAACCCTTCTAGGAGAAATACCCCCACTGCTCCTGAAGCGCTGTCCAGCTGTCCTGCCTTGGAGGCAGTCGAGGGACAATTCTCCCTGTACCCACTAGCCTGGACATATATCACCTCAGATCGGTGGGTGTTAAAGATTATTTTCAGGGGTTACTTCATTCCTTTTCTTCAGTCCCCTTTCATGTCAAAATCTCTCCCGTCCACTGATGACCGTGCCAGTGTTCTAAATAATCACCCTATTAGTAAAATCTTCTTTATTTTGGGTAATTTTAGCTACCCTTGAATAAACTGGGCAAGCTATACCTGCAGTGAGGGATATAAACAAAAATTCCCTTGATCAACTGATAAATCTTCTAGAGAGCATAACATTCTTGACCTGATTATTACAAATATTGCTGTGTCTTGTACTACTGGTGTCTCCTTTCTCAGTAAATCTGACCATAAACTTATGACCTTCTTTCTACAGAAAACTCCACTGAATTTAAGGTCTAGAAATATGCTAACATCAACATATTACGAAATATAAAAATTGACTTATGACTACACCTCCACAGACCTAAATACAGCAGAAAAAAATTAATTAAGGAATATTGCACCCATTTAGAAAAATGCATGGCGCTAGTAGTCCCTACCAGGACCAAGTATTAAGAGAAATTCAAAAACAAACTACTCTGGTGGTCCACCACGTTAAATGGAACATATAACAAAAGAAAGAAAGAAACTCCTTAAATTATTTAGTAAATCCAAAACCCATCTTCTCAAGGATAATATCAAAGAAACGTTACAAAAAAAACAGAACATTGTCAGACCGACTTAGGGAGCCCTTGAACCTAGGATGGCGGTAGAAGCCAAAGATAATTATAATAAATCCTTTTTTTTATGTTAGAAAACTACAAAAAAGTACTCTACATTGATCAGATGATTGCTTGATTTCATTCTCCTGGTGGGGGGAACTGGTAAACTCTTCTGTATGTTCATAGATTTAAACTTTTGAACTTTTCCTTGAACATCTGTTTTCCTACATGACAGCTCAGGTTAAATCAAGAAAGAAGAAAAGCAAAACTCAAAATGGAAGGCTTACTCCAGAAGAATGAGCAACCTCGCAACTCTAAAAGGACCATCATGGCCTCATTGCAAGATCACTGCTACTCCAGTCAACCACTGATGCCTCTGCATAAAACTATAACAGAGATAAAATAAAGTGTATTCTGAAATATTTAAAATAAGTGGAATGCTTGAGGAACATATTAAAACACACAAAAGAAAGTAACAGCTGTAGAAAACACACTAAGCAGTTAGTTCACATACTTTGCCTATGGAATGATGGAGTGATGACAAAAGAAAAAGTAGTAAAGCAAGAAAACATCCAGGAAGAAATCTGTATAAAACTGACTGAACTCAAAGATAGGTTTCGACAGGAGAATTTCCTATTTACCACTATCCTCAGGAAGGTGGAGGGCAATGACCGCAAAAAAGTCATAACGGACATTGCTAATAGATGAACAAGACTTAAAAATTGATAGGGCACATAGGGCCTGAATCATGAAAAATCACCCCTGGATGTGTAGTAGCAAACCCTACTCAAGCCCCACCCCTGTCATCTGAAGACAATGCCCCTAGTTCTGCATTATGAATATTCAAAGTGTCACAGCACTGGGTGCTTTGAATATTCATAAAGTAGAATTATTTTGTAATATAAATCATAGTTTGTTCCAGGTCTTTGCCAGCCTGGGCAGGAAGTATGAATTTACCAAATCAATTCCTGGATTTAGGTATGGCTATGAGAAACATATGAGCCAACCCAAAATTACCATGTGGTTTGTGCCACCCCAAGACAAGGAGTAAGCAAGGAGAATTGAGATCAATTTAGTAGTCTACAGACAATTTTTTGTTAAGTTAGGGACAAGTGCTGCTCGAATTTATGTCAATGTAAACTACAGAGTGTGAGGTATACTAGTGGCATGAATATCTGATTCAAATCTTGCATCTGAACAAACAAAAAAGGGTGGTGAACATGTACACTAAACAGAGAAGTGACAAAAAGATAAAATGAGGTATCAGAGTTGTAAAATGGAGGAAAGAAATGCACTGTCCCTGTAAAGACACTGGAGTCTCTGAATTTTTCATGTTAAGTACTGAAGCTGTATGCTTATCAAACCTGAGCAGCTTTTAAATGGTCAGTCAAATTAGGTTCATGGAAACAAACAAAAGAAATGAGTATCATCTTGGTTTTTTTTGGTATTTAATATTAAATTCTTAAACTGGAAACACAGTTTTGGAAGCAGAAGCCTTAAATTAGATGTTATGTCAGTCACACAATGTGACTTGTATCTATGCTGCATTCCAATAATATTTTGTCATCCCTAAAAAATAGGTGTACCTTAATTGAGAGAGGCACGTCTCATTAGTCATGCTAGACAGAGTTCCTACACTTCTTGGCCCCAACTGGCAGCACTGGGTGAACTAAAGTTCAGTAAAGGAATACTCAGAAGTTCTACTTCGGTTGGCATTCTGCAAGGGATATTAAATGGGGGTAAGGCATTCCTTGCTAATGTATTCCTGCTGTCATTGCTGTATTATCATAGTCAACGTTCCTGGGTAATGTAGGCTTGACCATGTCCCCTTCAGAAGTTAGTGAGGGTGGGAATGCCTCCACCTGCACAGTCCTGTCCCCCAGGGTGATCTTTTTCAACTTAAGGGTCTGCACGCCAGCATCAGGGACCAGGAAATTTCCCAAATTGATTGTGGAAGTTTGACATTTGAACAAAAATAACCAGTGATCTTTTTTTTTTTCAAGGTGTGACTTGAAACTTACATGGATGCAGCGGTGGCATTAGAGGATCTGCGAAAGACCATACTGGTGCTTGATGGGGAACAAGAGAATAGATCACACACTGTTAAGTCTGCAGCAACTTCAGGAGCAAATAAAAATGATAATCACCTCCTGATCATGTAATTTCCTTGTCTTTCAGGACAGATGTTGGATCGGTAAAGGGTAGTGTAGGAAAAGGTGGTGTGTCAAATGTCAAAAACAATCACTGAAAACAGATGAACTGATCGAGCCAAGAGCTGTAGAAAGAGTAAGAACCTATATGGTTATGGTTTGGGACTAGTTCAAAAACACAAAACAAACAGGATTGTGCTTAATGACGTCACTTTTTAAATGTTTTAATGTTGCTTTAGAATGTGGAAGGAAGGAGAGGCAATTGCTGACTCTTGAGTAAGTTAAAATTATTCCATTCCTTTTCTGTGTTTCTCTCTTCCATTAACACAGCTTTGTTGTGTTTAAAAGATTTGCTTTGTTTTTGGAAAGGGTTCCAGGACTACAGTACCCTTCTGATGGTTATTGCCATGTACCTCTATTTTGTTAAAATTTAAAACCAAAGGTTTTCTAGCGATCTGTGTGTGTCTAGGGAGGGGCAAGCCCATTCTTATGGCACCAGGTATGCCAGGCAAGACCAAGCATTCCTCAAGTTGTGACTGCAAGAATGGCCAGTCATATTTTCTAATGTAAAAGTAGTTGTGAGTGGATAGAGGTTAAGAGTAGTCCTTATCAACCAGAATGAAGAATTCTGTATTTAAATTCACCTTTGAGTTGGTAAGTGCAATTGAGCTGTGGTCGGTGGGTGAGTTCCACTGTACCATTAACTGTGTACCTCAGATTAACCATTTTATTCCTAGTGCCAGGAATAGGAGAGACTTTTAAACTAATGAATGCAAGGGGAAAGCTTGTAAGAATGGAAAGTATAATAAAACCAAGTAAGAGGAGGTTGCCTGTTACATGATTGAAACCGTAGGTTATCGAACACCTAAAGGTCAATCACAAAATGTGGCAGTCTGAAAATTGCGAATGGCCGTTTCCACACAGGGAAATGAGTTGTTTGGCCGTTATGCAGATTTTGTTATTTCTCCTCTGTAGAGCGATCTCAGAGTTGGTATATTTAGTTTGGGGGGGTGTGGGTGACACAGCCCCCCTCATTGAGGGGGCACAACCCCCACTTTATTTCTGTTTATAACTTTTTTTTTTTTATTTGGCCAACGGCATTATTTCCCTGTGTAGAAACGGCCATTTTCAATCTTAAGGGTTCGATATTTCATGATCAACCTTTAGGTGTTCGATAACCTAAGGTTTTGATCATGTAGTATAGACCCGAGAGAGAAGGAAAAGCTTAATACTTATATGAAAGACACTGTTTTCAGAAATCACCAGAGCATATAATTATTGTAGTTCCAGTAACTTGATTAAGGTTAGGGGCCAGCATTTTATAGATTTTGATGATCTCTGAGTTAAAAGAAAAATCTTTGCATTGCATTGATGAGGATAATAATTTGGGCTGACAGGATAGTGTTTGGAGGATGGTTAGTGAGCAACTGATTATAACTATACTAGAATGGAATAGCAATGGCATAATACGATGGCCAGTATGAAAATACTATCCTGGAATGCCAGTGACTTGGTAGACTAGGGGGAGAAGCAGCAAGTGAAGGCTTAACTTTTTAGGATTGCTGCACAAGTAGTTATGTTAAAGGAAGTGCATTTAAATGAAACATGATTAGGCAATCTGGGTGGGTGGGATACAGTGCTCACATTGAGTCAAAAAGGAGGAAGAAGAGTGTCCTAATATTAATGCTTAAAAAGTTTATTATAATGATAGAAGAAGAAAACAAAGGATCCGAATGGTAGATATGTCATGATTAGAGGATACTGGAGAGGCCAAACAATAACATAAAGAATGTATCCCCCCCCCACAAAATAAGTGGGAAGGAGTTAAAGGTAGTCATGGGAGTAATTGTAAGTTTTCAGCAGAGAGTAACAGTTATAAGGGGGGACTAGAATTTGATATATAACAACAGTGATGCTTCAGGTGACCTGAGAGATATAAAATTACTCATGAAGCAAGATACCTGCAAAAGTTTATGAAGTTATTTGGTCAAGTGATCATGATGTCTCACAGGTGGAGAGAGTGTGTACACGTTTTATATGGGGATATAACAGCTGGGCAAGATTAGGTAGATTATACCCAACAATAGAAAACACAAACCCAGTAGTAAGTCAAATCATACTTCTCATTTCCATTTCAGACCATGGCCCCTATGCTTTTATATTTGAGAACTGAACGCTCTAAGCAATTCGTGAGACATTGGTGCTTTCCTGTCCATCTTAATAAGATTTCAGAAAGTGGGTACAGGATACTCTGTCAATGTTGGCATAGATAGACCTCCAGTAGGGAAAACTAAGTGGGTGGGAAAACCTTAAGAGAAACTTTGGGACAATGGTGAAAGCTATGGAAATTAAGGAATGACAAAAAAGTAATAGCAAGTATAAGGATGGGGTGGCATATCTCAGAAATAGCTAGCAGCAAAAACTAGAGCAGCTGACTGAGGAAGAACATAGCCAGTTAAGATAAGTAATGCCTTGTACTGATGAACACTTGTAAAACCTATTGGAGTATAGAAGAATAGCTTTTAAAAGCTTCCATTTTCATTTTAATCCAAAATAAAATGTTAAATCATTGGCACAAAGACTCAGAATAAAAAAGGTTCAGACAAGGGCACTAAAGTTGAGAAGTCCTAGTACAGAAAAGATGGAAACAGAATCAAATACTATAATAGAAGTATTGAGCCAGTACTATATTCAGCTATATAGGTGCGAGGATCCTAGGGCTAATGATGACTAGTAAGCAGATAGGTTTTTGACCGAAAAAAAAAAATTGACAACTCTAGATGCTGAGGAGAGAAAGGGCTATAAAAAAAAAGTTAAAAATATGTATAGCAGTGAGGCTGGACACGAGGTAAATCATCAGGCATGGACTAGGTCCCAGTAGAAATCTGGAAACTGGAAGGGGTGAAAATTGTTGAGCTTTGGCATGCCTTGTTTAACCTAATACTAAGGGATGGGTAGATAACAAGGCTCATGGAAAAATGGCAGGAATATCTGTGATCACCAAGGAAGGGAAGGATGCAGCTGATACAGGGGTGTGTAATGTACTTTCCCCATTAAATCACAATTATAACATTTTCATGGTAATATTAGTTAAACAATCAGCTCACTGTCTTCCTAAGATTATAAAATTTTAACCAGTGTAGTTTATAGAGAGGTGACAAGCCTTTGAAAACATTAGCAAAACCCTAATGATACAAGTGAGCAGAAAATCTTGTGGAGAGATTAGTGATGCTGTGCATTGATGAAAAAGCTTTTGATAGGGTCAGCTGGGTATTCAGAACTGGCGGACTTGCTTATGAGAATATATGAAGGCACAGAATTCTACATGAAAATTACAAACTTCCCCTCAGGAAAAGACTAGCTGTTTAGGGGCATTGGGCTGGCCTTTATGATTGCCCTCTATTTTTTGCCCTTTATTTTTTACCCTCTACACTGAGCCATTAGCAGTGAAAATTAGAGGCTATGCTATTCAGGGACTTATCTAGGATGGTATACAAAAAATAGCTCTGTTTGCAGATGATATCATTTGTTTTGTAACAAATCCAGAGCAGGGCATACCCCAAATATCTGAGCTGTTGAGGATGTTTTGAGATGTAGCAGGCTTAGATCATTGAAAATAAAACAAAAGCAATATAACTGAATTATGCTCCCATTCATGAGTTGGTGCTTGAGTGTCCCTACCTGTGGGGTCATGCCAGAATACTTGGGTATATATATAGTTCAAGAATAAAGTGCTGCAAGCAGCAAATGAGATGTGAGCAGAAACTGAACAGAAGAAAATTGGGAAACCTCATCGATGGAAAACCATGTTTATGGATAATGAAAATAAACTCCTAACTAAAAATGTATTTGGTGCCCTTGGTACTGTATATGGGCTAGGCTTTCTTCTGGAAGTCTAATGATAAAATGTGGGGGAAAATAAGGAAAACAATGCAGGAATGTTTCAGGAATGTCAAGAAACCTAGAGTAGTTTGAAAATAGCTTGTACTGCCAGTAGAACAACGTGGGTTAGGTCTCCCAGATTAAAGTAAGACTTACTTTAAAGCAATAAAAACAAGTTGTTATATTTGCTAGAATGCTGCAATTGCACAGCTAAATGAAAATCAATGCAGAAGAAATGCAAAGAAGGGAAATGGTTATGTTTCTGGATACCAAGTGCAGCTGAGGATAGAGATAGACAGGTGGAAACCTATGCCTATAAGGCCTTGATGGGAATACTAAAAAGTGAAAATATGAGTGATTGGTTATCTTGTATAGAGCTTATAGACAAGAGGAAGACTGGGGGCAGCAGCAAAACAGCAGCAATTTGATGGAAGGAGCAGGATTTGGAATGTAAATACTGGGGCAGGTTATTCAGTGAGATAATATTAAGTGCTAAAAATCAGAAAAACTAGAGTTTCCCCTGCTAAGGAGAGTGCGCTTTGTCTATATGGGATTGACAATGGAACTTAGACAACTGCAGAGGAAATTAAGTTAGAATGACGGGGAGGAGGCACTAGTAGCCCTGTTGACAGAGTTTAGGTCAAATGGTACTTCAGTCTAGTGGATATTACCAAGGTCATACACAAAGTTGCTACATAATCGTAAAGGTTGGGCTGATAATTTAAGGAGAAGATGGAGTGAAAGAAAAGAGAAGCAATACACCAAAGAGCAATAGTAATAAATATGCTTGACCCCAAGGTGTGTAACCAGCTCAAGGTAGTTTTGGATATTTGCATGGAAGTGTTTTCAGAATATTTTTGCACACCAAGCTCCTCCCTAGGATGCAGATGCTCATCCTCTTTTCCTTTGCCTTCATGCAGTTGAACCACTATTTGAACTCAAGTCGCCTGGGCTGTAGTCAGGGCTTTATCCATCTACACCACTGGTACAGGCTGGCTTGGGGGAATTTTAGTAGTAGCATTCTTTTAATATTTAGTTGTTTAGTGTAGCTTGCTATTTTTAACATACACACTTGGAAACTGTAGCCTTTTCTGGCAATGGTTCCATTAATATTACCATGCATTTTTAATATTAATGTTGCCCTTACCAGCTTTTGATTTGAAGTCTTTCTTTGTACCCTGTAGACCCATTTATTGATTCCCTGTCCTTTCTGACTCTGGCACCTCACTTCACCTCTTGGACAGAGTCTGTTCTTTTCAGAGCATACCATTTTGTAACATCATCATATATCTAGACCTTGAAGGTCAGAGTCAGATGTCAGAAAGCAATCATCCATGCCTGGATCAGATTTTATGTTGTGCCGTTAACTCCATCTCTGACTTAATAATGCGAAACACTGAGTCAAAAAAAACATCATCAAAACCATTAGAATGTGGTCTACAGCTGAGATTACAACCCCCCCCCCCCCCAAAAAAAAGTTTTTTTTTTTTTTGAGGAGGGGCAAGCACCGCACCCCAACACACGCAAACTCCCCATGCTATTATATGTGCCAGTTCTGAGAATGCAGTATCTTAGGGTAAAGTCACAAACAATGTTCAGTGCCTCACCAAAGTTCAGTCAGATGAAGTGAAATCGAAAATCCAAAAGTCACAAAAGACTGAACACTGCTGGAGTCAAACACCTTCTGTTTATTTAAAACACCAAACACATAAAAGATGAGCGCTTTCGGGCCTCTGCCCTTCATCAGATAAAGCTTCTCACATAGTCCAAACAATTTAAAATACATGTTAACCAATGAAATTCAGTTAAAAATCAATGAAAAACCCGCCTATTTTTAAGGCAGGGTTTCATGGGAATGACTTCATTGAGCCCAGGACTCCTATGTGCCATAAGTTCAACAATCCATTTTGATTCAGCTAGTTCAGTCAGCTGTTTAATGTCACCCCCTCTTTTACTCAATCTCACATTCACTATCACTCTGAATTTAAAACCATGTAAAGGATGGGCTTCCAGGTGTCTAAATAGTGCATTGTGCGTATCCCCATTCCTAATAGAAGAGAGGTGCTGTAGGATCCTGACCTTAAACATACAGTTAGTCTTGCCTACATAAAAACTGGTGCAGGAATGACACTCTGCCAAATAAACCACATTAGTGGTTCTGCAGGTGGCTCTCCCTTTCAGATTGAATGTCCTTCCTGTGACCGGATGTATAAAGACACTACTTTTGTCTATATGGTTGCAGGCTTTGCAGGACCCACAAGGGAAAGTACCCTGTTTGTTTGTGGGTAAACCAGCATTATTGGTCGATCTGGTATCATTGCACAACAGTTCCTTCAAATTTCTATTCCTTTTATAACTAAAACTAGGTTTATCACCAATGATGTTTTTCAAACTCATATCACTAGTCAAGATGTTCCAATTCCCTTGAATGAGTTTACATATATCACCAACATTGCTGCCATAAGTCAACATTAGCCTAAAATCTTTATTAACCATTCTTTTATATCCACCATCTGTGTGGGTCAATGTGTTCCCTAGCCATGGTTTATACCTATCCTTCCTGTGCCTTTTGCTAACATCCACCTTTTATTAACCACCTGTCTATTGTAACCCCTGGTGTAAAACATTCCTTCAGAGTGTCAACCTCTTGTTCAAACATGTCATCTTCCTTGCTTATTCTGGAAATCCTGGCTACTTGCCCTGCACTATGTTGGAAAAAATGTGTCGTGGATGCATGCTGTCATAGGAAAGCAGAGTGTTTTTCCAACATTCTTTTCTGTATAAACCAGATGAAAAGCCTTCCTGAGTCAAGCATACCCTGACATCCAGAAAATCAACCTGTGTACATGAACTGTGAACAGTAAATTTCAGAAAAGAGGTGGTGGTATGTAGGTATGATACAAAATCCGCTAAGGAACTGTCATTGCCTCTCCAAAGAATAAAAATATCATCTACAAAACGCATATACAGTATGATATAGTCTTTCCACATCAAGTTGTTCAACACCTTGTTTCTTTCCCAATAAGATAGAACAAGGTTTGCATATGCATTGGCACAGGGGGTGCCCATGGCTACCCCCTGTGCTTGCCTATACACTTGTTCCAATCCAAAAAAGATATTGTTCTCCAACACCAGACTAAGCAAACCCACTATGGCTTCTATCTTCCTTGTGGTAGCACCCAGTTCAAGCAACAACTCTGAAACGGCATTTATGCCATATCCATTTCCTATAACAGTAAACAAACTCTGTATGTCCATGGTTACCATAAGTAACCTATCATCAAAAGCACCTGTGTAAGCCCCTAAAGACTTCAAAAAATGACCTGTGTCTTTTAAAACATTATCCAATTTACTTAAATAGGGTCTCAACTCGCTCTCCAACCAAATGGAGATGTTTTCCGTCACCCACCCCCTTCCTGACACTATAGGTCTGAGGGGTGGGTCAGTCTCTGACTTGTGTATTTTTGGAAGAGCTTTAAATACAGGTGTCACTGGTTTATCTATCCATTGAAATTTAAATAGATCTTCACCTATCAGATTACTGTGCAGAAACTGATGTAAACCGTTGTGTACCCTATCTATCACTCCTTTCACACCCAAAGGGTTTATCGGAATATATGTGTTGTCATCCTGTAGTAACTCTCGCAACTTACGGTCATACCAAGGGGTGTCTAGGACTACTACAGCACCCCTTGTCCGCCATTCTAATGGTTAGGTCTGCATTGTTACCAAGATTATATAATGCTTTCCTTTGTGTAGATGTTAGATTATAAAACTTACTATGTGTCTCCATCTGAAAATATCGTATCAGATCTTGTTCGCATGCATTAATAAATAAATTCATAGCTGGTGAAAAAGGGGGGACAAAACTGCTTGGCTGTCTTAACGCATGAACACTCACTTCATTCACTCCAAAAATCTGTTTCAATGCTAAATTACGACAAAAGACCATTAGGTCCATTATAACTTCATTATATACACAAGACTTACTGGGCACAAATGTCAGTCCTTTATTTAAAACAAACTGTTCATCCTCAGATAAACTGTAAGATGAAAGATTAAAAATAATACCAATATTGTGCGTATAAGTGAATGTTGCAACCTCCTCCTCTTGTTGTATGACCTGTCCTCGCTTCTCGATCGATTCCAGCCTCCTTTTTTCTTGACCGGAGCTGGCAACTTGTCCAAAAAATTTTGATACCCCTGTGTGTGTTTCGGTCTGGCTCCAGTCCCATTATCTCCCGTAACGCGGACTGACCCCATAGGTACAGCCTCTGTATCTACAGAAGCTGTGATGGTGGTAATAGGTGTATCCACATCCCCCTCTGTAACAGCTCTCTTGGCAGGTATGGATACAGCAGACCGGCATGCAGATGTATATGTTGTACAATCCAGACCATCTGCTAACCCCTTATTGCTGGATGTAGTAACAGTTCCATCCGTGGAAGCAACTGCTTTCCTATGACAGCATGCATCCACGACACATTTTTTCCAACATAGTGCAGGGGCAAGTAGCCAGGATTTCCAGAATAAGCAAGGAAGATGACATGTTTGAACAAGAGGTTGACACTCTGAAGGAATGTTTTTACACCAGGGGTTACAATAGACAGGTGGTTAATAAAAAGGTGGATGTTAGCAAAAGGCACAGGAAGGATAGGTATAAACCATGGCTAGGGAACACATTGACCCACACAGATGGTGGATATAAAAGAATGGTTAATAAAGATTTTAGGCTAATGTTGACTTATGGCAGCAATGTTGGTGATATATGTAAACTCATTCAAGGGAATTGGAACATCTTGACTAGTGATATGAGTTTGAAAAACATCATTGGTGATAAACCTAGTTTTAGTTATAAAAGGAATAGAAATTTGAAGGAACTGTTGTGCAATGATACCAGATCGACCAATAATGCTGGTTTACCCACAAACAAACAGGGTACTTTCCCTTGTGGGTCCTGCAAAGCCTGCAACCATATAGACAAAAGTAGTGTCTTTATACATCCGGTCACAGGAAGGACATTTAATCTGAAAGGGAGAGCCACCTGCAGAACCACTAATGTGGTTTATTTGGCAGAGTGTCATTCCTGCACCAGTTTTTATGTAGGCAAGACTAACTGTATGTTTAAGGTCAGGATCCTACAGCACCTCTCTTCTATTAGGAATGGGGATACGCACAATGCACTATTTAGACACCTGGAAGCCCATCCTTTACATGGTTTTAAATTCAGAGTGATAGTGAATGTGAGATTGAGTAAAAGAGGGGGTGACATTAAACAGCTGACTGAACTAGCTGAATCAAAATGGATTGTTGAACTTATGGCACATAGGAGTCCTGGGCTCAATTAAGTCATTCCCATGAAACCCGCCCTTAAAAATAGGCGGGTTTTTCATTGATTTTTAACTGAATTTCATTGGTTAACATGTATTTTAAATTGTTTGGACTATGTGAGAAGCTTTATCTGATGAAGGGCAGAGGCCCGAAAGCGCTCATCTTTTATGTGTTTGGTGTTTTAAATAAACAGAAGGTGTTTGACTCCAGCAGTGTTCAGTCTTTTGTGACTTTTGGAGTATCTTGGGGTAAAGAGAAATCCATATAAAAATTTCAATGTTTCTTGCACAAACCCCAGAATTTTACAGTAGTAATTGACATTGAGTATCACTTACTAGTAGAACAATCCTAAGCCTGGTACCCCCATTCCCTTATGGGTGACATACATACCTACTAAAGGGAGATCCTTCTGTTCCTTTTGTAGTGCACTTGCATATTTCCATGTGAAGATGAACGCTACTGTGTGAATACAGCTTGTTTGAGTCAAGTACCCATCCTCAGTCCATGTGCTGAATGCCCTTCCTTTATCCTTCAATGGATGTTTGCATTGCAGTGTATGAGACCACTCCCCTACCTCACTCAGGAAGAAGCAGCACATGTCAGCTGCTCAATCCCACCCTTCCGTGCCGACTCATGCAGCACCTAGGTAATTTGGGTCACAGCCAGGGTTTTATTCTTGTATGTCAATAAGTCGGCTACTAAGGGTGTTATTTTCTAATATTAGCACTGTGTTATTTTGGGTTATAGTGTTTTGGTTTTTATCAAGTTATATTGTAATGACAGAAGTAATTTATCACTTAAACATTTAACTTGTTAACCATTTCAGCAGTATTCCTATTTTTGTCTTTTTATATAGTGTGTGTTATATTATAGCAGCTGTGATGTGGTTAGTGATTATGGACTGACTGTGCATATAAGCAGTCTTGCTGAGGTATGCCTCCTGTGATAATGCTGTTCTGTACTGGGTATTTTCTCAGTGTAGAAAGAAAAATAAGTAAAGCTAATAGCTCATAAGTCGTAGTGTGAAATTTATGAACATATATAGTTGACTTTATTGCTTAAGTTGCATTATTTATTCTTTTCACGTCATATTTTTTTTTTAATTTTTAGGCCCCTGTCCGGAATCCAGCACAGTTTAATGCTCTTGGTCTGACTACCCCTGCTGGAGTCCTGCTTGCCGGACCCCCTGGATGTGGAAAAACATTGCTGGCAAAGGTAATTTCTTATAACACAAAGACTACCGAGGACACGGTATGGTGTTCTGAACATAATGCACCAAAGACCTGGTTAAGTCGGCTTTATTTAAACAAATGAATGTGCTTGTCTTCTTTATTATACAACTGATGTGCATATATACTAAATAAGATGCAAGAGCTGAACTGTTTTTAGTAAGGCATGCTCTAAAGGTAATTTGGTAGATACAACATCTTCAAGTTCATGTTTATCTTGTTTTCTTGGAGAACAGTAGAACTAGGGAAACAGTTAATTACATGAAGCTACAAAATTAACATAATTGAATTCAAAGCATGAACAGTGTTTTTGACAACCTTATGCAGCCCTGTTTGTGAGGTTTAGTCTTCTTAGTGTGAGTACATTCATATAGAAGTATTGGGAATAGCATAAAAGTCTGCAGGATGTATGCAGTAGAACCGTCTTTTTTTCTTTCATTTTTTTTGTTTATTTCTGCTGATTTATTAATTGAATACCTTACCTTCTCAGTACCACTTTTCTTTTCTCCTTCCCTGTACCCAGGTAGCCTAGATTATTAAACCTCCTGTAGCGTCTTAAGTTTATTTGCATAATGATTGGCAGAAGTGTGCTTGTATGTTGGTGGCAGTTTAGAGATAATCCTCTGGGCAACATCTTGAGTGAATGAATCCTATTTTCTGACATATATTTATCATTAGTGGGATGAGAAATGACATGAGCATCTTTACTTTCCCCAGTGATAATGATATCAGCAAAATAACTATTGGCCTTCACAAGTGAGAGATATATTTATCCCAGTCAGGTGTATGTATAGTCTAAAGAACTGCTGGTAGAAACATAATCACCCATCCTTCCAAGACTGAACCCACTTAATCAGGGTCAGTGTGCCCATGAATGAGCAGTCTGTTCTTTGATTATGTGTATACCATGTTTACAGGTCATAGTGCTATTAACAGCCTTTCCCATGAGGATTCCTTTAGGTTTTATGGAGAGTGGCTTGTAGTAAAACAGCTTGCTCATTTGTTTATTTGAATTTTTAACTGGCTTAGTTCACTGATCCATCACAACCATTTTCACACCCCGCCCAGGAGTTCACAGACAGAATATATAATCAACAAAGATAAAAAGAAGTGATATGAAGACAACTTTGTACAAAGTATAACAATGATGCAGAAACAAAGTAAAAAATACAGAATGAAAGTTAAATCAGTGCGCATAGACACATTGTGTAAAGATAATATGAAAAGTAGAACAGGACAAGTTAAAAAAGTACAGTAATCAAAAGCCTAAGAACACATCTCAATAGAAGAAGAATATAATTTTAATTGAATAGTACAATATAGCTAAATCAGGAAGATAAACTAAATAAAACATTGCATAACAATTCCGTGTATTTATTCATAATTATTATCTTGACTACTTAATTTGTAACTAAAAATGCATTACATTTAAGCCAGAAGAAAGGGAAGAAAAAAGTGGGTGTGTTTGGGGGGAGTGAGTAAAGAATGGAAAGAGTTTAGAAGTGGAGACATTTTGTATGGATCTTGTGACATTATACAACAATAAATCGAAAACACGTCATCAAATAACATTCTGTGAATCAATTTACATCCATGGAATGTTTAATTGGAAAAAAAAGGCAAAAGTTTTTACTCACCACATCCTCTGCTACTTAAATATGCTAACACCAAAACTGCATAACTGCTAGGAAAAGAAGAAACTTTTTTAATCTCACTGTTCCTGATTCACATAAAACTTCTTCCACTACAGTCACTGAATGGGAAAGGACTAAGCAAATTTGACCATTCCTGTTTTGAAATGAAACAGTTTGATGAAAAGCTCCAGACCTACTGTGATGGAAGAAATAAATTCAGTAATGGAAGAACAGGGAAAGGTGGGGATAGAAATTTATTGAGCTCATCATGTTGAAAGTATTTATATTTGGCTGATTCAGGTTGGTCATTTTAAGGGCTTTACAAAAGACTGGGTTGCTCTTTAGAGAGGCAAGAAGAGATTGTACTCATTTTCTTTGTGGAACAGTTTGCAGAACTTGTTTTTATATCACGACATTCTGAAATGGGATTGTTGTTTGTAGCTGTACAAGACAGAGATAAATCTGCTGGAATGGTTTTAGTCTTCTGTATTGCTTTCCCAAACTAATCATGGAAACGTGGAGTTGTGGTGTAGACCTTTTATACCTTCTGCTTAGTCTGTGCTGTCGTGTGCTGTAGCTCATCTTACATTTAGCCTCTGAGTTAGAGAACATGACTGTATAAGCATTAGGATTTCAGCATGAAATGCCTTTACACAGTAGCTAATACACACTACTTTGGGGGACGTTTTGCTTGTTGTAGGTAGGAAATGCTGTAGAAATATTATATTAGGGTAATAAATACTTTACATTTATTGTATTCTCCTTAAATATTTGTTTTCTCATTCATCTACATAATTTCTCACTAGTTTATCATTTGGTCTTCCTCGTATTTCACCTTTTGCCTCACTCATTCCTCTTTTTGTTTTGGAGATTTCTCTTCTCTACTCCATCCTTTCCTGTTGTCTTCTGTTTTATGGGATGCCACTTCTTATGGTTTCTTATTCTGTTTGGCCACTACTACTGTAGTGAAAATGTATGTCTGCGTTTCCGTAAAGGAAATCTCCACCTTAGAACTAATAAAATTATTTTTTTTCACTCAAGCTTTGTTTTCTGAACTATTTTAAAACCATAAAATCATCCTGACCTCCTCTTATTGATTTTAATATGTTTTCTGCAAAATGACTGCCAGTGGGGCTTGATATATCAATGTGATCTTGTTTTTCTCTTTCCCATAATCCATTTCAAGTCTGCTTTATATGAGTCATGGTAGACATAAGGAAGTAGGGGTGTATTCTTGTGCCATTGGCATATAATGGGATTAGTGTCAGCCACTGTCTTCTTGTATACTTTCTTTAACTGGACTGTTTCTTTTATTCCATGAATGGCCCTCATCTGTGTCTGTCTCAGCTTGTTTACAGTATGCTAAGGAGTTATGTAGCTGCAACCCAAAAAGTAGCTAAATTGCAGGACTTTGTTCGAAGTGTCATTTTGTAGTCCAAGATGAATTGACAGTTGCCTTCTCCCACACTTTGGTAAATGTGTTTCCTGCTTTACAAGAAATACAAGAACAAATATTTTCTGACTTCTCTAAATGTGACCGAAATCTTTGACACTACATTTAAGAATGTAGTATATATAAAGGTGTTTAAATAAACATTTAAAGTTTAAAGCTTAGCATTTCACTACTGTGATTTGATGACAATTGCCTTTGAACCACTGACTGTTCTAATTGCTCTGTTTTGCTATGAAGGGCATGGCTACATTGGAAGCAACTGAGAATCAGTCTAAGTTCTGTTCCTTTCTGCTTTAAAGTTTTTAAAGACAGTGGAAAACAGTTTCACACCTCTTTCTGGTTTTTTTTTTGCAGTAGCTGTTGCCTGACATCAGCAGTACTAATTACCTATATAACATTGTCAACATTACCTGACTACAAATTTCTCTCTGTCTGTGGTGTGTTACACAGGCTTAGACAAATTCTTCTTCAAAAGTTAAGCTTAAAGGAAATTGGGAAGTCTTTGTCTTCCTTTGAGTTCAAGGCAAGGGAATGAATGTTTTATAAAGTATAAGCAGGTTTCTGTTACATGCACAATACTGGAACCATATTGTAGAGAGAAAAGTAACCTAAGAGTTGAGTGAAACTGTAGGAGAAGGTGGAGTTTTCCTTTAGTATACTTGCCTCATATAAGGTGTGGGCTATATGTTGAAGCCTTCAGTCTTTGTCTTGTTAGTATACTGTAAGTACATGAAAGTATGTGATCATGTCTCCCTAGATGAATACTCTGAGCCTCTTCTTATAAGCAATGCCTTGATGACCCTTGATTAGCTCTGATTCTTTTTCTTAAGTGTTCCCCACAAACTAATAGTCTATGTATAGGAATATACAGGTTCTGATACTGCAAGCTGTTCTCCAGCTCTGATCATGTCAGTGACCTAACATGTCTTGCCTTAGAGTGGTTGGTGAAGGTCTGGTGTCTAACATGTGACTTATTTTGTCTGTTTCTGTTTTTTGATAGACTGTTATATATTATTTACAGTAATTTCTTTCTGTTAGTTTCTTTGTTGACTTGCATATGTGTGCAAGTAGCATATTACCAGCTGGTAGCACTCACACATAAGTGACTCAGCGTTAATGGCTTGCCAAAGTGTACCCTAACCTTGCAATTCTCAAGTAACATGTTTAGCTTATGGCTAAGCTCTGCTGACTGATTTACAGCAGATCCATTATCAGTTCACTGACTAAAGGTTCCTGTTTATGTTATATCTGCTGCAGTTAAACTACAGAATGGTGAACTGCACATGATTGTGGAGCGTGACAGCCCTCTTGAAGTTTCACTAATTACAACAGATTAGTCTCCATGACTGTTTTATTTGTGATAACGGAATGAAGCTTTGAAGTGGAGGAAAGTATACCCCCCCCCCCAGTTCAGTGCATGCTGCCAAATCCTGTGTGCTCCTGACATCTACTACAGTTCTAAAATGAAGTGTATGTATTATTGAATGGTACATGCTTCTTTGTGTCCAACATTTGTTACAAAGAAAAAAAATCCTGTTCAGTGTAAACTGATATTGGGGATGCCCATTCCACCCCCCCCCCCCCATTGGCTATATGTATTCAGGATAGCTGAGCAGTACATATTGCCAAGCCATGCCATTCTGGACTATAGCTATGGTTCTAAGTAAATCAATATTTAAAAAAAAAAACAAAAAAAACTTCCTTCCTACCTCTTGCAGTTAATCGGCCTCACCCACTGTTCTAATGTTATACAGCATTGATTCAGTGCTATTTAGAGGCTTTGATCCCAAATTAAAATAAAGCCTTTTTAGTTGGGCTAGTGGCATAAAGAGATACAACCACCAGAGAAGACCAGACTTTTAGGATATGGATGGATAGAGGGCAGTATTGGGATAATTTAATTTGCGAGCAGGCTTCTAAATTGATGGCTTTCTAGGGCATTATAGTGAACTGAGGGATTCTGTATCCTCTGTTCTTCCAGCATTTCCAGGCTTAAGACCTGTTAACTACAACACCAACTTTTAAGAAGCAGGCAGCAGCTTGACTCCACCATGATGCATGCAACTCTTCCTGGGAATTGGGATAGGATCCTTTGCGTTGAGGGGTATTTAAATCAGCTACCTATGGAGCCCTCAAAGACTTTGTACTAGATTTTCTACTTCCTCTCTGACATAAATCGGTGGAGCTGCTTGCCCTAACAACTTCATAGGCTCACAGGTAGACAGTTTTGTACTCACTCAAATTAGCTTTAAGATCATAGCTGAATAATTTTTTGACTTATTGGTCTAATGAGGGCTGAGTACAGCTGGACTATTTGAATAGTCCTGCTACACGCAGCTCTCATTAGACCAGTAATCAAGTAAAATGCGTCATTTGGCATATACTTGACTAGGCACTTAAAGCTGATGGCGCAACCTCTGAAGTTCCTCACAAAGAAAACACTGGGTGTAAACAACCTGAACTATATGGATAGACTAAAAGCCCTATCCTTTTACTCTGTATCCTACCAACTTTTAAGGGTTGACCTGTGCCTGACCTACAAGACACTCACAAATCCAGCACTGATGGAGCTGCTACACATCTGCAAGTCATACAGTATGAGGATCACCCGATCAAGGGATCTAAACGTAGTCAGTGACTCAAGTGAAACATGCTGGATGGACAAATGTGTCTCAGAGATTGCTCCTCCTTTGGAACAAGCTTCCTATTCACATTAAGCAGAGCCCTTCCTTGGCTCCCCTCAAGCACAGTTTGGATCAGTGGATGGGGAATAGCAAATTCACACTTGGGGTAGTACCTATGTCCCTTATGGACATGGGCAAGCTGTAGGATACTCAATGAACAGGCACAAATCCATGCCACCTTCTTCCCCTAGAGGCCATATAGTGGATAAAATCTGGTTTATATTGGCTAGGCTTGTAAGGGCCGTTAAGCCATTAGCCTACTAGTCTCCTATGAACCATGCAGTGCCTACATTGATATTCATCTTTTTTTCAGTAATAGTCTCTGTAACAGAAATTAATAACTTTTAGAATACTCTGGAATTCTATTTGTCTTCATCTAAAAATGACAAACCTAGCAAGGTTAAAAATTCAGCTCAAGGAATATCTAACCAAAACCTGTCTATGCTCATGCTATACTCCAGGTTAACCATTACAGACAATTTTACACCAGCTAGGCTAGTCATATAATCTACTATATATTTCCTGCTTAAATTCTCTTTCTACTCCCCCCACTGCCTCTTTACACTTACTAAACTTTTATCCTTCTCTATTAAAGCACTAACTGCTAGATATCTCTTTCTTGTATCTATTTATGTAACTTTCTACCTGAAACACATACATATAGCCCTTGAAAATAACTATTTTTTTCTTCTAGGAATGTTTAAAGTTTCATTTACCTATCAATATGTGTAGTAATTTAGGTATCAGAAAGGAATAGTTCCTCCTAAAATATGCATCATCATATTGGTACGTTTTTAACTTTAGAACTATGTAGTTTATTATTTTGCTGTATAATACCTTATTATTATTATAGCAAAGTGATCTTTGATTGTGGGGAGCTTTTCTCTGTAGGCCTCAGCTGAAAAGGGGTCTGTTTATGGCCTAGTTGGGTTTTCTCGATCAGTCGATCCATCCATCCACAACCCCTTTTTCCCATTTTTGCACATGGGATCGGGGCATCACTTCAGTAGTCACAATCATCTAGAACCAAGATTTGTACCACCGGGGGGTGGCTAACCCTGCCACGGTAGTTCATCTGCACTCACACCTATGGCCAATTTAGTGTGTCCAATTCACGTGCCATATATCTTTGGAATAGGGGTGGAAACCAGAGCACCCGGAGGAAACTCATACGAACACGGGGAGAATATGTGGACTGTGCACAGAAGGAACATCAACTGAGAATTGAACTGGGGAACCTCTTGTGAAGCAACAGTACTATCTGCTGCACCACTGTGCCACCCTAATCAACAAAGACAAAATAAGTAAAATAGAAATAATGATGTTCTGTCACCTTACTTTGATTGTTCTGTGACCTGAAATTACAAACACAGTGGCTTGATTCCTTTTATGTATAGACCATTGTATGCTTATGCTGGAGTCCATTAATGTAGGTATGCATGTGGCTCCCTCTTATATCCCATGTCAGTACATGATTTCTTCAGTTCTTTTGGCTTTTCAAGTGTCACACATTTCCCACTTGCCTGAATCAAGTTTTACTTCACAAGTTATATTTTATTACCTTATTTCTTTAGTAAATTTAGTTTCATTACCTGTGAAGGACTTGCAGTATTGGGGGTATATTAAATTTGCGAGATTTTCCTCTAAAGCGTTTTGTTTGAATTGTTTGCTCTGTGTAGTTTCCTGATCACACTGCCACCAAAACTCAAGAGGCTAAAAGCACCATTATCATTTCCCAGAAGAAAAAGTTAGAAAAGAAATATGGTATTCAAGCAGAGAGGTCTGACAAAGTCGACAGACTGTACAAAAGGGGATGAAATTACTAATGAAAATATTCACCATCACCCATTGATTTGAGAACAACTTATTCAGCACTTTCTTCACCAGAAGCTGGCATATCCTCGTGTGCTGCATGTGACACTGTTGTTCATGGTATACTGGCCGATGAGCTGTGTTACCAATGTAGTCTGTTCTTTATAGTCCTTGATTGGATTGCTTCTACTTCTTAAACTGTACTAACTGAGTGGCTTATGTTTTAATTATCCTGATTCTTACATTTTTGGGGGGTAAAGTGCACAGAGTTCAAGGTTCAGCCCATTACTGTACATGCTGCTCTTAGCAGATCTTATTGGAGAGATGGTGTTAGCATATAATTGATATTCTGATGGTACTTAGGTTTACTTTTCCTTACTTTGACATCATATAGCAACTATGAATTCTTTGGTGGGCAGTTTGGAAGACATTATTGTATGGCTGTCTGTCAGTTGATTACTATTTAATATATCTGAAACAGAGGCTGTGACTGTGTGTGCCCTGTTGAGGGATTATTTTGCTTTGCCACTTGCTGCTTTAAGTCTTTACAGCAGCAGAAGATGTGGATGTGAGCTCAGGTGTAAAGGGTGTGCTGTTGATGGTGTTCTCAACAGCTGGCTAGCATTTAACACCAGAGTTTCAGAAATGGTAAAGTCATCTTGCTACATTCTGAGGAACATTTCAGTGATCGAGCATCTGATAGCTTAGGAATCCCTTCGGCCTTCTGGGGTGAATCCAGTAATTCATCTTCCTGAGACTTAGCAATGTGATTAGAATAATGTGTCTCATTCTCATTTGGTATTTTGGGTAAATCTGGCTGTCTTGGTTAATATTGTTAAAGTTTTAAAAGTTTTTTTCAAAACCCCTTTTCACTTTGAATGGAGATAGATTTTTGTGTTGGTGTCTTCCCATGTTTTGTGAAAAACTGAACAAAATCCTATGTTTGGTGTATTCATTTTTTCATAGGTTCGTAGGTGTATACTAGGCTAATGGCCCTGGAGCCTTTACAAGCCTAGCCCATAGGATTACCCTGGCATCTTGCTTCCCGACATTCGATTCCAGTGCCTTTGTTGAGTAGAGCCACTGGAGTGATCCCGGGATAAATTTTCTATTTCCCATCCACTCATCAAGATTTCGGTTAAAGAGGGCCAGGGAGGCGCTCTGCTTGACATGTATGGGAAGTCTTTAACTTTTTTCCTAGTGTCTTTCCCCTTTGTTTGGCTTTGGCTTTGGCTATCCCCCCCCTTATAGTTTGTCTTATCTTGACAGCTTTAATTCTTTCCTTCATTTTGACTTTTGGTGCTCTGCTTTTCTTGTTCTCTTCTTTACCAGCTGACATAATTCTGTGCCTTGCTTATTTTCAGTTTCTTCATATTTCCTAAATGTTGTGCACCTCTAATTTTCTTATACATGTATCTGTGATAGAGCGTTAGGTCATGGTTTGCAGTTACTAATGAGGAGAGATGTTTGGAGCATTGAGTAAAAGGAACTCGGGAGTGCAGAGGCAATTTGTGCTAGGATAACCAAATATTGTAGGGGAAATTAGTTGTCGTGGAAGGAGGATATACCCACGAGAGCACAAAGGATGGTAAAGGATGACTGCCTTGGAAGTACAGATGCAGAAATATGTACAT
Source organism: Protopterus annectens (assembly GCF_019279795.1). Lineage (NCBI taxonomy): Eukaryota > Metazoa > Chordata > Ceratodontiformes > Protopteridae > Protopterus > Protopterus annectens. The sequence goes on along the minus strand of NC_056727.1, from coordinate 730,364,075 downwards.
TGGTTAGGTATAAGGATTAGCCCTTGCAGTGAGAACTGTTATGGTGCTAAATAATAGTCAAGACATTGAGATCTATGAACTGTTGATAGCAAAAGACCAAAGTCTCTGGGATGAATCGAGATGTTAGAGAGCATGAGCAAGAATGAGGTGCAGGGATAGGTAGGGCTTTAGGTGGCATGGATAAAGAAGTCATGAGTAGGTAGAAGATAACCACAAGCATTTCTGAAGCCATTTACCAAAAAAGGGTTTAAACCTAATGTGGCACTACAGGAGTGAGTGAGTGAATGATCTGACAGAAGAAGCAGTAATTGTAGCAGAACAAGAGCACATTTGAGTGGTTTATGCTGAATGGTGAGAATTTCATTGAAATAATCTGAACTGCTACCAGTGCCATGCACAAGCAGGGCAAAAGAAGAAAACATTCTGGAAGTTAAAGAGGGGCTGTAGGAATGATGTTGAGAATAGGCTGAGATTTGAGGAAGATGAGAAAGAACTTAAAGAACTGGAAGATATGTGATAGGAACTACCAGCAGTTTATTTAAGCAACATATTTAGATTAGATGTGTAATTCTGTGCTGTGGGAAATAGCTTTCTTATTGTGCCCAGGTGACCAGTTAGTGGCCACAGTACTGGAAGGGTCTGGCAGAGAGGGGACAGAATAAAAAGGCTTAGCTTGCTTACTTTTGCTGGGAAACACTGGATGGTGCTAACTTCCTGCTGAAGACTGACTGGAAATATCATTGCTTATGCTTGGGGGAGCAGGGATACTTGGTGGTAACACCCTTTGTAGAAGTGAAGGGATTGTCTCTACCATCATTCCATTGTAGGCCTTTCTTCCAAGCTTCATTGTAGGCTTGTGGTTAGGGAAGATTAGACTAAGCAGACAACCTCAGCCCACCCCGATGACTGCCTTAATAATGACTCCTTTTGGTTGACTTTCTGTACCTGGGGATGGGAAATTAATGTGGCGATTGTGGCAAAGAGTCTTAAGAAAAAAAAAGTTTAGATTGAGGGAAAGGATAGTAAAATACAACTGGAGAATTGTGGTAAATATGGGAATAGGGAGAAAAAGAGGGCATGATTAAGTTTCAAAAGATATGGAAAGTAAGAAAATTGACATCTGGGGACATAAGCAAAGGTAAGGATGCTTAGAGTACAACTGTTGCACTGTACATTGCCAGGAGTATGTGGGTTAAGATGGACAAGCAACATGTGGCATAAATGGATAAAGGCACTGACCTCACAGGCATAGTAACAATATGATCTAGAGGAGATGAGGAAGGAGATATGCAGTGCTGCTGAGGTATAATGTGTATAAATCGGATTGGAAAAGTTGGGCTATTAAATAAATGCTAGGATGTAGACAGGGTATACTGTAGCTGAAGAAGGTGACAGTGCAGAGAAAAAATAGCTGAAATATCAGTGAGTATGTACGGGATAGCAGAGTAACTGTTGGGTGGCTAGATAAAAAAGGCACACTGGGTATTGGAGAAAATAGATAATAAAAAAACATGGCACTACAGCTGGGAAGTGTTTAAAGGCAATGAGTCATCTTAATGAAGGAAATATGGGTTCTCTTAGTTAGAGATGTATACTTCTAGGGTGTTGTAGGGGAGGCCTAAAAACTAATGAGGATAAGATTATAGCAGCATTTTGGACCCTGTCTAAAGGTATAACACACTGAACCCAGTTTTCTCTGTAAAGAAAGGTGTCAGAGAAATAAAAGTGAAGAAGTTGTTCAGTCGTGGCGATCATATGACAATGTGGTTCGTACCCTCTAATGGGGAAAATCAAGGACAAATTAACTACATTTTAAAGAGTGGACTTTAATATATCTGGTAGGAGAATAAAGAGTAACAAGAAAAGGATATGTCACTATAACAGTAAATATAAATATTGAAGATGTGCGGGTGTATAACCATGGAAATACAGAAGGCAATGGGAATGTGTATTGGGCTGAGAGGAGTGTACCATAAGTTAGGAAGAATGTGATCAGCTTGGCTGAAGGAGGAAGCGAAAGCAGTTATTAATGGAAAATGAGTTTTAAGAGAGTAAGTGATTTGAAGGAGGAGTCACAGTAACAGTATGGTGGCAGTAATGAAATGATTCAAACTATGAGAGAAGTCCTCTGTTACTTAAGTGAATGGTAAATGCCATAAGCTGGTTTAGGTGCATAAAAAGTGAGAGAATGTAACCAAATATTGGTTGCTTTGAAGAAAGAACATGAAGGAGCAAGAAAGCATATAAAATAGTGCAGGATCAGTGTCCTAGGAAAGGGAGGTCTACATTTGATCAAATGTAAATTCCCTGGTGAGTTATAGCCTGAAGCATGTTCTCCAAAGTGTGAGCTCCCTGTATGTTTTGGCAGGATGTCAGTACTGCTGTGAGCTCAGTCATGTTGGCCATGTTTCACACTTATCAGATGTTTTCTCTTTTCCCCAGTATTTGTACAACCATTCTGTTATGTAGATTAAGGGATGAGGCAAAGTCTGCCATAGTGTGGTTCACAAAGGCCTATTCTCTACAAAAAGAATGTCTTATTGATTTTCCCCAAAAGTTCAGTAAGTGCTTGTTTGGGGAAAATGCATCAGGAAGGCTAACTTTGGATACGCACTATAGATTCCGTAGAGGGTAGGAACATTTTCCATGTGCTACACAGTCATGAGGTTTAAGGGCCAGATGAATTTCTACACTATTGTCATAGTCAGTTGTTTCATATTCATGGCAGCCGTTAATTAGGCCATCTTTCCACATTTAAACTTTAAAGTGGTATTAGAAGTGTGGAAGATGGCTGTGTAGTGTTGTTTGTTGTACATTGGAGAAAGGCTGGTCTAAAAGGAGCTAGCCAATTAAACCTTGGTTAGTCTTCTATCTCTATGAAGATGGTGAAAGTACTTCTCTGGGGCAAGGTGGTTATTTTTTGGGTGGCTCATACCTAGCAGACAAGCAGCAGGGGGTTACATAGCAGGATCTTGCCAGTCTGTTTAGATTCAGTTCTTGGATTAGGTCACAGTAAAAGTAGACAGAAGTAACCCAGTGGATTTGACTTACTTGGACTTCTGGCAAGTATCTTACAGGAGATTGTTGGGGAGAAGCTGAAGGGAATGTTGACAGATCCTAAATTAGTAAGGTAGATAGAGAACTAGTTGGCAAACAAGAAGTAGATGATCTACTTCAGGAGTTCCTTTATTCTGGGTAATGTGGGATAGTCTTTGTCTAAGTTCTGTTGCAACAGTTCTTCAAATATCTCAGGCTCCTTGCAGCCTGGGAGGGTAAATGCTGTAATATCCCTGGTCTGGATGTGGGAGTGCACCCTGATCCATGATTCCCAGCTCTTTCATACTTCTCTCTTTTATTTAGTTCGAATCTTGTCTTAACCTTTATTACTGGAAAGCTCACATTTGATGGCAAAAATAAGAGCTTGATGTTTGTTTCTGTGGTTGTCCAGTTATGAATCAGGATCCATATGGGGGCTGCCTTTATTTTCTAGAACAGGATGGGCCAGCACTTCAACTCAGCCAGTTAGAGATAATGTTGAGAGAAGTTCTTGAATTTTGTTAATGCCCCCAAGACAGGTGCAATATATGGTGGCTGATGCATAGATGAGCTAGAATTGTCCTTGCACTGACCCATGTAGGAAACCTGAGAGGCACAAGATAGAGAATAGGAGGCCAGACAATGGCCAAAGTATGTACCAGCTGCAGACGTCTTCATCTTGGTGTCTGCTTCTGAGATCACTGGCACTGAGCTTCCTTTCAAGAGATGGGGTTAAGTTTCCATGTGAGGGAGAGATAGGAGAGGTGTTAGTTAATTCAGCTGTGGGTCTTGAATAAGACTGAGAACAGATGTGTAACCCCTTCTGTGCTAATCATGTAACCGGCAATCCCTGAAACATGAAGGTTTATAGACAAGACTCATACTCATAGGCCTTTGGTCATTCCCATAGCATTAGCCACATGGTGAGAGAAGAAGCAAAGGAGTATTGTATCCCAACAGAGTGAAGCTGTGGTGAGACCAGCATTAATAGTAGCCAGGCAGTAGCCATTCATGCGACGCCCCTCTTTTCGTCATTCCTGACAAGCTAATTCTTTGTTTTCAGTAAGTACTGCTTCATTTGTTTCTAACTTCAGAATATCTGCCTAAATACTTCATCATTAAATTTTCAGGGTCTATGTATTAGTTTCCCCTCAAGTGTTTGGCAGTGCTGTGTACAGACTCAGACACCTTGAGTGACATTTTTCGTGTAAACGCACAATTGAAATTTCTCCAGTATGTAGTTGCACACAGGGCAACTAGTTTGCAGTGACAAGCACTGTCCACACAGTTGCAAATTGGATATTCCCAACAGTGATTGATATTCTCACTCCACCAGTCTAATCAATAAAAAAGGGTTTTGTTGCCATGGATATGAACTTTCCTACTCTTTTCATTGCCAGCTTGGTGTATATGGGCATCCTGAGGCAATGTATAAATTGCCTCATGTTTACTGACAACCAGTTAATTCTCAAACAAACGGATATGGTATGTGAGAGATGTATTTACACAACATCACTGGAGGCAAAGCTCTCACATAAAAGTATTCCTAATGTCAATAAGGTTGTCAGTTGTACACATGCTGCACCCATCATGCGCAATTCAAAAGAGACATATAGACCCACATATACTGAGGCACTTAGATATAATCTTCCTAAACCACAAAGACCTCCTAGACAAAGTACACATAAGAAATACCCTTAGCAGCCCCAAACACACTCTTTCAAAACAACACCCACATCAACACATAGAGCTATGTCTCATGGAGCCTCTAACCTCTAAGCCCATAAGGCAAGTCACCACACAATCCAGTATTCTAGTCATTGGAGACTCCATCATGAGAAATACTGATGTCCCTCTCACCAGGCTGTGCACGAAGAAAGTTACGGTCAGTTGCTTATCAGGGGCTAGGATCCGCCACATTATGCATGCACTCAAGTCATTAGACCACAGTTACCAATATGACTCAGTCATAGTCCATGTGGGATTAAATGATCTGAGACGTACCCCCCTAGACTATATGAAGAAAGACATCCTAGAGCTCTTGGAATATGTGCCTCAGACTGGTATGAGCCTGGCATTGAGCAGCATTTTACCTTCTCCAAGGATGATGCTACAAGAATATGAACAAAAGATGACTGACTTTAATAATTGGCTTAGTTTCTGGTGTCATTCTAAGGAGGTGCAATATTTTCAGCATGGAAGGAGATTGTCAACAGACCACATTGCTTTGCCAGGGAAGGTCTGCACCTCTCCACTCTAGGCTTTCGAATATTAGCTAAAACATTGTCTTCCTCCATAGTCCCTTTTTTAGGCAATGCCAAACTGGAAGTACTTTCGACATAGCAAATCAAAGCCACGAAAATCTAAAGGTATTATTGCTCAATGCTAGGAGCCTAAACAAAAAACTCCACTCCCTGGAAGCTGTCTTCACCCTAGGGAATGCTGATATCTGTGCAGTCTCTGAGACGTGGTTTAGAGCCACTGACAGCACACCAGCAGTGCAAGGTTATAATGCCTTCCGCACATTTAGACCAGATACTTCGCAGGCAGGGACTAAAGGGGGAGGGGTCTCTATTTACATCAAAAGTAAATATACTTCAAGGCTGGTGAAACAGGACAATCCACTTGAGCTGCTCCATGTTCAAATCACCATAGGTAAAATTCAGTACCACTTCCTTGCAAGCTATAGGTCCCCCCTCTATGACCCAGGAAACCCATACCATGTATTTAAACTTATTAGAAACACTAACCATCCAACCCAGTAGTACCATGTTCATGGGTGACTTTAATTACCCCACTATTAACTAGGAATCCTGTATGACATCAAACATACATGCACATAGATTCCTGGATTTTGTAAACACAAACTCCCTGCACCAGATAGTCAGTACACCAACCAGGGTTGCAACCATATGGGATCTGGTCCTCACTAATATGGGAGAATGCCACACGCCCCCTACTGTAATGCCTTCCCTGGTAAGGTCGGACCACAAAATGGTTTCCTTTGAAGTAAAAATAAAACCTGAACCCCCAGCTAAACTAGGAATATTCAGGAACTATTCTAAGTCTAACCTCCTGATATTAAGTAAGAACCTGGCAAAATTTCAAGCCCCTATAAACCCCAAGAACTCTTCTGCATATGTAGACCTGTTCAGGTCTATATTATATACTCAAATGCTTAGCTTGTCAAACACCTAAATGTCGACAGCTAAACAGCGAAAGCTTAAAACTGCGAACCGCCACTTCCGCAAATTATTTCATAGGGAAAAGATTTGCTTAGCTGTCAGACACTAAAACTTTCAAACCCTAATTAAGTAGGGGGACTTCACCCCCACACCCCCTGATGTGGGGGGCTCTGCCCTCCACACCCCCCTAACTAAATATACTAACTTCGAGATCAGTCTACATTGGGGAAAGGGCAAATTCACGATAATGGCCAAGTGAGTTTTTTCCCTGTGAAAAAATTCACGTAAGTGGCTGTTCCCGGTTGTAAGTTTTCGCTGTTTAGCTGTGGACGTTTAGGTGTTCGACATGCTAAACCTTCACTATTCTAATATAGTCCCAACTGTTCACAGAAACCCTGTACAAGCATGTTAATAGCTGCATAGAGGCAGCTGTACTCACTAGGAAGAAGTACAGAACTAACTCAAAAAATAAGCCACCCTGGTGGAATTACAAAATCAATTGGATGTATAACAGGAGGAAGAAAATCATGGCAAAAATTAGGAGGTGCAGCACTCAGCAAGATAAAAGCACTCTCATCAAACTAAACTAACAAGGACAAATAAAGTCTGCCAAAGCCAAATTTGAGGTAGGTTTGGCCTCCCAGGCTAAGGACAACCACAAAGGATTCTTTAGCTATGTCCGCAACCTCAAAGGCAATACACAATTGTGTGCAGAGCTCATTGTAAATGGAGCCACCTGTACTGAACCAGAAGATATAGCAAACCTCCTGGTTGATAAATTAAGCTCCAACTGTAATCCTTTCTCCCACTCAACCTTCCCTCAGGAAATATCATCAAATATAACTCTCCCTACTATCACTAGGGAACAGGTCCTTAATGCTCTATCTAAGACCAAGAACACTGCATCAGTGGACCAAGACAATATCCCAGGATGCCTTCTAAATAGCATGAAACATGACCATCTACAGACCCTGGAAACTATAGACCCATAAGTCTCACTAGTCTTATATGTAAAGCCATGGAAAGAGTTATCATGGAGATGATCAGTAGAGATATAGTAAACCTCCAGACACTGGACCCAACCCAGTTTGGTTTCGTCAAGGGCAGATCATGCCTACTCAACCTGGTGGACTTCCTTGAGAAGGTAACCAAAGCAATGGATGAGGGCCGAATCATTCACACTGTCTACCATGACCTTGACAAGGCATTTGGCACAGTACCCCACTTGGGCATTGTTGACAAACTCAAGAGGTTAGGTACAAACTCGTATGTCACCCAGTGGATAGGCAACTGGCTCACAGACAGGACACAGGAAGTTAGAATTGGGGAGTCCACTTCTACATAGAGGCCAGTCACAAGTGGAGTCCCTCAAGAATCAGTCCTTGGACCGCTGCTTTTTGACATTTACTTCTCAGATGTCAAGGCCAATGTCACTGGTCTCTGGCTGACTAAATTTGCAGATGATTGCAAATTAGGAATTGTCATTGAATCTTATACTGACACAAATGTTCTCCAAGAGGGGCTGACACAGACAAACAACTAGTGTCAGAGTCATGGACTAAAACTAAATGCCAAGAAATGCATAATAGTATCCTTTGGGAAGTCATCCATCTCTGGTAACTATCATATTGACAACACAACCCTTAGAGCTGACCCAGTAGTCATGGACACACACAGATAGTAATCTAGCCTTTGATCATCACGTGTCTACAGTGGTGAGGAAATCATTCTATGTTGTACAACTTATAAACAAAGGTATGGCATCCAAGTCCAAGGAAGTCATTGTTCCACTGTATTCTGCATTCATCAGGCTTATCATTGAGTACAATGCCTCCTTTGGTGTGTACCTAACCAGGCATATCCAACAACTGCAACTTCCACAGAGGTTCCTCACTGAAAGAATATGCCTCAAGCCAATATCTCTGTATTCTGTCTTCTAAAGGCTTTTGAGGAGAAATTTATGCCTGGCATACAGGGCATTGTCATACTCCCACTCTGATGGACCTCCTGCATATCCACAAAACAAACAGTACCAGAATTAACCATTCTAAAGACTTAACCTTGCCTGTGATATAAATTGGACCTGCTGGAAAGATAGGTATGTATCCCAGAGACTACCCCATCTATGGAACAGGCTTCCCATCCATGTGAAGCAGAGTTCCTCCCTAGCCCAATTCAAGTGCAACTTGGACAATTGGATGGGAAACCGGAAATTCATCCGTGGTTTGGCACCTATGTCTCTAATGCAAACAGGTAACCTGTAAATGGGTCATCTCCCGGGCCCATGCTTACACTTATCAAGGGTAAGTCACAGATTTGGGATGCATGGCTAGGCTTAAAAAGGCCATTGTGGTCGGTAGCCTAGTAACACCTATGAACTTATGAAGCCTGTTTAATACATGACAGGAGATGACAGAGTGAGTGTGGGGTATGGTGAGTTTACCTGGGATTTTCCATGTTCCCTGAAGTGTGTGATTGCTATAACCTTCCATATGTGTCATGTGTGAGGAGACAAATTCAGCCTATCTTGCTGTTAGTGTGGTGAGGCATTCTTTCCTGTCTGAGCCCTCATAGGTGGGAAAAGTCAATTAGGATTGAAGACCACATCACTGAGATGGACAGTGCTAATGCCTTTTCTTCATCGGTTGGTACCCCTTTGGATTTTTGCTGTTTTTGGTGAAACCATGAATATGTGAGGTTCTTTGTGTACTGGCTGATGGTATGTCAACATTCTCCCTTAAAAAAGCTCAGTGAGTACCCAGGGAAGGAGAAGGAAAATTAGAGTCTTACCTTTCTTAGAACCAGTCCTTATGGATGTTATCTTGAAGATTCATATGTGATGTTCATTAATCTTTGTTGCCTCTTCAGCCTGCTGCTTAAAAGTTTAAACCACTCAATACTTAAATTAGTTTATTCGATGCAGTTTTGGCCCAGTCTGTGAGTAAGGCTACTACTCTTGGTTAGTGATGAGACAAATAGATTGCGTGGGGGAGTCAGAATACGATGATGGTGAAGTTGGCCTGAAGTCAGAATGAGAGCACCTTGGTGAACCATGTTCTACTAGTAGAGAACAGAGAAAAGTTCTGCAACTGAATGTTGCTGAAGTAACCAGTAGTTTGGTAGCATGAACTGAGTAAGCAAACTTAACTGGCTTCTTTAATGTTTATGTGATAAAGCTTAGAGTGTCTGCATGGCCATTTGGAAGCCACAGAACCAGCCATACAGCAAATGTGTGAGAGTTGTGATAAGGCAGCTGAGACAGTAAAGCAGTCACCTGTTCAATTAAAAAAAAACTTAATTAAATTATCGCCTAAGACATAGCAAACATACATTAACAGGAAAGAAAACAAACAGTTTTAACATTTTTCCATTTAAATACAATGCACATCATATATGTTTTCTTTTCTATTGTCATCAGTCCAACATTACAAAAAATTGCTGAATTCCTGCCTTCCCTTAAACATCACTCCTTCTCCTCCCAAACAGTATTATGCTTGTGTTGTTCCCACAGTTTCCCTTTACTTCTCTGTAATTTGCTCCTTTCCTTTTCTAATGATCCCTCTTCCAGTTCTTTTATCTCTTATAATGTTCAGTACCTCAGATACAGTTGGTGCGGACTTTGATTTCATAGGTTCATAGGTTGGTACTAGGCTATCTGCCCTAGGGCCTATACAAGCCTAGCCATAATTCCCTGGCTATTTCCATTTTCTAGTAATTGCTTTTTTGGCAACCAACAGAATTAAACCTAACAAGGCCTGTCTTACTGTGTCCAGGCAATTCAAATTTTGTATCCCAGCTCATAAGAATCATTTCCTTACTTACAGCCATTTGCTCACTCAATATGTCTAACAAAGTACTCTGTAGGAAATTTTTTAAATCTGCCAACTCATTACATTCTGTATTAACGTATGTTCCTAGTTACCTTTTTCTTCTTCATCACACATCCAACATTTGATATCTACCTGAGAAAAATTCTTTGAATTCTGCTTGGGGTATAAATATATATATGCAAACACTTCCAAGCAAAGATCCTATATCTTCTGGACATAGTTGCATACTTGGCAGTCATACATATGTCCTTCCATTGTTTTCTTGTAAATTGCTTTTCCAGTCTCTCTGTCCAAGCTTTTCTAACCTCCTCTGATTGATTCTTATAGTTACCATGCAATATTTTATATGTTGTACTAATTATTCAGTTGTTAACACCTTCTTCTGTTCTATATTCAACTAAAAATTCCATCAGAGCAGGTCATTCACTTAAATCTCGCTATCCCTTTCTCTTTGCCCATACTCTAAGATCAAGCCTTGGTAGGAAAGGCAGTCTGTAGCCTGCAATCCAAATGTCTTTGCCTTATTTCACTCTGTTATCTTTCCTGCTTGAGTTATTTGAACCCAATAGCTTGGTTCCTCTGACAGGTTTCTCCATTAAATTCCAGCCCCTCTTTTCTGTATTCTGTACCCCTCCTTGCAGACAGTCCTATTGGCAAAATGTCCTTTCTCCATTCTCATATTGACTTAGTTCTTAGAATACTTTCTGCTACTTTATGATTATAATATTCTGAATGTTTATTATTTTCCTTAAGAATCTGCATCCAGATCCCACTCTTTCTCTTTCTTGAACTACCCCCTTGCTTGATCATCATTCCTTTCCACCTTGAATTATAACATTCTATTTGTGTTATGTATCTGAGCAAAACTGTGTAGCTCTAAAATATCCCTTCAGTTCAGGTAAACCTAAACCACCTTGTTCTATTGGAAGGGTCAACTTATCCCACTTAATTCTTGTCCTTTTTCCTTCCCAGATAAATTCCTTGAATTCTTTATTATTTACTGTCCACAACTTTTCCTCGGGTTGATAAAAGTATGCTTGACCCATATATAAGACTAAATGGACTAAAAACATTAAGGGACTAAAAACATTTTCACAGCTTGTATCTTACCATTCATATCCATAAATAAATTTCCAGTTTCTCAGTTTTTTTTACTACCTTTTGTTTAGTCTCTTCCCACATATTCACAGCTGCCATAACAGAAGCCTTTTAAATCCATACTCTAAATAATCCATCTTGTCCTGTCACCATAAATATGGATATTGCTAAACCAGTTCATGTGGGAGTGCATAATTTATGGCTGTAGCCTTTGTTTTATCTTCATTAGTTTTATATCCTGAAAAGACTAGAAACTGTCTCATTATGTTCCACAACACTGAGATGTCATTTTCTGAATTTAATCAGGTACAAAATAATGTCATCTGCAAATAGAGCCATCTTTTCTGGAGTACCATATGAATTTTATGCTTGTATTTCTGAGTCCCTTATTTTCTTTGCCAGTGGCTCTAAATATAAAGTAAATAACAAAGGGGAAGGAGGATGCCCCTGCCTGATTCCTCTGTTCAAACACAGCTTATTTGTGTTATCTCCCAGCTTTAATTCTAATTAACCTTATGATTGTATCAGGAAATGCAAATGCTTCCAATGCCCTACTCATAATTTCCTATCTTTCTCTGTCAAGTGCTTTCTCTGCATTAAAACCCACCAATAACAGAAGTATTTTCTTACATTTTGGTCTAGATTATCATTGGCAAAAAGCACCTAATGCAGTCAAATGTTTGCCTCCCCTTCACAAAACCACACTGATCCATATCTATCAATGTTGGCAGTATCCTTGCCATTCCTTTAGCTGGTATAAACTTAAACACGTTATAATAATGGTTTAAATTTGAAATGGGTCTATATGAAGCTGGAGTCGAAAGGTCTTTGCTCTCTTTAGGTAGCACAGCCACAACAGCTTTCTTCCAAGATGTTGGTGCTTCCCCTTCTTTTTAAAATACTGTTAAAATCTTCCAGATCTTTATTACTTTCTTCCTTCCTAATTTCCAAACTTCCACAGGAATGCCATCTGACCCTGGAGACTTTCCAGAAGATTGATTATACATCATTGTTTTTATGTTATCACTTCCTATCTTAACTCATAGTTGTTGATACTCCTAACCTTGGCATAGTTAAGTCTTCCATTAATATTTCATTTTGTACTCTGTCTTGATTTCCACATCTCTCTGTTTAATACAAACTTTCATAAATGTTCTGGAATCTCTCTAAAACTTCTATAGTATCACTTGTTATTTTTCTTGTTACAGGTTCCTTAAGTTTGGTGATTGACAGCCTTTTCAACCTGTTGTTGCCTAAGTTGTTGTGCTAAAAGTTTTTGTGCTCTGGAGTTATCAAACAAAAAAAAGTTGCTTAACTGCAGTCTTTCTAAACTCATGCATATTATCCAGATACTCCCTTATTTTCTCTGTAGCATTCTGCATTTGCTCCTCCTCTTGCTCTGTGAGTCTCCCCTTCTGCAGTACTTTAACCTTTGTCATCCCATTTAAGTAACTTATATTGTTAACCATATCTCTCTGTCTTTTATTTCTACCATATTTTTAAACTCCATTCTCATTTTATCCCACTCACTAGCTATAACTTCATTGCTGTCTTCTCTAATAACTCTCAAATGATTTTCACTACCCATTCTTTAAAATCCTCTCTTTTTAACTGGTAGGTGGGAAGGCATAGTGCCTTATTTTTACTTCATTACTCTGCCTTTTTATCTTAATTTTTATTGTTGCATGGTCAGAAATAGTTATTGGATGTGTGTTAAAGCTTCCAATTAAATGCATATGTTCCTGTGAAACATAATTTCTGTTTAGTCTAGCCCAGATATTATACCTTGGGGAATAATGTGTAAATTTTGTCTGAATTCCTTCTACTGAATTCATATCTTCCATACCAAACATTTTCCTAAATTTCTTCAGAAATCTACTGCCTTTTGTTGTATTGTCCCTTCTAGGTCCCCCGATACATCCTCACTATTGCAAATCAAATTCCATTACCTACCTATAAATAATTTTCCCTTCTGAATGCTGATTGTTTTCTCCCAAAATTTTCTTAAGATCTATGATAGCAGTTTTCAGTGGAAGATAAACACATGCCATTGTAATCTTCCTCCTTTTTTGTCAGTAGCCCCTTATTAGCACAAGTCTACCATTTTTGTCTTTTTCCCCCTCGTCTATCACTATTGGAGCCTTTCTAGCAATTAGTATAATTACTCCCCTTTTCCTCTGTTCCTGATATTCTGCTGAATATCCATTCTGAAATCCTCTCTTTGTCAAATTCACGTGCTCATTTCTTTCCAAATGTGTTTCCTCCAGCATTGTTATTTCCACTGTGCATTTCTTAATAGAATTCAATACACTTTCTGTTTTGTCTTTACCTGTAAGGCCATTTACAATCCAGGATAATATGAACAGAGTAGCCCTTATGGTAGAAAGATATTGCTCCCACCTATTATGCATGACTTTTTTTGTGTATGTCTAATTTTTGTCTTATATGCTACATTATTGTTATTGTTTGGCAGGCTAGTCTTTTATACAGCTGTTTCATCTCATCTGCTTTTGAACCTATGTCACATTTTTCAAGTCTTTTTGTTTTAATCAAATTCCTCAAGCAGAAACTAAATACAAAACACTCCCATTCTTTATTAACTTGAAACAAACACACAAAACTATGTACTCCTTCAAAACATGAAATTTAACCCTTGGGAAGGAAACAATTGCCTCAAATTGATAACCAAAACCAACCTTGAGAGACAGGGAAGCCAACAAATCCAGGTTATTGAACAAATAAATTTGTGTTGAGCGCTTTCATTCACATTAATCAGAACTTCATCAGAACATAATTGTACCCTCCCAATATTCAAATATATATGCCTAATCCAGGTCACCTGACCAATTACACAATTAATTACATTTAAACAACCCCAATGTAAAAAAAAAGTACTAAAATATTTCAAGATATAAATAATAATAAAAAAAACAGAATGTTAAATACAATCCTACATTTCATAGTGTTTAAGTTTTAAAACTGGAGCCAGATAACAGTTGTCATTTAACCCAGGATGAACCATTGCATCCATCTTGATCTGCCACACCAATTCTTTGAGGTTTAAATGCTCTTCAGTAACTTTCCCTTGCAGATCGATTTTTATAGAATCAGTTACAAAAAATGTAAAATCATGACAGCTATGTTTAATAGGTCTATGCAACGCATTTGTTAATTTTCCATTTCTGATATCCAAAGAATGTTCATACATGCGGTCCCTCAGTCTTGTAGAGGTTTTTCCCACATAATAACATGGGCATTAGTTACACCGAGCGACATATATAACATTACTAGAATTACAATTATAGTAACCTTTGCCCATGTATTTTTCTTGTTTCGAACAACAATGTGATTACGTCCTAATATATGTTTACATTGCCTACATGCCCCACACTTGTAGGTCCCTATTTTACTTTTCCTGCAAAACGTCCGACTACCCCTCTCAAGTAACTGTTGGAAAGTGGTGTCTTTTCTATAATCAAGTTTAGGTTTACATTTCAATTTTTCCAAAATACTTGGATCAGCAGAAAATATCCACCAATATTTAAAAATAATATTGGTATTGTTAGGGGTGTCCAAACAAAAAAATGGTAATGAAAACCTGGTTACCCCAACCAGAGCTACCTAAAGTGGTTGATGACAAAATTTGATTACCACTTAGGATGGTGGATTAAATTCTCTTTTCCCTTTTAGTTACTGCTTCCATTTGAATTTGAAGCAAAAATTCACTGGGGTAATCCCTAGCTGAAAACATGTTAATCACTTTATCACATTCAGTTAAAAATTGTGACCCATCTGACACCATCCTAGCTAATCTGACCAGTTGACCTTTGACAACAGCCTTCTTTTGATGCTGGGGGTGACCACTAGAAAAAATGAAGGTATGAATTAGAAAATGTGGGTTTACGAAAAATGTTGGACACATACATTTGATTTTGGAAATCCTTACTAATTTGTACATCCAAAAACACTATATAGTCATGATGGTAGGTGTGAGAAAAAGTTAAAAACTCTACAGTATTATTAATGTACATCAGGAATTCATCTAACTTAGCCTGTGTTCCTTTCCAAAGTAAAAATATATCATCTAAAAAACATTGCATCCATGTTAATCTGCCACACCAATTTTTTGAGGTTTAATAGTTCTTCAGTAACTTTCCCTTGCATATCAATTTTATAGAATCAATTACAAAAAAATTAAAACCATGACAGCTATGTTTAATGGTATGTCTGTACAACGCATTTGTTAATTTTCCATTTCTAATATCCAAAGAATGTTTATACATGCGGTCCCTCAGTCTTGTAGAGGTTTTTCCCCACATAAAAACATGGGCATTGGTTACACCGAGCAACATGCATGACATTACTAAAACTACAATTATAGTAACCTTTGCCCATGTAGTTCTTATTTCAGACAACAATGTGATTGCTTCCTAATATATGTTTACATTGCCTACATGCCCCATACTTGTAGTTCCCTATTTTACTTTTCCAACAAGAAGTCCGACTACCCCTCTCAAGTAACTGTTGGAAAGTGGTGTCTTTTCTATAATCAATTTTAGGTTTACATCCAAATTTTTCCAGAATACTTGAATCAGTAGAAAATTTCCACTAATATTTAAAAATATCAGTAATATTAGGGGTCCCAAACAAAAAGTGGTAATGAAAACCTGGTTACCCTAACCAGACCCATCTGACACCATCCTTGCTAATCTGACCAGTTGATCTTTGACAACAGCCATCTTTTGATGGCGGCAATGACCACTAGAAAAATGAAGGAATTAATTAGAAAATGGGGGTTTACGAAAAATGTTGGACACACATATTTGATTTTGGAAATCCTTACTAATTTGTACATCCAAAAACACTATATGGTCATGATGGTAGGTGTGGGACAAAGTTAAAAACTCTACAGTATTATTAATGTACGTCAGGAATTCATGTAACTTAGCCTGTGGTCATTTCCACAGTAAAAATATATCATCCAAAAACCTAGTTTACATCACCCAATTCCCCACATAAGGACCATTGAAAATGTACTGCTCTTCCCATTTGGCCATAATGTAGTTTAGCAAACATGGGGACACAAGTGGCCCTCATGGCAACCCCTGTTGTCTGTCTAAAGAATTGACCTTCAAAAAATAAGTAATTGATGTTAAGTTGTCATTCTCGCCTCCATTCTTGCTGGATGGGTCCGGAGCCGATCCTCGGCTCCGACTCGGCCTATATTATAGCTCGAGAGCTATTTTTACCGGCTCGAGGCAGCCCTATATCCCACAATACCATGCGCTAACTCCCCAGATCTCGTTTGCCGCTTCACTGCGAGGTTGCCTTTTTTTACCGATTCAGGTCAGTAAAGGATTTTTTTCAACGAATTTCTAATTTTTTGAGATAGTTATTAGGCTATATTCCCTACCTTTGTTCCCTATCGATATTTTACTTAATAGAGTTTGTTTCGTAAGCCCTACCCACCCCTGTAGTTAACTTTTATAATCAGGCCTACAGGCCTTAGTTTTTCCTTTTACTCACCTCTGTGTGTGTTGTTTTTTAATCAGTCCCCTCATCCCCCCCTTGCGTGTAAGTGAGTGAGTGTGTGTGCTGATTGTGTGACTGTCTTAGGACAATGTCCAAAGACGTTAAGGACTCGGGATTCAAGAAGTGTGACTCGTGCTGTCAGAAAATGTCTCTGACAGACGGTTACACTTCTTGTGTCTATTGCTTGGGGCCTTTACACCTGCAGGACTCTTGTTCCATTTGTCACGAATTTAGTTCAAGAGTCCTGCAGGAAAGGCGTAACAAGCTTATTCTAAGGGGCTTGTTAAAGCCTGATGACTCCCCATCCAAGTCTGGCTCAGGGAAGTTATCAAAAAACGCCAAACCCTCGGCTCCAGCTTCTGAGCCGAGGGCTGGTGTTGTCGAGACGGCTCCGACCTCTCTTCCGGCTTGCTCCGAGGCGAGCAAAGTGGGTTCCACTTCGAAACCATCATCGGAGCCGACCCCAGCGCGCAAGCGCTCTAGGTCCCCTTCTTTAGAGTCCGTCAGATCGGCTCCGAGGTCCCCCCTTCTATCGGAGCGGAGTCATAGGACTCATTCATCGAGGTCTTCCAGGCTCTCCGATCACGACATTGAATGGGTGGTCAGTAGACTCATAAAGTCTCAGGCGCTGGCCCAAATGCTTCAGAGCCAATCTCACCAGACTGTGGCTCCTTCGATACAGTTATTTATTCCTCCTCCGACTCATCTCTCGAGTTCGGAGCCGGAGTTCATCGGATCCGTGACCTTGCCCACGTCGGAGCCGATACCTCCTCCTTCGGCTCCGGTGTCTTTATTGGTTCCATCCATGGAGAGGTCCGGGTGCCGAAACTCCACTGTTGGTTCCGAGGGGGCGAGTGGCATCGGACCCTTGTCCGACCCCGCTCTCCCTCTTGGAGCTTCAGCTCTGGTTAGTTCGGCCCCGACATCATTCTCGGAGCCTTCTCTGTCAGTTCCAGGGGCGGTTCCGGCCTCTTCGGAGCCGGGGCTACCTTTGGTGTCTGATGGGAGAGCCTTTGAGGTGATGAGGAGTGTACTGGACCCAGTGTCCACTCCAAGGTTAAGTTCTGCGGCTCCTCATTCAGTAGTGCCTGTTACGGTCTCTGGCCACCCTCCTATACCCGACAACAGAGATCCAAAACGTAAGGTACCCACTTTGGGTGTCTCCTCCTCTTCCGAGAGTTCCCCTGAAGTTTCAGGGGAACCCCCTAGGAAAAGAAAGTGCAAGAGAAAGCACATAGACTC
This sequence comes from Protopterus annectens, assembly GCF_019279795.1. Classification (NCBI taxonomy): domain Eukaryota; kingdom Metazoa; phylum Chordata; order Ceratodontiformes; family Protopteridae; genus Protopterus; species Protopterus annectens. The sequence continues at coordinate 730,346,152 of NC_056727.1, read as the reverse complement.
CCCCGAGTCTGTCACGTCGGACACCGACTTGGATGAGTCAGAGGGTTCCCCCAGATCCCCCTCTGAGGATGTCTCCTTTTCAGACTTCCTGGAGATCCTAAGACAGAGGGGGAATTGGTCCACTCTCAAACCTTCTGAGGACGAGTCGGTTTACCTTGACGCCTTTGGATCTCGTCCTTCCACCTCCTGGGTGTCTCCCCCTTTCGATCCACTAATGGAAGTAGTGGCTAGAAAGGCTTGGGCAGCTCCTGATTCAATGGAACCTACCCCTAGGAGGCCTTCTAAATTTATTTCTGCACCAGATGATAAATCCTTTCTCACCAAAGGTGTTTCAGTTGATGCTATGGTGGTAGCAGCAGCCACTAAGAAGGAATTAGCTGATCCTTCTGTACCTGTTCATCCTCCTAACAAAGAGTCCAGGACCATGGACAGGTACGGCAAGCGGACTTTTGCTTCAGCGACATTTTCTATGCGATCGCTGAACTATTTATGTAATTTCACCCGCCTTCAAAGAGACTTGCTCACAGAGCTGGGTGAAACGGTACAGGATCCTTCTGCTGCGGGGTTTAAGGACAAAATAAATTCTCAGCTGGCTACCCTGAACTCCATTGTTAACTCCTCCATGCGGCTAATCTCTTATGCAGCCGATGGAGTGAGTAGTAGTTAAAGGTCACTTAGTTTGTCTTAGTAGAATGACCTCTGAAGACACTACTTATTTTAATGAATGTGGATTTTTGGAAAGGTTATTTTTAAATAGGGGTTACCCGAGTGAACTTTTTGATCAAATATGCAGTGAAGTTACTAGGGAAAGAGGAGGAAAATTTGCACCTATTTTAGGTATAAGAAGAGTATATGATAGACAAGATTCAAATAACCTAAATAATGGCGTGGATTCTGAATCTGGTATCACAACAACCTATGATGGTCAGTCAGGACTGGTAAAAAGAATTGTTAATAGGGAATGGAACAACTTTGCTAGACTATCTGACTTGCACTGTATTTTTGATAAGTAACTGAAATTCACCTATAGGAGGGGTACTAACATTAAGAATATTTTGGAGGGAGGTACAACTGAAAAATTGTTTGGGAAAGCTACTAGGAAAAAAGTAGGTTTATTTAAATGTGGAAGTTGCAGTTATTGTAAACATCTTAATGTTGGACAAACATTAGACTTACCTATTAGACAAAGGACATTAACTCTAGGAACATATGTTAACTGTAACACCAAGGGTATAATATATTTAGCTACCTGTGCAAAGTGTGATTCATTTTACAAAGGGAAGAGTGAGAGAATGTTAAAGCAAAGAATCTATGAACATTTATATGACATCAGGACCAAAAAAGAAAACAATGCATTATACAAACATACCATTACATGTAAACTAGCTACATTTAGATTTTTTGTGTTAGAATGTGTGCCGGTTGACCCTAGAGGGGGGAATTGGGAAACACTGGTGGAATACAGAGAACTATTTTGGCAAATTGTTTTAGAGGCAAATAGAAAACCAGGTCTCAATGACATGATTTCACTCAAGCCAGTTTTAAAATTGAGATCTGCTAAATTATAGGATTTTTATATTATTTTACCAAATATTGTCATTACAAAAAATTTTTTTAGAACATAATGTCATAGTTTTATTTAAGGTTCATTTTTATATATTTAAATTTATATTCACAAGCATTCAAGTTTTGTATATGTGGTTTATTATAGGGTATGAATTTTATGGTGGTTTTAGGAAGTATAATCTGTGTGTGTGTGTATATATATATATATATATATATATATATATGTGTGTATGTGCTTTTAACTAACTATAATTAATCAATTTGTTTGTCATTGGCTACCATTAATTAGTTAATGTTGAATGAAAAGCCGGTAACGCTGTTAAATGGTTCACTCACCAAAAACCGACAGTAGTAGAAACAAAAGTGGTGAACCAAACACCTGGAATAAGCAGCAAAACTGTTCCTGAAACTGCAAAAACTTCTGTTGAATAAGGAAATGATGCTCCGTTGTAAAATCCAAACAATCTTTTATTAAGAACAGAGAATAAGCGCTTTCACGTGGTAAATCCATGCTTCTTCAGATTTCATCAATCAGTGTAAAAACGCTGTTATTTATCCTGCCAAACGCGGGAAATCAGTCAATTAACTAGACAATTCTAAGATTAATTCAATTAAGTATGCGTTGCTAAGCATTAAAAGTTTCCATTATGTTGCAGACATCTCATTGCTATATACATACACAAAACATGAAAAAACAAAACCTAAATTATCTACATACACTGAGACTGCACCATGTTTCTTTCGATCATGTCAAATGCTAATGTTCCCTTAGTAAACACAAGACAATAACTTTCATTACCAGGCAATTAAAATGCAAAGCTTTCCTTATACTAAACCTCACATGAAATACATGATAGAATAGTATTAGGTAAAGAAATCATCAGCACAAGCCTAACGGTCAAAAAGACACAATGGTCAAAGGGACTCTACAGGTCATAACTAGAGAACTTCTTGTACAAATGATTATGGATCCTTGGTATATATATAATAACTGCGAGGACCCCAATCACACTTTATTTATATATGTTTTTTATATATACATATTTGACTCAATCTCAGCAAGTGATGAATGGCAAAAGCCGTCGCTAAACTAAAAGCAAACATTTACTCTAACTAAAAAAGAAAACGGAAAAAATAAACGGAAAAGTTATCACGTTTCCTTAAACAGCATCTTTAAGTTAGTGCTTCGAGATGCATGAATACGTCACTAACATATTAAAATATTAAAGTGGGGCACTAGGCTCAGATTACCATTACAAGAAGAAGCTCATATATTCAAGCATACCCAAATCTTAGCTATTCAAGGTATATGTATATGCTATTAAGCATGCTACATAACCCAAACGTCATAATTAATAAATATCCACTTAAAAGCTAATTCATTCCATGGCTATAACTCAGGTGCAGAAATGCACAAGCCCGGATACACTAAATAGATAAATAAATAAATGAATCGTATTACCAAAAATAGATTTGAGAAGGGCACACTATGGAGAATGCGCTAATACAAACCTATGTTCAAAACCAAACACTATTAGTTCTCAAGTCATAATAAGGCTTGGGAAAAACTAAAAAGCTGAGTGATTACATGAATAAGGCAAATATTTAAAGGAGAACAATCTATATGTCTAGTATTCAAAATATTCAAAAAAGAAAAAAGAAAGAAAAGAAAGAAAAAAGAATAACATTATTGATATATGATCATTCAAAGAAAATACTTAGCCTAAAAATGCAAAAGACAATAATCCTAAATAAATGACAATATCGTTACATCTAGGTCTAAAATATGTATGACTACATGCTGAATCAAAAAACAAATCAGGATTTTTTAAAAATAAAATTAAAATTGTAACAGGCCATATGCTTCATACATAACATGTCAGTTATATCCAAGTACAAGAGTCCCAACCTTTCTCAACTGTGTATCTAATGATAAAGATTGATTTTTATCTAGATAGCAAAACTGGCTTTATGGATACAGAATTGTTGATCCCGGTGTCAAGTGGGCTCCTAATTTCAGTATCCAGTGTAGTTCATTGATAGCTAGATTATTTTCCTTATTACCTTCCCTGGCATTGGCAGTTACTATTTGCAACACTCTAAAAGTAAAAGAGTGTGATGGAAAATCTATAATATGTTTCGCTAATGCATTTACTTCTATCTTCTTCCTAATGTCATATAAATGATTATATATGCGCTCCTGTAGTTTCCTTTTAGTTAGACCTACATAAAAGCCTGACATTTAATGCAAGTAGCAAGATATATGACATTACTAGTGTTGCAATTGGCAAAAAAGTGTGGTGTGAACACATAATCCATGGTTGGATGTTCAAATGATTGTTCCTTGGTAATGTAACTGCATCTGTTACAACTGTAACATGGAAAGCATTACCTCGTTTATAGGAAATAGAGTTACAAGAAGTCATTCTATTACCATCAATTATAGTATGTATATCACCACACAAAATCCTCTTTAGATTTTTGCTGTTCTTGTATAGAAAAACTGGGTTCCTACCTACCAGCTCTCTTGTACTGGCATCTATAGTTAGTATGTGCCAGTTATCTCGGATGACCTGTTGTATCTTATTAATATCACTAGTGTAGGTAGTCACATATCTAACAGAATTATTAAGAGAAGATCTCATTTTATTGTGGCTCCAGACCACATGACTTTTTGATTTTATTTTGGGTGGTTCCATGGATATTCTATGTCTCAATGTATCATATTTAATATCCCTAACCATCACAGGGTCATAGCCTCTACTTATAAACAATTCTTCTAATATTTGGGCCTCCCTAATAATATCAACCTCTTTACTACAAAGTTTCATAATCCTAAGAAACTGGCTTTTAATTATCCCCTGAAACACATGTCTAGGGTGCATGCTGTCGAAGTTAAGTAGCGAATTACGCCACATGGGTTTCCTATATAACGATGAAACAATTCCTCCATCAGGTGTAAAGCTAAGTGTCACATCCAGAAAATTAATGTGAGTAGTGGAGGACTCCTGAGTAAATCTCAGAAAGCTGCTGGTAGTTTCTAGGTAGTTCAAGAAGGCTTCAAACAATGTCTGGGTGCCTTCCCATATGATAATGATATCGTCTACAAAACGCCTGTAGAGTTTAATGTGCTTGAAGCTTTCATGGGTGAAAAGAAACTGCTTCTCCCACCACAAAACGACCAAATTAGCGTAGGTATTAGCACAGGGGGTGCCCATGGCTACCCCCCATTTCTGTAAATAATACCTATCTCCAAATAAGAACACATTATTATACAGGATGAGTTCTAGTAGTTGGCATACCAAAATGATTCTATCATTGCTGTAGGTGGTCTCTTTACTCAAAAGCTGTCTGATATACTCCATCCCTTCTAGGTTAGGTATTGATGTAAACAAGCTTTTCACATCTAAAGCAATAAACACATATTGTTGGTTGCTATCTAACTTGATGTCCTTAATGGTATCTAAGAGATCGTAAGTGTCTTTTAATATGGTGGGAAACTGACCTACAACTGGTCTTAGTATATCCTCCACAAACTTAGATATGTGGGCTGTCACCCAGTTATCACCTGACACGATGGGTCTATAAGGAATAGGGGTAACCTCCTTATGAATCTTGGGAAGGCCCTTAATGATGGGTATAGTAGGAAACTCTATGTATAGGAAATTATATATTTCCTGACTAACTTGACGACACATGATTAGATCATATACAGTATCTTGGACCCTGCTGATAATTTGTAACACTTCCTTATGAGTAATACTTGTATAAGTGTCTTCTTCCGAAAGCATGCATTGCATGCCTCTTAGATATTCATCCCTGTCTAGCACAACAACCCCCCCCTCCCTTATCGGCTGGTTTTATTACTATCCGTGAGTCTTGCTTAAGATAGTTCAGGCTGCTCACTTCCAAGGAACTAAGATTATAATATCTTCCTTTCTTACTATTATTACTAAAAATTTGATAGTACTGATGTTCACAAGCCTTCAGGAAGCATTCAACATGCGAAGGCATGCTGGGTGTAAAGGTGCTGTTAACTTTGTAACGTAATGCATCTTGAGCAACATCTTTATCATTCATGTCAATTTTAAAAAACAGCTTCAAACACAAATTCCTACAAAACACTCTCAAGTCAATCAGAGTCTCTGTTAATTTCGCATTAATAGCTGGTATGTAATTAAGGCCTTTATTCAAGACCTAAATACTAGAAGAATCCAGAGAGATACTAGAAAGATTAAATAAAATACTATGTGTCAGTTCTTTCTCCTTCTGTTTAATGGATATTGTTCCATCGAATTCTTCCTTTTGCGAGAGTCTCTGCTGCGAGATCTCCCTCTGTTGTAATTGTTGACTTGCTTCTTTAAATAAGGTAAAAAAGCCCCAGAAGAAGAGGTCATGGTAATGGTGTTCTTAGGGATAGCTCCAGTCGGGTGTGATGAGGCACGGTTGTTGAAAGCTTCCTGATTCGGGGGAGGCGTACCAGTCAACTCAACAGCAGTATGTAAGTCACTTAACGAAGTCGATGTCAATGCCTCTGCCTGAAGTGAATGGGGAGGTAAAAAGGGGCAAAGGTTGAACAACATTAGCTGATGTAGAATTGGAAGGGGGAAGCCTGTCTTGTTGGTCAGTAGTGGCTTCAGTATTAACTGTTTGTGTAGCTTGATAACGCGGCCAAATAAATACTTGACCCTTTTAAAGTCATTAAAGTCCCGTACCAATTTCTTCTGCTTAGTAACTTTCAGCCTTTCGCTGAACATGTTAATTTGTGTAAACAGATGGTTAACTTTGTCGACACAGAAACTGGAGGTGAAGCGTTCAGTCAATTGCTGGTATAACAAATCCGTCTTATCTCTCAATTCCTTTTCCAAGGGTAGGAAATAATCTAGCATTAGTTTAGCGTAACTGAACCCTAGTTCTATGTTCAAGTCTTGCCAGCGTTTTAAAAGTAGAGGATGTGAGTCCCCATAGGTGGGCATACAAAATACCCTCATACCCCTGGGGACTATTTTAAAATGTATGCATGCTTCCAAATGAAGCCGCTGCCAAGCATACCTTTGGAGTTGGTAAAGATTATCCTCTAACAATTTTAGCATAGGAAAAAATTCCGTAAGATTCTCACCATTGACTTGAGGCTGTACACTGTTGGTATCCTTCGACAAGTCCAGAGACAATAAAGGGTTATCATTTGCATGTAACAATCCTTTCCATAAAGATGATGTTTCCCTCGACTCCGGTTCTAGATGGATGACAGATTCCATGGTGTACGGAATGTTTTTTCTTGGTCGGTACATTCCGTACACCATGGAATCTGTCATCCATCTAGAACCGGAGTCGAGGGAAACATCATCTTTATGGAAAGGATTGTTACATGCAAATGATAACCCTTTATTGTCTCTGGACTTGTCGAAGGATACCAACAGTGTACAGCCTCAAGTCAATGGTGAGAATCTTACGGAATTTTTTCCTATGCTAAAATTGTTAGAGGATAATCTTTACCAACTCCAAAGGTATGCTTGGCAGCGGCTTCATTTGGAAGCATGCATACATTTTAAAATAGTCCCCAGGGGTATGAGGGAATTTTGTATGCCCACCTATGGGGACTCACATCCTCTACTTTTAAAACGCTGGCAAGACTTGAACATAGAACTAGGGTTCAGTTCCGCTAAACTAATGCTAGATTATTTCCTACCCTTGGAAAAGGAATTGAGAGATAAGACGGATTTGTTATACCAGCAATTGACTGAACGCTTCACCTCCAGTTTCTGTGTAGACAAAGTTAACCATCTGTTTACACAAATTAACATGTTCAGCGAAAGGCTGAAAGTTACTAAGCAGAAGAAATTGGTACGGGACTTTAATGACTTTAAAAGGGGTCAAGTATTTATTTGGCCGCGTTATCAAGCTACACAAACAGTTAATACTGAAGCCACTACTGACCAACAAGACAGGCTTCCCCCTTCCAATTCTACATCAGCTAATGTTGTTCAACCTTTGCCCCTTTTACCTCCCCATTCACTTCAGGCAGAGGCATTGACATCGACTTCGTTAAGTGACTTACATACTGCTGTTGAGTTGACTGGTACGCCTCCCCCGAATCAGGAAGCTTTCAACAACCGTGCCTCATCACACCCGACTGGAGCTATCCCTAAGAACACCATTACCATGACCTCTTCTTCTGGGGCTTTTTTACCTTATTTAAAGAAGCAAGTCAACAATTACAACAGAGGGAGATCTCGCAGCAGAGACTCTCGCAAAAGGAAGAATTTGATGGAACAACATCCATTAAACAGAAGGAGAAAGAACTGACACATAGTATTTTATTTAATCTTTCTAGTATCTCTCTGGATTCTTCTAGTATTAAGGTCTTGAATAAAGGCCTTAATTACATACCAGCTATTAATGCGAAATTAACAGAGACTCTGATTGACTTGAGAGTGTTTTGTAGGAATTTGTGTTTGAAGCTGTTTTTTAAAATTGACATGAATGATAAAGATGTTGCTCAAGATGCATTACGTTACAAAGTTAATAGCACCTTTACACCCAGCATGCCTTCGCATGTTGAATGCTTCCTGAAGGCTTGTGAACATCAGTACTATCAAATTTTTAGTAATAATAGTAAGAAAGGAAGATATTATAATCTTAGTTCCTTGGAAGTGAGCAGCCTGAACTATCTTAAGCAAGACTCACGGATAGTAATAAAACCAGCCGATAAGGGAGGGGGGGTTGTTGTGCTAGACAGGGATGAATATCTAAGAGGCATGCAATGCATGCTTTCGGAAGAAGACACTTCTACAAGTATTACTCATAAGGAAGTGTTACAAATTATCAGCAGGGTCCAAGATACTGTATATGATCTAATCATGTGTCGTCAAGTTAGTCAGGAAATATATAATTTCCTATACATAGAGTTTCCTACTATACCCATCAAGGGCCTTCCCAAGATTCATAAGGAGGTTACCCCTATTCCTTATAGACCCATCGTGTCAGGTGATAACTGGGTGACAGCCCACATATCTAAGTTTGTGGAGGATATACTAAGACCAGTTGTAGGTCAGTTTCCCACCATATTAAAAGACACTTACGATCTCTTAGATACCATTAAGGACATCAAGTTAGATAGCAACCAACAATATGTGTTTATTGCTTTAGATGTGAAAAGCTTGTTTACATCAATACCTAACCTAGAAGGGATGGAGTATATCAGACAGCTTTTGAGTAAAGAGACCACCTACAGCAATGATAGAATCATTTTGGTATGCCAACTACTAGAACTCATCCTGTATAATAATGTGTTCTTATTTGGAGATAGGTATTATTTACAGAAATGGGGGGTAGCCATGGGCACCCCCTGTGCTAATACCTACGCTAATTTGGTCGTTTTGTGGTGGGAGAAGCAGTTTCTTTTCACCCATGAAAGCTTCAAGCACATTAAACTCTACAGGCGTTTTGTAGACGATATCATTATCATATGGGAAGGCACCCAGACATTGTTTGAAGCCTTCTTGAACTACCTAGAAACTACCAGCAGCTTTCTGAGATTTACTCAGGAGTCCTCCACTACTCACATTAATTTTCTGGATGTGACACTTAGCTTTACACCTGATGGAGGAATTGTTTCATCGTTATATAGGAAACCCATGTGGCATTGCTTAACTTCGACAGCATGCACCCTAGACATGTGTTTCAGGGGATAATTAAAAGCCAGTTTCTTAGGATTATGAAACTTTGTAGTAAAGAGGTTGATATTATTAGGGAGGCCCAAATATTAGAAGAATTGTTTATAAGTAGAGGCTATGACCCTGTGATGGTTAGGGATATTAAATATGATACATTGAGACATAGAATATCCATGGAACCACCCAAAATAAAATCAAAAAGTCATGTGGTCTGGAGCCACAATAAAATGAGATCTTCTCTTAATAATTCTGTTAGATATGTGACTACCTACACTAGTGATATTAATAAGATACAACAGGTCATCCGAGATAACTGGCATATACTAACTATAGATGCCACTACAAGAGAGATGGTGGGTAGGAACCCAGTTTTTTTATATAAGAACAGCAAAAATCTAAAGAGGATTTTGTGTGGCGATATACATACTATAATTGATGGCAATAGAATGACTCCTTGTAACTCTATTTCCTATAAACGAGGTACGTTTCCATGTTACAGTTGTAACAGATGCAGTTACATCACCAAGGAACAATCATTTGAACATCCAACCATGGATTATGTGTTCACACCACACTTTTTTGCCAATTGCAACACTAGTAATGTCATATATCTTGCTACTTGCATTAAATGTCAGGCGTTTTATGTAGGTCTAACGAAAAGGAAACTACAGGAGCGCATATATAATCATTTATATGACATTAGGAAGAAGATAGAAGTAAATGCATTAGCGAAACATATTATAGATTTTCCATCACACTCTTTTACTTTTAGAGTGTTGCAAATAGTAACTGCCAATGCCAGGGAAGGTAATAAGGAAAATAATCTAGCTATCAATGAACTACACTGGATACTGAAATTAGGAGCCCACTTGACACCGGGGATCAACAATTCTGTATCCATAAAGCCAGTTTTGCTATCTAGATAAAAAATCAATCTTTATCATTAGATACACAGTTGAGAAAGGTTGGGACTCTTGTACTTGGATATAACTGACATGTTATGTATGAAGCATATGGCCTGTTACAATTTTAATTTTATTTTTAAAAAATCCTGATTTGTTTTTTGATTCAGCATGTAGTCATACATATTTTAGACCTAGATGTAACGATATTGTCATTTATTTAGGATTATTGTCTTTTGCAGTTTTAGGCTAAGTATTTTCTTTGAATGATCATATATCAATAATGTTATTCTTTTTTCTTTCTTTTCTTTCTTTTTTTCTTTTTTCTTTTTTGAATATTTTGAATACTAGACATATAGATTGTTCTCCTTTAAATATTTGCCTTATTCATGTAATCACTCAGCTTTTTAGTTTTTCCCAAGCCTTATTATGACTTGAGAACTAATAGTGTTTGGTTTTGAACATAGGTTTGTATTAGCGCATTCTCCATAGTGTGCCCTTCTCAAATCTATTTTTGGTAATGCGATTCATTTATTTATTTATCTATTTAGTGTATCCGGGCTTGTGCATTTCTGCACCTGAGTTATAGCCATGGAATGAATTAGCTTTTAAGTGGATATTTATTAATTATGACGTTTGGGTTATGTAGCATGCTTAATAGCATATACATATACCTTGAATAGCTAAGATTTGGGTATGCTTGAATATATGAGCTTCTTCTTGTAATGGTAATCTGAGCCTAGTGCCCCGCTTTAATATTTTAATATGTTAGTGACGTATTCATGCATCTCGAAGCACTGACTTAAAGATGCTGTTTAAGGAAACGTGATAACTTTTCCGTTTATTTTTTCCGTTTTCTTTTTTAGTTAGAGTAAATGTTTGCTTTTAGTTTAGCGACGGCTTTTGCCATTCATCACTTGCTGAGATTGAGTCAAATATGTATATATAAAAAACATATATAAATAAAGTGTGATTGGGGTCCTCGCAGTTATTATATATATACCAAGGATCCATAATCATTTGTACAAGAAGTTCTCTAGTTATGACCTGTAGAGTCCCTTTGACCATTGTGTCTTTTTGACCGTTAGGCTTGTGCTGATGATTTCTTTACCTAATACTATTCTATCATGTATTTCATGTGAGGTTTAGTATAAGGAAAGCTTTGCATTTTAATTGCCTGGTAATGAAAGTTATTGTCTTGTGTTTACTAAGGGAACATTAGCATTTGACATGATCGAAAGAAACATGGTGCAGTCTCAGTGTATGTAGATAATTTAGGTTTTGTTTTTTCATGTTTTGTGTATGTATATAGCAATGAGATGTCTGCAACATAATGGAAACTTTTAATGCTTAGCAACGCATACTTAATTGAATTAATCTTAGAATTGTCTAGTTAATTGACTGATTTCCCGCGTTTGGCAGGATAAATAACAGCGTTTTTACACTGATTAATGAAATCTGAAGAAGCGTGGATTTACCACGTGAAAGCGCTTATTCTCTGTTCTTAATAAAAGATTGTTTGGATTTTACAACGGAGCATCATTTCCTTATTCAACAGAAGTTTTTGCAGTTTCAGGAACAGTTTTGCTGCTTATTCCAGGTGGTTGGTTCACCACTTTTGTTTCTACTATTAATTAGTTAATGTATTTAAGATGAGTGCACCAAGAGTGTTGGTATCTGATGAAGTCAAGGACGAAAACGTGTTGTGAAGTTTCAGCGTTAGTGAATTAAACTGTACGTGTCACGTTTCCTGGATTCTGGTGCTTTTTTTGTGATTACTAGTGAACGTTGGGGCACCTGCCTTCTTCTGTGGTTATTAATTGTATATATTGGAATATTGGGTGGGTACAATTATGTTCTGACGAAGTTATGATTACTGTGAACGAAAGCGCTCAACACAAATTTATTTGCTCAATAAAGTGGATTTGTTGGCCTCCCTGTCTCTCTAGGTTGGTTTTGGTTTGCGGTTTGTTGTCTGGTTGTATCGGTTACTGCCTCAAATTGATGGCTGCACCTACAGGAATTATCTAACCTAAAATTAATAAAAATCCAAAGCAGCCAAGGAAGAAGTAAAAGTCCACAGTAGTAAAATATACCATACAGAATGAGAAGAAAACCCACTGGAGCTACCATGACTGGTTAAAACTTTATCACACAGATAAGCGCTTTCGAGCATTAGCTCTTCATCAGAACTAAAAACAGTTAAAATCAACCATATTTAAGCAAATAACAACCCGTTAGAATTAATAGCAGAACCTACACCCTTCAGTAAGGATTTTAAAGGCATACAAGCATTTTAACCCGGGTATATGGTTGGCTTGCAATTCAGCTAACCATCTTAACTCAGCTAATTCAGTGCTATGTACAATGTCACCTCCATACTAACTTCCTGAATGTATAACACCATAAACTGGAATGTATGCTCTTTGTTTGCTTCAATATGTTGATATAGAGCATTACTTATCAAACATAACCTGATGTCACTCATATGTTGCAAGATATATGTTGTTTTAACATTCTATTAGTTTACCCAACATACAATGCTTGGCATGATATGCCCTCAGGTAAATACACCACATTTTTAGTTCTACAGTCTGCATATAATCTTAGTGTATATTTCCTACGTGACACAGTGATATACATTCAGCGAGTGAGTGTGTGTGTGTGTGTGTGTGGGGGGGGGGGGGTGACATTGTACACAGCACTGAATTAGCTGATTTAAGATGGATAACTGAATTGCAAGTTAACCATACACCCGGGTTAAATGCTTGTATGCCTTTAAAACCCTTATTGAAGGGGCGTAGATTCTGTTGTTGATTCTAACTGGTTGCTATTTGCTTAAATATGGTTTTCCAGATCTGATGAAGAGCCAATGCTTGAAATCGCATATCTGTGTGATAAATTAAGTTTTAACCGATTGTGGTGGCTCCAGTGGGTTTTCTTCTCATAAGCTAAAATTAAGGTTACCCATGCTAAAGAGCATGCTACAGCCTGTGCTCCCACTTACACTGATGATTGTCTGTTCTTTTCTTATCTGTCTTCCTCTCAGCCACTCGTTCGACTTTAAAATTAATTGTGCATGTTTAGGCTGTATGCTTGCACACTTTCTCCATCAAGACTTCATGGATGGCTTAGCTCTTGCTCTACACTGGTTGATTAAAAAGGTTCTGAGGGAGGGCCTATGTTTCTAAACATCAATGAAGAAACCTTCTTGTTACAACTTTTATAAAATGACTGATAGACTTTTCTGCCCACCTGTTTGATAGGGCTGGCTGAACCAGACCTGAAGTTCTTTTCATCTTGTTCATGGTGACTGCTGCTATGCAGATGACTTAGGTTCAGACTGTTATCTGTAGGGAACATTAACTAATCTCAGAGAGTGGGCAAATTGTACATTAAACCCTGATTGGAGAATCAGTATTCTTCAGCAGGGTGTTAATAGGGTTACCACCTTTTCAAATGTCCAAAGTGGGACATTTTTGGTACAAACGTCTGATTTTGCAGGCCAACACATACCCACGGCTAGTACAAAGGGCAGAACTTCACTTTTTTGACTAAGTAAAAGAGTATTTTTGTAGCATTTTAGTTGCTTATTCTGTTTCTTATAACATTTAGGTGTTTCAGATTCAGAATAACTGTTTTATGCAACTATTACATAAAATATAGGAAATAATTTTGTCCTAAAATCTCAGGACATTTGCCATTTTTACAATTTATTTGCGACTGTCCCTCGCAAAGTGGGACAGGTGATAACCCTAGGTGTTAATGGACAAGCAATGCCTTGTGAAAAACTAGTCCATTGCTTCACCACAACATGTTAAGCTGCCTTGGAGCTCAGCCTATAAGGAAGATAACAGCTGCCATTATTTCACGCTCACCCAGCAGAGCTTTTGCTGTTTAGCGAGTGTAAAATTAAAACAAACAAATTTAAATAAATAAATGTGTGTGTGTGTGTGTGTGTGTGTGTGTGTGTGTGTGTGTGTGTGTGTATATATATATATATATATATATATATATATATAAAATATAATATATAATTATATGTACGCATATATTTAAATGTGTGTGCATGTTTGTTTGTGTTTCAGTGTATATGTGCATGGAAGTGAGAATGAATTCAATCAAGCCATTATTTTATACTCGCTGAGCATCACTTTTCCTGTGTAGTGAATGTAAACTTAAAACAAACAATAAAAAGGGAGAAGGAAAAGTGTGTGTGTGTTTGTGTGTCGTTATGTATGTGTCTTTCTGTGTGTATGTGTCCATGAAAAGTGGAAGTTTGTGTGTGTGAGAGAGAGAGAGAGCTTGAGCAGTGGCAACAGTAGTTAAAATTAAGAGGTATGTGTACCTCTCAACCTCTTAGCTCAAGAAATCTGTATAAAGCCAAAAATAAAAGGGGACTAAGTGTAAAAAATATTAACAGATTTAAAACATTGCTGTTATAAAATTAGAAAGTTGCTAGAATAAAATATTTTTTTTAGCTTGCATTTTGGAAGGAAATGAAGTCTGAAACTCAAGTGTATGTCATTATTTAGTGACTTTATTATCCAATGATTTGCTAGCAAACCACACATTTTGAGTAATGGACAAAAATGATGTAAAAATCTGGCCATTCTTTGAAAATCTTATATTTTGGATATAACATACTGTATATACTGCAGCAAGTTTGACACATTAGACTGAAGAATTATTTTGCATCAAAAATATATAAACCTAATAATGTAGTAATTATAAAATAAATCGGTAAGTAAAACAAAATAATTTTGTAGACAGACCATTCTGTAAGCACAGTAGTACTTTCCATGGTGTGTGTTACTGTGTAAATAATGCCCTTCCAGTATTGGGCCTCAGAACACCCCTGGGCATGCACTATACACAGACGTACACACCCTGTTGGGCATTATTGCTTGTTTACACAAGGGATAGATATCCCTTAAGAATAACTATTACTACTTTCTGCAGAAAGTAATTTCAGAGCCTTCACTTAGTGGAATCCAGCCAAAGAGGACCCTCCATACTCTGGATGAACTCCATCAACTTAAAGTCAATGTTAGTCAAGTGCATAATGGCAGGAAGGGAGACAGGCCACTTGATAGTTTTCTTTGCTCTAGGTAAGAAAGGATTGGAAGGTTCCAAGCAGTCTGTTTCCAAATGGGCTGCCAGCTGCTCATTTTTTGCTACAGTTTAGGTATCTGGTCTTTTGGCTGTTAAAGTCAACGGTCATTCTACTAATGCTTGAATGTTTACATTGCAGAAATCTTTAGCATAGGTTTGTGGTTTTTCAGTACATGCTTTTCCTAAGCATTTTAGCTTTCATTTCCAGTCCAGAATTGGATTTTTTTGGTAGATTGTTGCTTTAAGAAATGGCCTTCTGAAACTTCATATCCAGGGAGACTCCCCCCCCCCCCCCCCCGACATCTGTCTAACCTCTTTTTCATAGTGATGTGTTCTGTATTGCTTGGGATTCTTCCCATCTGTTACCCATTTCAGTGTGCCTTTGTAATAAAATGTAATAGATATGTGCGTACTTATCACATCAGCTGTGCTTCAAGTTGTCCTCGTTTAGTGGGTACTTGTTTATCCTTCCACCGTCCTTCTTGTGGTTCATGTCTAGAAAACTTATTTCAGACTGGACATCACTTGTAGGGTAAAAAGTTTATAGATTTTTATCCTTCTTGTAGTCTTTTTTTTTTCTTGCAGGTGCGGTTTATCAGTGTTCTGTGAGAGTCAGAACTGCAGAAATTGAGGACAGATGCACCATCCTGTTCTACTGCTTTAATTACACTAATTGCTGCATTGAGGACTTGCATCCTTTCCAGACATGGTTGCTTTATGTTTTCAAAGAATTGTGAAATGTCTGTCTGTAAAGAAGATTTGAAATATGAAGTATTTGTCTTGAAAACTTCAGTGGCCATTACTTCTGCTGGCAGTATTTCAGAATTACAAGCGTTATACTTATTTGGTCTTCATCAGTGTAGAATATTCCTGCAAACAAATCAATCTTTTATGCACAAGGTAGACACAGAGGCAACTTTGAATCTGTTTCGTTTAGAAATTATTCAAGTAAGTGTGAATGCATTCTGCACTGGATGGATGTGTACAGACAGCTGAGATTTTTTATGGACAGAACAAAATCCATTAAAAAATTCTGTTGTTCGTGTTTTAGTCTTGAAATAAATTAGATTCTAAAATAACCAAAGTCACTTGTCTAGGTGGTTTTCAGATTACATCAAATTGAATGCAATTACAGGAAAATGTGCCTGTTGTGCCTGCAGTTCACGGTGCTTTCAGCAAGAAACGTATGTGCATCAAAAGTATTTTCAGAAACGCATCATTATATTTCTTGGTCTGTGTCTTGGGGTTGTACAAAACCTTTGCATCTCAGTGTAGTCTGCATGTGATCTCTAGGTCTCTGTCTTCCTTTGGGACCACAGTCTGAGGTATGCTTTCATGATGCAACCCAACAGGACAAGGTTACTCTGATGTTCTTCGTGTTTCACTGTTGCAGTCATTACATTTGGGGTAATCCTGTTGGCAGGTTGCCCTCAGTCGGCCTGAATTCCAAAGTCCTGGGTCCTGTGTCGGCTGCTGTCGCCCCTTCCCTGATGTCAGGTTGTCAGGGGTATAAAAGATGCGGCTGACGTCATTTTCTTCAGTCTTTCTTGCCGTGCGGTGCCAGAAGCAGAAGCAGTTTGCAAGTGCCGGTCGGCCGACTCCTGAGATTTTCGTGTTCGGGTTTCAGATCCAAAGTCTTCATGTTCTGTTGCAGGCCGCTACCGACTCCCAAGTGGAGTCGCCCATGCCACTGGAAACTCAAGGTATTGGAGCCTCGGATACTATTCCTTCAGATGGGTCCGGAGCCGCTGAGCAGGCACTGACTTCTGAGGGTGTATTCAGATCTAAACATCTTTACATTAAACCAACCTCAGCTTCAAAGACAAAGGCTAAAGCACCTTCTAAAGCAAAGAAACAAACTCAAGAGCCACGTGGACAGGCCTCTATGCCCAAAAGAACAGATACTCAAAATGGCCGAAGACTTAATTACCTTGATCAGGGGTTTCCATCCCCCTCCTGATAAGAGGCCTAGGCAAGAGACTGACTATGAATCTTCAGATCAGGTTTCTATTTCTTCTGATTCCTCTTCTGATCAGGAATATTCTCTTCCCCCCTATGAGGATTCTGATGCTGAAGAATCCATACCTTCAGCTTTTCCTCCAGAGGACTATTCTTTTGGGGAAACCTTGCATACCATGAGGGAGCATTTCCACTGGGAGAGCCAAGATTTTTCAGAATCTAAAAAGAGGCTCAGGGATTTCCTTTTACTACCTCAACACAGGCCACTAGCCATCCCACCTGTGTTAGACATTGTAGATGATGTGTTTTCGGAGTCTAGTCTTACCCCTGACTCCTTACCTCCAGCTCCTGTTAAGCCTGACAGATATTGCAGGGTTCTTGACTCTCATAAATTCCTTTTTAAAAACCCTGCTGCAGACCCAGAAACTATTTCACAGGGTCCCAAAGGAGTTAAGGCTTCCGCTGCAAAAAAACCTACCCCCTCTGGCAGAGATTCTAGAGCACTGGATAGATGGGGAAAAAGGTTTACACATCTGCTACCCTGGCTATAAGGGCCTTAAACTGTCAGTTTCATATGCTCAAATATCAGCAACATGTCATGGCATTGCTTAAATAGAAATGTTAAACTCTGAATGTGCAGAAAACAAGGAAATGCAGGATTTATTGCATGCAGCTGAACAAGTTGGAAAGCATACTTTGCAATGTGGTTTTGATTCTTTGGTGGCCTCCTGCAGGGCCGCAGTTATGGGTTCTGTAATTAGGAGGCATGCTTGGTTAAAGGAACAAAATCTGTCTGATCATGTTAAAGTTAAATTATTAGATGCACCATTACAGCATGATACTTTGTTTGGTGTTAAGGCAGAAGAGGTGTTAAAGAAAATGGAGGACAAAGCTAAATCTATGCAAACTGTCAAAGATTTTTTACAAGTACAGCCACCTAGGTTTAGTAAACACTGGCCTACAAAGAATTGGTCCTTTCCTGTGTCAGACAGACCTCAAAGGGGCAGATCCAGACGCCCTAAAGGCAGATCCCAGGCGCAAGGTTCATACAGATCAAAGCAATGGGGTGCTTCTACCTCCAAAGTTGGAGAAGACAAATCACAACTATACAAGAATCAGTCCCAATGACTTCCCCCTGCCTGCACTAAGCACTTATCTCCTGGCAGCACCCTTAGGGGGGAAATTAGCACTTTTTTCTCAAAATTGGCACATTATAACCCAGGACAAGTGGGTTCTAAATATCGTGTCACAAGGCTACAAGTTCCATTTCCATACCCTGCCAAAGGCAAACAGCTGGCCAGATCTGCCAAAAAATCAATGGGCAGAGGCACAAAAACAAGTCTCATCCCTCATTGACATGGGGGCCATTCAAAAAGTACCAGAGCAAGAGCAGGGACAAGGATTTTACTCAAGATTGTTCTTGGTACCCAGAAAGGACAAGGCCTGGAGACCAATACTGGACCTATCTATTCTGAACACATTCCTGGATATACCAAAATTCAAGATGTTGACTTTGCAGCAGCTTCTGCCCATGCTGGGCAAGAACGCTTGGCTTGTGACTCTGGACCTAAAATAGGCATACCTGCATGTCCCAGTCAGACAACTATGCAGAAGATACCTCAGATTCAAGGCTGGCTCAATGCATTATCAATTCTCTGCACTGCCCTTTGGCTTATGTACTGCGCCCAGGGTCTTTACAGAGTGCCTGGCACCAGTAATTACATTCTGCAGACAAAGAGGAATACAAATATATCCTTACTTGGACGACTGTCTAATTCAAGCAGAGAACAAGGACATTCTTCTACAGCATCTGGTGTTTGTGAAAAGACTTCTAACATGCCTAGGGTACACAGTCAATGAAAAGAAATCAAAACTAGTACCCTCTCAAGAGATAATATTCCTGGGTGCAAGCTTAAATACAACTGCCTAGATGGCTTATCTCACGCCAGACAAACAAAGGCAACTGGCTACCTATTTCAAAATGTTGGCAACAAAGGCCCAGTTGTCTTCAAGAAAAATTCTGCAGGCTTTGGGCTTCATAGAGTCCTGCATCCTACTAATTCCATATGCAAGACTAACTATGAGGAAACTTCAATGGTACCTAAAAAGTGTTTGGACTCAACATTGCCACAGCCTTGAAACAATTATTACTCTCATTCCCTGCCTACAACAGGAGTTTTGATGGTGTGCAAAGGCTTGTCACCAAAACAAGGGACAGCCATTCACATTACCCCCAGCCAGGCAGACACTAACAACGGATGCATCAGATTATGCCTCGGGGGCCCACATGGCAAGACAATGCATTCAGGGCACATGGTCCTCAACACAAATGCATCTACATATCAATCAAAAAGAGATGCTAGCTGTTCAGAATGCCCTGACAGCCTTCAAGGACCTACTTCATCCGGGACAACTACTGATAAAGACAGACAACACCACTGTCATGTGGTATATAAACAAGCAGGGGGATACACATTCTTACCCCCTTTGCAGACTAGCCATGACTTTGTGGGACACAGCATTAACTTACCAAGTACATCTGCAGGCACAGTTCCTGCAAGGAAGGAAAAATACTCTGGCAGACGAACTAAGCAGAAACCTCATGGATCCCCACAAGTGGCAGCTGGATCCACAAGTCTTCAGCATGATAACAAAGAAATGGGGATGCCCGGACATAGATCTATTTGTCTCCCCTCACAACTACCAACTAAAAAGATTCTGCACAAGGACTTATCACAGACAAGTATGGAAAGTGGACGCCCTATCAGTATATGCCTTTCCCCCCTGCCTCTCCTCCCCCAGGTACTCCTAAAGGTCAGACAGGAGAAGCCAAAAATGATACTGATTGCCCCAGACTGGCCCCACCAGTACTGGTTTCCAATCCTAAAGAACTTGTCTCAATGCCCAGCTGGACCTTACCTCATATACCTCATCTACTGTCCCAGCAATACAATCACATCCTGCACAGCCAACTCAGGACTTTAAACCTGGCAGCATGGTGGATAATGTAGGTATACAAAACACACCTCTCAGTAAAGCTGTGATGGATGTCATTTTGGAGGCCAGAAGACCTAGTACTAGAAAATCTTATGCTGGAAAATGGAAGAAATTCTGTGCTTGGAACCAGGCACAAGGAACTGATGCAGCTGTGCCAAATATTCCTCAGATTTTACAATACTTAACTGAGATGCTGGACAAAGGCCTATCTTTTTCAGCTATTAAAATTCATGCCTCTGCCATTTCAGCTCATTGCAATACAGAGCCACCAATGTTTTCTCATCCCTTATTAAAGCAGTACCTCAGAAGAGCCAAAAATTTAATGCCTCTAAGGAAATCACTGATGCCTGCATGGGACCTCAACTGTGTCTTGGAAAAACACACCCTGCCTCCTTTTGAGCCAGCTGCTACTGCTGATATAAAGTTTTTATCTTGGAAAACAGCTCTGCTCCTAGCAGTAACTTCTGCAAGATGAGTTTCAGAGCTACAGGCACTCATGGCTGTGGAACCTTTTATCATTTTTTATCCAGACACCAGGGTCTCTTTGAGGATAAACCCAACATTTATGCCTAAGGTGGTGTCCAGTGTGGCTCTTAACCAAACTATTCATCTGCCAACTTTTTATCCAAATCCACAGAACAAGGGGGGAAGAATTTTGCATTCTTTGGACGTACACAGCCAGCTTAAATTCTACTTGGACAGAACCAAAGTTTTCAGAAAGACAGAGCAATTACTAGTGGCATATGCTGCAGGATCACAAGGAAAGGCTATCTCAAAGCAGACTATTTCAAAGTGGATAGGCCACTGCATTCATTTCTGCTACTTACACCATGGCAAGCCAGTGCCTAAGGGCATTAGGCCACATTCAACCAGAGCTGCAGCCACTTCAGCAGCCTTTCTCAGGGGAGTACCAACCAAGGACATTTTAGAGGCTGCTACTTGGAGTTCAGTGCACACCTTTACAAAGCACTATCATCTGCCACTCTACTCTAAATCCAGGGCAGGCTTTGCCACTGCAGTTCTGCAGGGCCTCATATCCGCTCCTAATGCTGTTTAGCTCCAGCCTCCCAACCTTAGCTTTGGGACTCTACCCAAATGTAATGACTGCAACAGTGAAACACGAAGAACATAGTACAGTGGTGTACACTTACCATAAATGTAAATGTTCGAGTGTATTCACTGTTGCAGTCCAGGTTACCCACCCGCCATCCCTCTTTCTTCTAATGGAACGTATCTTTCCTTCTCTGATTTATACAACCTATGTGGTGTATTTGCTTGTAGATGAAGGTAACGTTTATATTGGTGCATGTATTTATATATATATATATATATATATATATCAATTTTGGCTACCCTTTTAGGGGGCTCCTGACATCTGGGGCAAGAAAAACTAAAGAAAATGGCATCGGCCGCATCTTTTATACCCCTGACGACCTGACGTCAGGGAAGGGGCGACAGCAGCCGACGCAGGACCCAGGACTTTGGAATTCAGGCCAGCTGAGGGCAACCTGCCAGCAGGATTTACCCCAAATGTAATGACTGCAACAGTGAATACACTTGAACATCTACATTTATGGTAAGTGTACACAACTGTACTTTCTACTGGCTTGAAGACGACGGACTCTATCAGTTCAGAAATGAAGGTTGTGTACTTACTATAACAACGGAGCTACAAGATTGTGTCCATCCTTTTCAGTATACCCATTCACATTCCTCCAGCTGTAAACAGTCAAGGTGTAGGAAGTCTTTGTATTTTGGTTGTATGTATATGTATTTGGCTTTCTCTTTATGAGCTTTTCTTTGGATAGACACATTGGACTTCTGGGGAGGCTGTGCTGTGCATGGAGTATTTTATGTAAAGAGGAGAAGTTAGAGCCTAGGAAGATTTCAGATGTTAAACTGCCTAAGTTATTGCTCTTACTCCTACTTGTTTGAAGAATATAGACAAGACATCCCATGATCATGTAAATCTGTCATTATGGGAAGTACATAACTTTCATTTGCGTGTTACTGAAAACTTGTTAAAGTAACCCTGCCTTTTGGCATAGCTGAATGCATCCCTGACAGTGACTTATCCAACCTGTGTTCAGTTAGAAGCATGGGAGCTGAAGGTGTCAGGCAGGGAGGATGGGCATGAGTCCCAGTTTATCCATCCTGGGGCTAGGGGGAATGGTTTGGCTTGGTATCTTGGCTACACACATTGTTGGATAGATGATCGCCTACAGAAGAAAGCTAGTAGGCCTGTACTGTTTTTGCACTGTGCCAGTTCAGAGTGACGTGTGTCAGCACAGCATGCCTGCCTTTGAGTAATAGCAGTGGAGGAGCCTGTAAGCCAACTTCTGGGATAGGAGCTAGGGAAGTCCATGGCATCAACAGGCTGGTCTGCTCCCTACTTCCTGACTCTTGCTTCTAGGAGGAGTGGCTGGATTGAGAGGGCTCTTCGGATAGAGAATAAATGGGCAAGAGAGCTGTTGTCCTATCCATGGATGACAGGCTGTCACTCCTAAGAAAGATAAATGATCCAGTGGGCCACAGGTAAGAGAGCTATCGGACAAATCCAGCAGAAAAGAAGATTTGGTAAAAGTTGAAAACTATGTAAAGTTTTTATGGTGTTCATAAATTTGAAAACTGAGTTGCATTACTGCTAAATTTGGCATCATTTCCCTTCACTTTCAGAACTTCTTTTTCTTTCAGAAATGTTTTGCTCCATCATGCTGTTTCCTTAAAACACAAGATACAATTAATAATAATAATAATAATAATAATAATAATATAATTAATTATAATCTGAAATGGCATACGGAATATGGAATTCAAGCGTAATGTACTTTTATTCAGAGGTTATATTTATGGGTTTCCTAGAGAATAATGCATCTATTTCATATCCTTACTTTTTGCTGCCACTGTCTTTACTCATTAGACCCCTCCTGACTAATCATCTCATTCTTTCCCCATCACTGAATGAATGAGGAACAACCGGGAGGGGTCAACATATAGACACCCTTCAGGGGTGGTTTGCAGTTTTTCCCTTATGTCCCTATCTCCCTGTGCACACTGGCTAAGTAGGGGAATGGGGCTGTGCAGTGAGCTTACCTTGCTGATCTCCACAAGGTATGTTGCCAGCAAACAGCCCTTACCATGAACCACAGGAAGTGGCTCCATCAGGGAAATCACTCTTTTTTGCATTGTCCCTGAACACGTGCAACCATCCCTTCCCCCTGAGAGAGATGCGCAGGCCGTGGACATTCACTCCTCTCTCTCCCTGCATGCCTGCTCTAGTGCCAGGGCTACTAATCAAACCCCATTTGCCTGAGTTGCAATCGGGACTCAATCTCTTTGTAACATGGGTCCAGGATATCTGTTTCATATCTAAAGGATTAAGCTGCATATCACCACAGACTGATTTATCTTAGTGATCATGATGATTTCTTTACAGAGGAATATACTGGCGGCCCTACATACACACTGGTTTACAAAGTCATTTGGACATGTGGGAGAAATGGAGAAATGTAGGTTTTGTAAAACTGAATTGGAAACTGTGGCACACCTCGTTGCCGGTTGTGATGTACTAATGGCAGAAGGACTGTATACTGAAAGGCATAATAATGTGGCAAGACTGTTGCACTGGGGATTGTGCAAACATTATGGTGTTGAAGTGGTTGAAAAACACTGGAAACATCAGCCACAAAACATCATAGAAAATGATGAAGTCTGTATCACATGGGATCATCCATTACCAACCAAACCAGATATAGTGGTCCAAGAAAAAGACAAAAATAGCATTGATCATTGAAATCACCACACTCAGTGACTACAGTGTCCTGTGTGCAGAGAGAGACACAGTTATAAAATATCAGGATTTGCAAGCAGAAACGAGAGCAATGTGGAAGAAAGATACCCAGATATTTCCAATAATAGTAGGAGCAACGGGTCTTATAAAACATTGTCTCCAGTCATATTTAGACATGCTACCATTACATGCAACTCCTTACAAATTGCAGGAGTCATTACAGGGCACGTTGCGGGTGCTGTGAAGAGCACTTTGGCCTGACATCAAAGAGTGAAACAATGCTAATTTCATGAACTTTAATCTACTTTGACTCAGGAGTGTGTGGTCCATTCTCATCATGGTATTAGAAACCCAAAAGATTTGGAGAAATTAAAAAAAGGACTATATTTAATATATTAAAGTCTGAAGTGACTTTTATTTGGAGTTCTGCATTTCTGGCAAGTTTCCATTGTAATTTAAACTCAAGCTGAATTCGGTCCACAGAATAAATTTATTTCTTTGCTAAAGTGTGATTTTTTTTTTTAAGATGTAAACATTTAAGATGGAGATTTCTGGTCATTTTATGCTGATAGCTTTCCGGTTTTATTCACAGAATAACAGGACACTGTTGCCTTATATACATCTATTTACACTGAAGTTACATAAACAGGCTTTTGTCTGTCCTTTCTAAGGCTTTGCATATGCTGCCCATTGGACTCATTTGCTTTGTATCAATCATAGCGTAGACACCGTCTTTATTTTGATTTCTTAGTCCATAATTTAGTTTGCATTTGTATTTTAAACCTCTTGCTTTCTCTGCTGATTTAGTTGATTGCAACACTTACATCATTATGCTTAGGAAATATGAATCCTTCATCCTCTTCTAATAAACATCTACAGATTTTTCTAATGGATTGTGACTTTTTTTAATGTTTTTAGAACCCAAACAAGTTTTTCGTATACTCAAGGTAATTTGTCGTAGACCACTGAATAAATTTGTTTAGACAGTACACTACTGGAGAACAGACATTTTATTTATTTATTTTATTTTTATTTTATTTTATTTTACATTTGTTGACCGGGCTAGTCCAACTGGATACATGTCCATTTTCAGTAGAGGCCTGGAGAGATAAGCTCCAGTTACACTATTAATTCGAAAGAGATATAATAAAAATTAAATACATTGTCAATAGAGATTAAACATCACGATCTTCAGTACAAGGTTTACAAAAAACAATGCAGTATTACAAGAAACATTTACATAGGAGAGGTTTGACAATTATATAGAAGACAAGGAAAAAGAACAGATTCAAACTAATAATTAAGGTTGTTTTTAAAAGTAAATGCTCAAAGTAACAAAAACAAAATGAAGTTAGTATATATACAAAGTGGAAACATATGTGGTCTCAGCAAGTTGATTATTACAGAAATATGTATTCTGTGGTAGTTACCTGAAGAGGTGAGACTAGGTATCAAAGTATAAGGAGGCTTACTATCAAAATGTAAGGGTATTAGGAGGAAGGAAAAGCAGTAAGGATAAACTGAGGGGGGGGGGGGGGTGTTAGTCTGGATTAGTACATGGGCATAGCCATTGAGATTTAAGAAGTATTTTTAGTTGCTTTTTGAAGAGTGGTAATGATGTAAGAGATGTTAGTTTGCTGGGAAGCCTATTCCAGGTTTTCCCCACAGAATTAGAGAAAAGAGAATCACCTGCTTTGTTATAAGATTTTTGAATGGATACTAGTAATTTATCTGCTGAGCGAAGGGTAGTAAGATTTTTGTAGGGGGGGATGAGGCTACATAGAATAGGAGTATTACCTGGATGATACAAAGTATTATAGGTGATAATAAGTTGTTGAGATTGTAGCTGGTTTTGCAGTTCTAGCCATCGTAGCTGTTTAAGATTTTGGCAATGGTGAGTTTGAAATGGGGAGCCAGTGGCAAATCTGGAAATGTTGTTATAGGAGGTTGCCAATTTGTTAAGGTTGCTTTTGGAAAGATTAGTAAAGATGGGGGAGGCATAGAGGAGTGTAGAGATCAGATGGGTATGGGCAATGGTAGTTCTAGCTTCTGGGGTAAGGAAAGGTTTTATCCTGTAAAGGGTACCGAGTTTTCTGTTTACAGTTTTAATAGTTGAGTTAATATGGGAGTCAAAGTTCAGGTTGTGATCAATTATTACACCTAAGAATTTGGTGGTTGGGTCAGGTGTTATAACAGTACCATTGTTAGATGTAACCATGAGGTCTATTGGGGAGGATTTTAGTGTTGGAGTAAATAACAACAATTTTGTTTTTTTGGCGTTTAGAAGGAGACACCGTTGAAGGAACCAGTTTTCTACTAGGTTAAATACAGTATGAGTTATGGATTGGAGTTCAGATGAAGATGAGGCAGCACAAATTAGTGTGGAGTCATCTGCATACTATGCAGGTAGCTTGAGGAAGATTTATATTTAGATCGTTAATAAAAATGGAAAAAGGAGCAGTCCCAGGATAGAGCCTTGAGGGACACCAAGGGTAATAAGGAGAGGTGTGGATAGGAGATTGTCCCAAAGGACAGCTTGATGTCTATTTTCTAAGTAGGACTTGAACCATTTTAGTGCCTGCGTGTCAAGAGAGAGTAATTTGAGTATGTTTAGAAGTGTCTGATGGTTAACCATATCGAAGGCTTTAGAGAGGTCCATAAACAGTGCAGAGGAAAGCATGTTGTTATTACGATGTTTGTTAATGCAGTCAGAGAAAGATAAGAGAGCAGTGGTGGTACTATGGCAGGGCCTAAAACCATGCTGGCAGTCAGCTAGTAGGTCATTTTGGCGAAGGTGATCAAGTAGTTGCTGGTGGATGCATTTTTCCATAATTTTAGCTGAAGGAGAGAGTAAGGCTATGGGGCGAAAGTTAGAGAGTTCGGTTAAGTTACCACCCTTGTGAAGTGGAATAATGTGAGATTTTTTTCCAGAGAGATGGAATGGAACCTTCAGTAATGGTTCTATTAATTAGGATGGAAATGGGATAGGCAAGTACTTTTGCTGCAGTTTGCAGGTATTCAGCTGGTAGGAGGTCAGCTGAGGGGGTACATGGTTTAAGTTTGTGGAGTAAGGCATGGATAAGGGATGTAGGAACTGGTTTTAAATGAAAGGTGGGGGGTATTCTAGGTAATGAGGATGGGAGAGTTGAGCTAACAGTAGGTAAGGAGTTTGCTAGAGATTGAACAGTTTCAGTAAAAAAGGTGTTGAAAGCATCAGCAATCTGGCTGGGACTGTTAAGGGAGAGACCTGATGGGGTTGGTGTTTTGGAATGGCCTGGGTATAGAAGTCTATTTATACCTAACCAGAAAATTTGTGTTTTTTGTTGATGATTTTCCTGGAGTTTAAAGTAGAAGCATGTTTTATCAAGAATTATTGATCTTTTAGTGGCATTTCTCAGCTCTTTAAATTTTTGATGATCTGTTGGGTTTTTAGAGTTTCTCCATTTAGACCAGATTTTATTTCTCAATAAGATTTTCTGCCTAGTGTCTTTAGTGAGCCATGGAGCAGCTTTACTTCTAGTTCTTATAGAGTGAATAGGGGCATGGTATTCCAGGATTTGTAAAAATTTAGTGGTAAAATAGGTTACTGCTTGCTCAAGAGGGAGTAGTTTTAAGGGTGATCAGTCACAGGCTTGAAGCTCAGCTTGGAAGCTTGCTGGATTGAAATTTTTTTTTGTTCCGGGCAATTTTAAAGAGAGTCTGGCTGGGAATAAAGGTTATTTGTCTGATTATGTAAGTAAGGGAGTGGTCACTAATATCATCAGGAAGGGTACCTGCTTTATAAGAGAAAGTATGGCTATTTACTAAGAGCCAGTCTAAGATACTTTCTTTGCTACTGGGTTTATGGATTCTGGTTGGACTGGTAATTATTTGGGAGAAGCCATAAAGGTTGATATGGGTTGTAGGTTTGAATGAGGTACAGCAATTCCAATCTATATTAAGGTCACCAAGTAGAATGGTTTCTTGTGGAAAGGATGTAGAAAGCCAGCAAAGGATATTTCCTAGGATGTTAATGTTATTGCCTGGAGGTAGGTAGGAGCATATAATGTACAAATATTTACTAGCATTGATCTGTAGTTTAGAGATGAGGATTTCAGCATTACTGTCAAAAGGTAGTTTTACATCTAAAGAAGTGACATGTAATTTAGATTTGTATAGAATTGTTACCCCTCAATCAAAGGTATTAATGTGTAATGAGAACCTGTTATCAAAGACCATGGCTTCATGACAGTTTATTAAGCCTCTAAGAAACATGGACTGAAAAAAGACACAAATTCCCATCATTTGTTTAAACTCACTAAACATGACAGTTTAGCTAGTGTAAAAAATAAGTGAATAAAAGGAAAATAAAAACATATGTTTCAAGTAGCAAAAGTAACTCCAGCAGTAATAAGAATTTGCTGTTTTACTTTCCTTATCACTGGGAAAGTAAAACAGCTAGTTCTTGTAAATGCTGCTGCAGTTACTTTTGTTATAGGAGTAATTTGCTTTATTTTTCTTTTTAAGTATTTTTTATGCTCGCTAAACTGCCATTTTTAGCAACTGTAGGAAACCTTAAAGCAAAAGTAATGCAGTTATCTGTGTTTGTGTATTTGTGTCTGTATGTAAGAGTCTGTGCAACGTGTTTGTATACATACGAGTTCTCTATATGCATGAGAGACTGTGTGTGTGTAGACATTATTAAATACTTACATAGTTCATATTTTGGATGTAAAATACATCTTTTACGTGCAGTTACATAGCCTACAAGAACTATGAACATCCATTAGGAGGATGGCAAAAATAGGGTCTATATTAGAACACTGAACATTCAGAATGTCGAGTGTTCTAATATGGAACCCTAGCAATCAAAAATACAAAACATCGAACATTCGGAACAGATTTTTTTTCCTAGAGAAAAAATTTGCTGTTCCAAAACACATACGCACAACACAAGCACACCAAACAAACCACAATCCACACATATACACCTAACCCTACACTAAACTATACATACACCATTAACTATCCACTTACCTTAACCCAAACCCTAACGTCCGTCACTATCGCACAGTCAACTCACCCGTGCCCTAACCCTAACTCACCTACCCCACCCTAACCCTCACATCCACACAAACGCACACTTACCTGACCCGCGCCCTAACCCTAACTCACCTACCCTGCCCTAACCCTCACATCCACACAAACGCACACTTACCCGACCCGCGCCCTAACCCTAACTCACCTAACCCACCCTAACCCACACGTCCACACAATCACACACTTACCTGAACCTGACCCGTAACTTTCCACCAGAGCACTGAAAATACCAAACCAACAGAAATGGACAACCAAATTCTTTCCCTAGGAAAAAATTTGGTTTTGTGTTTCTTCGATATTTTCAGCGTTCGATGAAAACGGGTCGATATTAGAACACTCGACATTTCAAATATTCGGTGTTCTAATATAGACCCTAAAAATATATATTAAAACAGATCCAAAACTGTTTAGCAGAGAGCACATTTCCTAAGCACAGTAATGCTGTCCAGGATGGGTGTTACAGGAAAATAACAGACCTCGTTCTACAAGGAAACAGCTCCAGTACTTATTATTAATGCCCACCCCTCCAGGCGTGTCTAAAGGTCAGTTCCCTGTGCTTTCTCCTATTAACCTGGTGAACGTGGGCATCCTGAAGCAATGTAGCAACTGCCTCATGTACACTGTCAGCCCTCTCCTCTTACTTCCCAACACCCAGACTTGCACTTATATATCCAGATTGGAAGCCACATACTCTCCAGCCAAGACTGGAATAGCTGGTCAAGAGGAGAAGGACAATACTTGCACCACACAACATGGAACATGTAGCCCTCCAGGACACACACCAGTACTGCCTTCACATAAAAACACAAACCACACACCCACCTTTGTGGAGGATTTCAATAAAAATCTACCCAAACAGCAGAGGCCTCCAAGGGAGAAACGCACTCGACCACCACAACACTAATCATGAGACACATAACTTTCCTAAACAGTATTCCATTGAACCAAAGCCCCTAAGGCAAAATAGCATGCCCAACACACTAGTTATAGGTGACTCAATAGTGAAGCACACTGATGTCCCACTCACTAGATTGAATAAGGAGAAAGTAACAAGTCAGCTGCCTGGATCTGCCACATAACGCTTGCACTCAGGTCCCTCAACAACAGGTACAAATATGACTCTGTCATTGTATATGTGGATGTGAATGACCTGAGACGTACCTCCCTGGACTACATGAAAAGAGACATGGAGTAGCTCTCGGATTATGTAGCCCAGGCTAGTATGACCCTAGCCCTGAGAAACATCCTACCGTCACCCAGAATGTTACCAGAGTGATTTATCTGATGTTGTTAATCTTCATTCATTCCTTACTGATGGTTTATTGGTTCTGTCCTTGGAACTGAGCCGGCCAAATATCAAGTTCGTGTCAGCCAAAAACTCTCAAGCCAGTGTCCTACCCAGAATGCTCTGCTCCCTGTTACCTCAGATCTCGTTTGCCGCGTTGCTGTACAGCTGTGTCAAGCCACTCTCTCCAGCTAAGTGTCTAATTTTTTGAAAGTTTTATATATCATTTCTACTTAATGTTTTTCAAACAGTTTTCTGGTATTATTCTCCTACTCTATTGTATCTTTAAGATTCTCTCCCTTTAGTTTATTTCTCTTTATTACCCTTTTCTTACATTTGAGGTAATTCTTCATTACCATCATTGGTAATCCTTCCACTTCTCTCTTCTTACCCTTTGGGTAGACTTTCCTCTTCTTTTTGGTACTGTTCTTTTTCTCCACATCATTATGTTGGATAAGAAAAGTAGAGTTGGTTTTAAGCAGTGTAAGGATTGCAGCCGTAAGTTACCGCTTTCCGATGGCCATGACTTATGTGTCTGTTGTCTGAATGTCTCCCAGCTTACTGTGGATCCCCTGTGTGGGATTTGTAGAAATTTTTTGATCAGGACTTAACGAGAGAAAGAACAAATTAATCTTGAAAGGACTTCTCAAATCTCCTTTCTGTGAGGCTATTTCTGGATCGGAGGGCTCACCCCCTCCTGCTAAACCCCGTAAGAGATGTTCTTCCTCTTCCTCATCAAGGTTGCTAGCTTCATCTCCCTCTGGAGATCGTAGGGAGTCAACTCATAAGAAGGTGAAATTGACTACTACTTCGGCGCTGCCACCTATGACCCTGTCAGTTCCAGACTCGGCACCACCCCAGCTGATTCTGGCTCTAGCCATGTCCTCCTTATCAACACTGGCAGCGTAGTTCCTGGTGCAGACAATTACGGCTCCGACAGTTCCATCGCAGCCCTTATTGGCACCGTCCATGCAGGTAGAGTCCCCTGTGGCTCAGTTGGTACAATCCCCTTCGGCTCCGAGTATGACGTTACTGTCCTCCATGGTGCAGACACTTTTGGCACAGACATGTTCTTTGGTGCAGTCCTTTTCGGCACCGTCTTTGTTACCAGTGCAGACACTTTCCTCGACGACACTGTACCCATCAGTGCAGACACTTGCTTTTATGGTGCAGACACCTTCAACTTCTATGGCACTGACGTCATCGGCGCAGAATATTTCCACAGTTTTTTTTGGTGCAGACGTCCTCTGTCCCAGGCTCTGCACCTCTTGAATTGGCAAGGACCAAGTACTGTCCTTCCTTGGATCCATTCGTTAGTAGCGAATATAGTCCTTTTCTAGAAAGGCCAGAATTGCCCTCAGGTCTCTTTATGAGGTTGACCAGGATCCTCTCTGAGCAAGATGTTTTGCGGCTTGTTGACCAGTTGCTTGTGGCTAGAGGTCTCTCTCACCCATCAGAGTCCACGTTCCCACCCTCAGGTGAACGTATATGATCAAGATGGCAAGACCCTATCTGCCATTGGTGTCAGACACTCCACTCCTCAATGATTCTACTCCAGAAATCAGAGAAGCGAGAAGATGTGGCACAAAAAAATCACAGGGCTCTTTCCGTGATGCATGTGCTGAGTTCTTCCCTAGAGCCAGAGGGGGAAACTCCAATGGAAGACGCCCCTTTTGGGGCAGAGGAGGTCCATGAAACCAGAGGTCCAGAGATTCTTTCTCTGACCAATCCTATCAGTGTTCCTGAAGTGTTGCCCAACTGCTCAGCTCTGGAAGCAATCAGGGGTAGTTTTTTCCTTGTACCCCACTGCCTGGTGAAATATAACCACTGACTCTTGGGTACAATTGATAATATCCAGAGGCTATCGCATTCCCTTCCATCTTTGTCCACTCTCATCCAGAGTATTTCCGATGCGAAATCCAAAAGCTGCTACAAAAAAAAAACGAGTCATCCGGACAGTCCCCCCAGACCAGATAGGATCCGTTTTTTACGCAAGGTTCTTTTTAGTGCCAAAAAAGACAGGGAACTGGAAACCACAGCACACTGAACAAATTTGTAAAAACAGAGAAATTCCGGATGGTCACGGTTCAGTCTATCCTTCCTCTCCTGGAAGAAGACGATTGGATGTGCTCTGTAGATTTTCAAGATGCATATTACCACATAAAAACTGACAAATGCTCAAGAAGATATCTCCACTTCTGCATAGGAGCCAGTCACTACCAATTTCGAGCTCTGCCCTTCGGTCTCTCTACAGCCCCCAGAGTCTTCACCAAATGCATGGCAGTGGTTATTGCTCACTTGTGACTTCAAGGATTCCAGGCATTTCCATATATAGACGACTGGCTCCTCACCATCCCCACCAAACATCTACTGGAAGAAGCCCTGCACTACACTCTCCTCACAGCACAATGCCTGGGAATCACTATAAACTGGGAGAAGTCCAACACACCCCAGCTCAGTCTTTGGAATTTATAGGGGTACTGTTGGACACGAGAAATTGCACAGTATCTCTTCTGGACCACAGGCTTCAAAGAGTAAGGCAACAGGTTCCACCACTGCTCTGTCACCACAAATCTCCCGGTCGATCTGTACTCCAACTTTTGGGGTCAGTGGCAGCCTCTATCACCATTGTTCTTCTAGCCAGATTCCACATGAGGCTCCTTCAGTGGTTACTTCTCACTCAGTGGTACCCTCTACAACATCCTTTGTCTTTTCAGATAAGTGTAACTTAGAGATGCAAGCAAGATTTACTCTGGTGGACATCTCAAAATCCCCAACAGTGGTCTTGCCCCTTCAGCCTTCATCAACTCAAAGCCACTGTGACTACGGACTCCTCCCTGATGGGGTGGAGGGGCTATGTCAGTGAAACTCGGTCCAAGGCACCTTGTTGGAGATAGAGGCCCTTTTGCATATCAGTGTCCTGGAACTGAGGGCAGTGCTACTAGCATTGCAAGTATTTCATTCCATCCTTCTGTCAGGGACTGTTGCGATTCAATAAGACAACATGTCAGTGGTGTGGTACATCAACAAGCAAGGGGCAGCAGATCTTACCCATTATGCCGAGAGGCCTTGAGAATATGGCAATGGTCGATAGCTTCCAACTGCTGTCTAATTGCAACGCACGTTCCCAGAAGCTCCAACGTGATAGCGGACAAATTGAGCAGGTGCATTCTACAACCTCACGAGTGGTCCCTCAACCCTTTGATAGCGGCAGGAATCTTCAACCACTGGGACCAGCCTTGCTGTGACCTATTCGCCTCCCCAACCATCTACAAGTGCAGCAACTATTTTGCTGTGATCCTTCCTTGGTGACAGTCACGGAGACACGCTCTATTCCATGCTTGGCCCTTGGGTCTAATTTATGCTTATCCTCCTCTTCCCCTCATCTCCCAATTTCTGAAGAAAGCACAACAGTTGAAAAGCAAAGTGATCCTCATTGCTCCATATTGGCCTCGACAAGTCTGGTTCCCCTTCCTCTGGCCTCACCTACTAGATCAACCATGGATCCTCAATCCATCCCCAACGTTGACCCCCTATCCACAGGGTCTGACTCACCCCAATCTAACAACTCTGAAACTGACAGCTTGGTTTCTCCACTTCCAATGATTGCCAGGCAGGAAAACCTCTCGTCCACTGTGTGCAATATTCTTATTGTATCTCAATGTCCACCAGACTAATCTATCTCAATAAATGGAAAAGGTTTTCTCTATAGGCAGCGAATAAACAATTAAACCCCTTGTCAGCCCCACTTTCGGTGGTTTTGGATTGCTTATCACATCTTTTCCACTCTGGGGTGTCTGCCTCTACTATTCGTGTGCATTTATCAAATTTCCACATTGGTTTTCAGGATTCTTTGCTGATGTCATATAGACTCTCTGTAAAACTTTCTTGAAGGGGGTTATCCATTTAAAACCTCCCTTTAGAGAACCGGTACAACCTTAGGATTTGGCATTGGTTCTGCAGGCTTCATGTGATGTAAAATCTCTCTCTTGGAAAACTTTGTTTTTGATTGCAATCACATCGTCCAGATACTTGTCAGAACTTCAAGCCTTATGCATCAATGCTCCCTATCTTATCTTCCATAAGGATAGGGTATCACTGAGAAATAATTCTTCCTTTTTACCAAAAGTGGTGTCAGAGCAGTTTATCAACCAATCTATTGACCTTCCAGTGTTCTTTCCTAACCACTCTAACAAGGGAGAGTGTTGCCTGCACTTTTTGGATGTTCATAGGCAAATACGATTTTATGTGGACAGAACGAAATCTACCCGTAAATCAGACCAACTGTTTCTGGCTTTTTCTGGACCTAGACGAGGTCATCCTGTCTCAAAAGTTACATTGGCTTCATGGTTGAGAAATTGTATTACCTTTATCTACAAGAAAAACAATGTCACCTTGCCTCACAGAGTCAAAGCACATTCTACAAGGTCTATGGCAACTTCAGCAGCTTTCCATGCTAAGGCTTCCCTCGATGATTTTGCTCAGCTGCAACTTGGGCCAAACCTCATACCTTTATTCTTCATTACAAATTGGACTTGGCCTCCAGAGGTGGAGCTTTTTTTGGCTCCATGGTGCTCAGGAATGTCCTTCCATGAGAGCCACCCACGGATACAGGTAGCTGGGGACTCTGTCCCATCAGTAAGGAATGAAAGAAGATTAACAACATCAGATAAAGAAGTTCTGTCTTACCATAGTATTCCATCTGTGTTGTCGATCTTCATTCATTCATTACTTCCTACCCTCCGGAGATTCCAGGTTGATCTCATATACTCCTTTATTGTAGGTCTGTTATGACCAGAGGTAGCCTCTACTTTTGTCTATCGATCCGATGTAACAGGGAGCAGAGCATTCTATATGACTATAAAAGCTGACATTACAGAATCAGTATACTGAATACTGAAGCTGGTATTATTTGTGTGTGTATATATATATATATATATATATATATATATATATATATATATATATATATACAAACTGTGAGTGATGTGAAAAAATGTACTACTGTATACTACATAACATGTATAAATATAACAATTCAGATATGCTACTAAAAGCCAAACTTGATCTAATAAATAATACCAACTTTAGAAATGTTTATAGAAAGTCTGTATTCTTGTTTTTTAGCAAATGTTTTTAAACATTATTAAGGGGCATTAACATTATGTGTTTTATAAATAACTTTTTACATCATTGTGAATAAAGATAATAAATGGCAATGTACTTAGTTTTTAAATACTGTATTATAAGTTTTAGACATTTGTATGCTACCTGATTTTGAAAATTAAGTTATACTGCCATCTGGTGACACTTTGAATATATTGCTTTATTTTCACTGTTGTGAGTTAAAGGTAACATTTTATTTTAGTTGTATTTATTTACATAGTAGAGATGTTCTGAATTATTAGAATATTCTATGAAGAATTCATGCATAGAAATGATTTATATGTATATTTTATATATCTCTCCTGTATATATAGTTATGAAAGCTGCTGACAGAAATTGTTAATAAGTTTCTACCTTGACATAGTAATGAATACTAGATTAAGTACTTGATTTTTAAATGCAAGTAGTAATGTGATTGGCTGAATAAAGTGGATTCTTTTTGTCAGAATCATTAAGTCTAAAGAAGCGTTCATAGCAATGTGAAAGCGCTTACTACGTTTTTATTTGACTGTGCTATATGTGATTAAACTCTCCTTCGCTTTATGGAGAACATTGATATTTGTGCTGTAACAGAGACCTGGTTCAAGGCAGCAGAAAGCACCCCTGCACTACCAGGCTATAACTCATTCCACACCTTTTGGCCCCAGAACTTGGACCGAAGTTCCAAAGGTGATGGTGTTTCCATATTCATAAAGGATGTGCACACCTCCAGACTGGTGGGACAACATAATGCATCAGAGATGCTTCAGGTACAGCTAACATTGGGTAAGACAGCAATTCAGGTCATAGCCTGCTATAGGTCTCCAACCATGTCCCAATACTCTTCACTCCACGTTACTAAGCACCCTGGAGAATATTAGGGTCCAACCTAACACTCATACTGGATGACTTCAACTACCCCTCTATTAACTGGGAAAACTACTCATGTACTAATACACCTGCCCATCATTTCCTGGAATTCATTAATTCCATTCCCCTGGACCAGCTCGTTTTTACCCCCGCTAGAGGTAGCAACATCCTTGACCTGGTCATTACTAACATCGGTGACCTTTGCGCTTCACCAATAGACAACTTCTCCTTAGTTATATCCAACCACAAACTAGTCACCTTGGAAAACCACATCTCTCCCCCCCCCCGCAAAAGTAACCACCATGAAAACTTCTCCAAAGCTACCTTTAGGCTCCTATAAACAGTGGTGGCTAACTTCACGGCACCCATGCAAATGGAGAATAGTTGCATGACCGCCGAATCATACACCAGTGCACTGTATGAACACATACACAAATGCATTGATCTCGCCATAACCAATAGAACCAAGACAGTCTCCTCCAAAAAAAGGAAGCCAATCTGGTGGTCCCCTATCATAAACAAACGCTAGAAGAGAAGGAGGAAACTGATGTGGAATAAGGTGAAGTTCCAAGACTGGAAAAACTCATCAAATCCTCTAAAGCTAGCTATGAAAACAGAATTGCAGCTGATAGTAAAGACAACCACAAGGCCTTCTTTAGTTATGTAAAGACACTCCACTGTAATACCCAGATTTGCTCTGAGCTTCTGCACAATGGTACCTCCTATACTGAGCCAACAGATATTGCCAGTATACTGGTCGACAGATTCAGTGCCAACTTTACCCCCCCCCCCAAAGGACCAATCACAATACCAGTAGATTGCCAGGCACCCAGTATTACTGCTGCACAGGTTAAAACAGCCCTGTCCAAGGCCAAGAATGCAGCTTCTATGGGACCTAACAGTATCCCTGGCTGTGTTCTACATGAACTACAGAGTGAACTGGCACCTCACCTGTATGCTCTGTTCAATCACAGCCTCACCTCAGGCTTTGTCCCTGCCGAATGTCACACTGCTACAGTTATCCCTCTCCACAAAGGAGGAGTGACTACAGACCCTGGGAACTATTGCCCCATTAGCCTGATAAGTCTGATATGCAAAGCTATAGAATGCATCATCATGGACCTAATAAACAAGGATATAGGGAATCTCCAAAATCTGGATCCCACACAGTTTGTTTTTGTGAAGGGTCAACTTGGTTGACTTCTTTGAGTCAGTCACCAGAGCTGTGGATGAAGGCAAAGAGGTACATACAGCCTACCTTGATCTGGCCAAGGCTTTTGATACCATTCCCCACTCAGGAATCATAGAAAAACTCATTAAGCTTGGCATCAACCCCTACATCACTAGATGGGTTGCAAACTGGCTCACAGATACCCACAGTGTGAAAGTAGCTGATTTCAAGTCAGGCTGCCGATTAGTCATGAGTGGAGTCCCACAGGGTTCGGTCCTGTGTCCTCTCTTGTTTGGTATCTACTTCTCTGAAGTCCAGGCCAACACGAAGGGGCTGTGGCTGACAAAGTATGCAGACAGTTGCAAGTTGGGAGCTATTATTAACTCCCCAAGTGATGCTGACATCCTACAGAATGGCCTCACTATGACCAACATCTGGTGTCAGAACCATGGCTTTAAGCTCAATGCCAAAAAATATGTCGTCATCCCCTTTGGGAAAAACCCAGTTCCCATGAATTACCACATTGATGGTAGTCCACTGAACACAGAAGACGTTATAAGATATCTGGGAACACAGGTTGACAGCAACCTCTCTTTTGATCACCAAATTGCCACTGTGGTCAGTAAGTCCTTCTATGTGGCACATCTCATTACTAAGGGTTTTGCATCCAGGAAGAAAGAGGTCATTGTTTCCCTCTACTCTTCCCTCATTAGGCCAGTCATTGAGTATGATGCCCCATTTGGCATGTACCTCACTAGACACCTGCAACAACTGGAGAGGCTGCAAAAGTACCTCACAAAGAGGATCCTAGGCCTTAAACACCTGTCCTATATGTACAGACTCAAAAATCTCCAACTATTCTCTGTTTCGTATCGCCTACGTAGAGGCGATCT
This sequence comes from Protopterus annectens, assembly GCF_019279795.1. Lineage (NCBI taxonomy): Eukaryota > Metazoa > Chordata > Ceratodontiformes > Protopteridae > Protopterus > Protopterus annectens. The sequence continues at coordinate 730,307,704 of NC_056727.1, read as the reverse complement.
CTGCTTGACTTACAAATCCATGTCTGACCCAGCTCTGTTAGAAATGCTACATCTAAAGAAATCTCAATCCCTCCACAACACTTGCTCCAGAGACCTCATCCTTATTACCACAGTCAACAGAACATGCTGGAGGGACAGGTTCATAACCCAGAGACTGCCCATGCTATGGAACAGACTTCCCATACATGTCAAGCAGAGCATCTCGCTGACCCTTTTCAAGAGAAATCTTAATGAGTGGATGGGAAACAGAAAATGTTCCCAGGAGATAATACACACACACACACACACACACACACACACACACACACACACACACACACACACACACACACACACACACACACACACACTGCCTTCCAATAAAATGCTTATAGTTCTCCTGGTAGCAAAGTAAAATGCTGCATAGATTCTCTGACTAATATCTACAGTAAAATACTGGTCATACTTTCTGATAACACCTTCCAAAATAAAACACTGCATGAATTGGATTCTTTGCCAAAGTAAAATGGATTATCTGACTGTTAAATCTAAATGCCTACTTTTACTGCACTCTAATTCACATTACACCATCTCTGCATGCTTTGGCTGAAAGTAGGAAGGAGCAGGTTGTGGATGTAGGATGTGGGCAAAACAAGAAACCTTTCATTTTTTTTTTTTAATTTTTAAAGCAATAGTACGTGGTCGGAGCAAAACTTTTCATTGTTTGAATCCTTTAAAGTGACAATACGCAGTCGCTCAGCAAAGTAAGAAAACTTTTCTTTTCTTTTTAAAATTTAATGTTGTGGCCAACCCCCCCCCCAACATGGGGCCCTACACAGCTGCTTGGGTCACCTAATGTTGGAGCCAGCCCTGCACTTAATCTTATCAAAGTATATGTATTTGTGTGTGTCTATATCTATAGGGAATTGTGTCTTTTAATCTAAAGTTATAATGATGAAATGCATTTTGAACTAAAATGTCTAAAGACAGTAAAACCTAAAGGCAACAGTATCTAATGTTAATTTCATTATGTGTTGCACAGATTTAATATTGATACTTTATTTATTTTCATTAAGTCTTGTAGGGGTTTGGGGGGGCAGACTTGCTCTGCACTGGTTTGGTAAATAGGGATGACTTGTTAGGGATTGTAGATTACGTGACTGTCGTTGGTTATTAATGATTGCCAGAGGCCAATGTTCACTGGTTTGAGAACTTAATCTCTTCACCAGTGCTGTGTAGAATACATAGACACACACACACACACACACACACACACACACACACACACACACACACACACACACACACACACACGTGTATGTGTGCATGTATGTAGATATGAACACTTCAAACCTAACTTAATTCATGACAAATTGACACGCTTTTCTAAGTAGATTAACTGTTGTGATGATATCCTTTTATAAGAAAGGTGTATTTGACTTGTATCCTCCATTGGCACAGTTTTAAAGAAAACACTTTCTTTCTGGGACATTCTTCAATCAAGTATTCAGTCAGTTTTCTCTTTTCCTTATCCTAATTGAGTTATTCATTAGTTATGCACCTGTTTAGCAGGGTAATGTTAGAATTTCATTTTATTCTTGTTCATGCCCTTTCAGGCTATACTATTGGAGGGTCTATATGACGCTATCGAATGGACTAAATAGCGAATGCTATATAGTTGATCTGATACTGTCGAAATGGCAAAATAGCGAAGTCACGGAACATCAAATTTTTTCCCAGGGAAAAAATTCAGTGGACCGTCTTTGGGACTTTGCCATTTCCTCCACTATGGTGCGATCTTGGAGTTGGTATATTTAAGTTGGGGTGGTGTGGGGGGCAAAGCCCCCCACTTAAATTTGTGTTTATTTTTTTTTTTATGAGCAGCAAAATTTTTCCCTGGAAAAAATTTGCTGTTCCGTTTGTTCAATATTTTGTTTCGATATTATCGGTACGATGAAATAGCGTTTGCTATTTACATCGTGCGATAATATGATATAGACGCACTATGGACAGACACTGATGTTTGCAGTTTAAAATGTATATGTATGCAATCTGATGTTATCCTAGTCACCACTCATCACATATGGGTCTAGGATCAGACATCGGATCTGAGCTGGCAAGACTAAGACAGCAGCTTAGCTCAAGCTCCTCCCCTCCCATAATGCACTGCTGCCCTCTAACCCCATCAGATCTTGTTTGCCACAATTAAGGTGAGACACAGATTGCTCAGCTCCTCTGGAATTCTGTTTAAAAAAAAAACAAAAAACTAGGTTTATCTTTTTGGGTTTTCTTCTTACTTTTCTTCATACTTTTCTTAGTCTTCTTCAGGTTTTCTGCATCAGTTAGCCATCATCCTTCTAACCTTTCCATTTGTTTGGCATTTGGCACCCTTTTTAGTGTTGTTAAAGTTTGTGTAGTTGGTGTAGAAAAATGTTTCTATAGTTTTAAGGTTTCTGTGTTTTGTGGTTTGTGTTTTGGGATGGGCTCTTCAGTTTAGGATTGTGGCAGGTTTCTTGACACCTCTCTTGCCTGTCCCTTCAGATTAGGTTTTGTCTTTTTTGGCTCATCGAAGATGTCAGAGAAGCCTTCAGGATTTAAGAGGTGCTCCTTGTGCATTCCGAAGATGCCTGTCTCCAACTCACATGAGGAATGCTGTCCTGCCTCGGCGCTGGCCACCTGGAGGTTGTTTGTGCCCCCTTCATCCCCAGGGCCCTGGTCGAACGCCGAAATAAACTCCTTCAGAAAGAAATGGTTCAGAGGGGTCCATTGGTCAAGGAGCGTTTGGCCAAGTCATGTCCTCTAACCACAAGAGAAAGGCAACCTCTTTCTCCTCTTCTAGGGAGGCTTCAGGTAAAAAGTCTAGGCTGTCTGATCCCAGAGCTCTGGAACCAATTCAAGCCTTCGCGGTGTGACATCCGAAGGTTTCACATGTGAAGTCCTCCAGAGACTCTACTCCCAGATTCAAGGCCTCTGGTCCAAGGTCTTTGAATCCTAGTGTCTTGCAGTTGACTCCCAGATCCAAGGCCTCCAAACTGAGGCCTTTGGATCCAAGTCAGAGCAGGACTGTCATTGATCTGACCCTGTTGGGTCCGAGTGGTACGAGATCCCTACCCTTGGATCCTTATGTTCCCTCGGATCCAGTATGGTCAGATCCTGTTGTTGTTGAGGATCTTCCCACGGTGCCTCTGGAAGGGAGCCATTTGTTTATCTCCACACAAAGGAGCCTTTCCCTGGACCATTGAAGGCCCTCAGGGTCCTGACATGGGTCTCCAGCTAGGTCCTCTATTTCCTCCCAATCTTCCAGGAGCATCCTTCCTTCTGATATGGACAGGATAATGTTGTCCTTTTTAAAAGCACAAATAGAGTTGCTGCTTTTGGCATCCCCAGCCCATCAGACTAGGGAGCCCTCGCCTACTCCCTGGTTAATTTCTCCTCGTCCAACTGGGCAGGGCTTGGCCTTAAGGGTGCCAGGAGTACTGCATGGAGGTATAGGGGTTTACAGGGTACCCATTATCCCTACCCTTCAGAGTCTATGGCTAGTAATACTCTCCCTCCCTCAGGGCAGGCGGGGCCACTGGTCCACGTTGTCGCCCTGGAGTCCATGGGAGCAGGTTCGGGTCTGGGCCTTTCTGACCACTCACTGCCCCTTGGTGCTTTGGCTCTCAATAGCTCTGGTCTGGCTTTCTCCAGAGGGTTGGAGGTCCTGGCAGGGTCTGCTTCTTCCTCCCTTGTGGTGTTGTCCATGTGGGAGGGAGCTTCATCCAGTCCTTCCGCATTCTGGGTGGTGGAAAGATCTCTCTCTGCTACCATAGTAGGCTCCCCTGCTCACCAGACCCCATCCCAAACTCAGATATTGAGCGGACCCTTTCATCCTGCTCTTGGTCAGCCCATTCAATCTAGCCTGCAGGGGGGAATTACCTCTGTTAGGTTCCCCACCTCTTCTGAATCTTCCCCAGACCTCCCTCGGAGGAAGTGCCTTGGAAGAGGACATGTAAGAGGAGACATCTTGACTCCCCAGTGGAGTGTCTCATGGAGGACATAGATATTGATGAAGGGGATGGGTCCCTAAGGTTGCCGTCTAATGATGTCTCCTGTGGAGACAGCCGGGAGAGCCTTAAGACCAAGTGTGGTTGGTCTGCCCAGCCCCCATCCTCCGAGAAAGCCATGTTTCTGGAGGCTTTTTGAACGGTACCATCTGCCTTTTAGTTGGTCCCACTGCTGACTCCTTGATCAGTCTCATTGCCAGGAGGGCATGGAAGAAACCCAACACAGTGGAGCTGGTGCTAGAGAGAGCGGCTAAGTTTTTGAGTCCCCCTTCCAACGAGACCTTTTGGTCCAAGGAGTTCTGGTTGATGCGACTGTGGTAGCTGCTGCCACCAAGAAAGAGCTTGGGGGAACAGAGTTCATCTGTCCATTCTCCCAATCGTGAGTGAAGAGCGATTAACAGATTCGGAAAGTGGGTGTTCGCATCGGCCTCATTCAGCCTGCAAGCCTTAAATTACCTGACACATTTTACCCATCTTCAGAGGGATCTGATCAGGGAGCTGACCACCTCCTTCTGATTCCATGCCAGCGGAGCACTTTGACTGTTTCTTCCAAGCTTGCCATTCTCACGTCTATAGCTAATTCGTCCATGAGGTCAATATCCAGTGCTTCAGAAGGTACCTTATGGGTGGCGGGCACAGCCATCACCATCAGGCTTCATGCCTGGCTTCACTTATGTGGGTTTGTGGAGGCCTTTAAGGCGTCATTCACCAGTGCTTCCTTCGATGGTTCAACTCTCTTTGGAAAGACCATAAAGGAAATTTTAATCCACAGTGAGCAAGACGGGAAGACACTGTTGGTTGTAGGGATCAAGTTCTCTACCCCCTAAAGGCCCTTTTCCAAGACCAAACAGGGGATTAAAAAGATTTGGTTCCATAAGTCGCAGTCTTCCCTTCCGAAAACTCAAGAGGACTCCTCTTCCAGGGGACAGGGGAGAGGGTTCAATGGTCAATGCCACCCTAGGGGCAGAGGAAGCCCGCAAAACCAGGGCTCCAGGGAACTTTTCTCTGAGAAGCCCTTTCAGCGCTCCTGAAGCACTGCCCTACTGTCCCTCCCCAGAGGCAGTCAGTGGCCATTTATCTTTGCGCCCTTTGGCCTGGGCAAACATCACTACTGATCGCTGGGTGCTAAGAATTATATCCAGGAGCTACTATATTCCCTTTTCCGACCCCCGACCAAGAAGCAGAACTCTCCCCAATGTGCCACCCTTTCAGAGAGAGACAACCTGTCTAGAGGTGACCAACCTCATTCTAAAAAGTGCCATCCCAAGGGTCCCCACAGGACAGAAAGGATCCAGAACTTACTCCCACTTCTTTTTTGTGCCCAAGAAAACAGGGAGAGTTGTATCCAGTTCTGGACCTCAGTCAGTTAAATCTCTCAGTCAAGAAGTCGAAGTTTTGGATGGTCACTGTACAGTCAGTTTTACCCCTTCTGCACAAGAATGACTGGTTGTGCCCTGTGGATCTCCAGGACGCATGCTATCATATTAAAATAGACAGGCAGTCCAGGAGATTTCTCTGCTTTCGCATAGGAACCGATCACCTTCAGTTCGGAGTCCTGCCCTTTGGACTCACCACACCCCCCCCCCCCCCCGGGTGTTCAGCAAGTGTATGGCTGTGGTGATAGCTCATCTCATGCTGCAAGGATTCCAGGTGTTTCCCTACCTTGATGATTGGCTCTTCACCTCTTGAAAGGTGTCTTTTTATTGCGTCCCCCAGTCAAGGATCCTTCTCCACCGAGGAATCTTGCTTTGGTGCTGCAGTCTCTGACTCAGGTCCCTTTTGAGCCTGCCGCATCCTGTGATCTCAGATTTCTTTCATGGAAGACTGCCTTTTTGGTGGCAACAGCTTCAGCAAAAAGAGTATCAGAGTTGCAGACTCTTACCATCAAGCCTCCTTATTTGATATTCCAGAAAGATAGAGTGGCCTTGAGACTCATTCCTTCCTTTATGCTAAAAGTGGCCACTAAAGCAAACCTCAATCAGACTGTCCGACTCCCAGTGTTCTTTCCTAGTTATGCTAACAAGGGGGAATACATTCTGCTTACCTTAGATGTTCATCGATAGCTTTGTTTTTATTTGCACAGAACTAAGTCTTTTCGTCTCTCAGACCAATTGTTTGTGGCCTTTTCAGTCAACAGGTAAGGCCGAGCTGTTTTAAAAGTTACCATTTCCCACTGGATTTCCCAGTGCATCTCTTACATCTACTCCTCCTGTGGTACTCCTTTTCCTGGACCAGTTAGAGCTGATTCTACCATGTCAGTGGCTACATCAGTGGCCTTTTCAGCTCATCAATTCTTGGATGACATTTGTGCAGCAGCAACTTGGTCTTCCCCATATACCTTTATTTCTCATTACAAGATTGACCTAGTTTCTAGGGGAAGGGCTTCCTTTGGCTCCACTGTTCTTCAGCATGTCTTTCCATGAGGCCATCCCAGAATGTTGGGTAGCTGGGGACTCTGACCCATATGTGATGAATGGTGACTAGGATAACATAAGATTAAAAGGTATGTACTGACCATAACTTGGTATCTTTGTTATCCGTAATCACCATTCATCATGATCCCACCCTCCTTTCCCCCCTTCCTGAGGGACTGGCAGGAAATTATCTGGATCTTTTCTGGTGGCAGGTCTACTCTGTCTGTCTTTTTTCTCCAGGGCAAACTCGATCTGAATGGTTAGAGGGCAGCAGAGCATTATGGGAGGGGAGGATCTTGAGCTAAGTTGTTGTCTTAAGTGTCGCCGGCTCAGATCCGATGTCTGATCCTAGACCCATACGTGATGAATAGTGACTACGAATAACACAGATACCAAATTATGGTACCTTCCCCATCTTCCTGTTACTGGTTTGCATACTATGTTTTTTGAACTCTCTTTAAAAACTTTAGGAAGTATATTACTGTTATTATTACAGCATTGTAATTTACATTATATTTACTTTAGAAGCATTCTTATTGTTGGTACTTTAATTTTGCACACTGTTTTAACTTTAGTAAAATTCTTATTTTTGTTATGCAAGAAACTGTTTTCTCTTTTGTTTACCTACTGTTTTATTTTGTAGTAACATACTACTTTTTGATGGATATTCAAGTGTTTGATATACCTTTAATGGGGTCTGTACAGATCCCCGAATGCACTTTCCACCGAAGCAGAAATCACCGAGCATACTTAACCGAAAGTGCTGTTCACCGAAGCAGCACTTTCGGATAAGTATGCTCGTTGTGCCGGTCATGCTATGGTGCAGATAAGGGAAAATTCCCTTTTCCCCACTGTAATGCAACCTTGGAGTGAGAATATTAAAGTAGGGGGGGTGTGGGGGGTGCATTGGGGCTTGCCCCCCATGCATAGAAGTAGGTTTAATGTTGTTTTTTTTTTTTTTAAACATACTTTACTGTAAGCGCTTTTTCGGTGAAAGCACTTTCGGGAAATTATGTTCCGTGATAATGGATTCGGACTTTTGATCTTTCGATCAAAAGTCCTAAATCCACCTTTAATACTCTATAGTAGTTTTGTTTCTCGCTCTATAGTAAAGATATTTTTATGTGCAAAAAGGAAAAAATTCCTTACCTTAGCAAATTTATCTGATGTTTTGCTAAGTATTAGGAATCTTTTAAAATTTGGAGAAATTGTTCCTGCATGCAGTTTGTGTTGTCAGTGTTGTATACCTAAATATTGCTTACGTATTTATGTACAGTTGTGTGCTGGGAATGCAGTCATGAAGAACCAAAGAGAATGTGAAGCAGTGCATGATAAATAAGGAAGAATCACATGACCAGTGTCTGGACTTAAGCAAGCATGAGGCCTGCCCTCATTCTTTGCAGGAAAGATACCATTTCTTGGAGAAATTTATATCAGAAAAGCTAGAGACAGGCAGTGAGTAAACCAGAATTGTATGACTTAATCCTGCAGTGTTTTTTCTTTTGAAGATCTTCTGTTGTGGTGAGCACCTTACTCAGCTGTGCTTTACTTTATACAAGGACCTGGTTAAGACTTCATCTGGAATACTGTGTGAAGAGCTGAAGTTTTTATAAAGATAAAGGCACTGTGATAGTGAAGAATGATTAGATGACTTACAAAGTTGTAAGAGAAGTGGCAGTCTAAGCATGAAGAGTTGTGGACTAAGAAGTTTCATACAAGAGAAAGGGAAGAACAGGGACATTCCGTAAATTTTCCATATATTAGAGGTTAGTTGTATACATTTCAAAGGAAGATGAGATTTTGGTTGGCTGACTAGAGGAAGAATGTTCATTAGAAGTCTAGAAGCATTTATTTTTCTTTCAGAGAGATTAGTGAGGTATTAGGGCATCCTGCTGGAAGAAATGGCCAGCATAGTTCAAAAGAGTGGATTCTGGAGAGCTTCAGAAAAAATAAAGACTAACAGGTGGTATCTGGTGATTCTGAGGGGATAAATGCTTTGTTCTGACAGACTTTCTGCATTATTTAGCTTGTGCATTTTGTATATTCCTATATTGTTAGTAAGACATTGTGTAGCTCTGCTTTAAGCGTGGTGTGCAAGATTTTGAATAACACCACTGATTGGCAGAAGTGCTGTTTAACCAGAGGGCAACTGCATGCCAAGAATACGTTTTCTTTATTATGTATATTTTCTTCTCTATAAAATTATTCTTAAGCTATAAGATACAAGATAATGGTTTTATTGTTTTCCTTTTTTGTGTCATTTCTTTGCTGTGTGGCTTTCTTAGTGTGCATTAAAATTTATGACACCTTGTTTGGGAATTTGTCTTACTGGCTTTTACATTATATTGCTCATTGCATCTAGGACTTCTGACCCAAGAAATGCCTGGGTTGGAAGGTACTTGCAGTGTTGCCTTTTTTCCTTCTTTTTGGGACATAAATATGTTAGCTGTTGGAGATTGCAAGTTTACTGTGCAGAGAGAAGCCAGCTGAATTGCATCCCAGGAAACCTGACACCTGTCTAAAAATATGAGTGAGTGGAGGAGGATACTTGAGTCCAGAAGTGTTTACTTTTTCTCAAAAGCAAGTCATTTAAAAGCTGTCTGCAAACAAGTAAACAAGGCTTGTGTCCATCTGTTCAGAAGATGACAACAAAAATGAATGAAAAGGTTACCTATTAAAAATGTACTAACATTTTTGTAGGAATTATTAAATAAAGCAAGCTGTTTGGTGTACTCCATTGTAAGGGAATGGACAAAACATGGCGAACATGGATATGCAAAAAGGATGAGCAAAAAAGTAACGTTGTAGGGACATACAGTGATTGCGTGAAAAAGAAACTTATAGCCATTTTAGGGTAGACCAAATTAAAAATAATGTAGCATGCCAGGAGCTTTATTCTTTTTTTTTTGTAATTGGTTCAGAATTAGCAGCTAATCCATGAGGTTAATACTACATAACTTTAAGGTCATTCACAAGAGGGTACTACCACTCTCAGCGTATTACACTCAAAACACAAAAATATAGAGTAATGCAGTTGTCGTAAAATGTGCTGTGTAAAAACAAATCCAGGTAGTTACACAAAGAAAACATTGCAACCTGCTTCCTCTACTAAGTTATGAAAATTGAAATGCTGTTTGTACTGTGAGATGTATAACTGTTGATGCGCACCCTATACCACTTTCTCAGTGAATGCAGACGTTGTCAGCATTTTCTATACACACTCGTGCGATTGATAGCTTAGGCAGGGGAGGGAGGTAGTGTCTGTCCGATGGGGCTGGCAGTCATGGGCACCTGTCTAGTGGAACTTTGTTGTAGTCTGGAGCTCAAAGAGGATATGCCACTGTGTGTGTGGGTGTTAAGGGGTATTATCATGCAGGACCTGCTGTAGGGCATGCACTCAACGCTGTTCACCATCGCCCACCAAACCTCACATGATGATATCAGCATGTGTGAGAGGAATGTTAGGGGTAGAAAAAATCCTGGACCCCTTCGGGATAAAGTCACTACTCCCAGGGATAAACAAAGACAAACTAGAGAAGCGTAAACCTGGTGGAGCAAAAGGCTCAGTTGACTGTACAGATACTTGATGGTTAGAAGAGGTGCTGGACTAAAAAAAAAAAAGAAAGAAATTAAAAGTTTTGACTAGAGTGTGAGTAGACTGCAGAACAGATATGCAGCTAATCCAAGTATGGAAGGACGGTGCATAAATAAAGCTGGTGGTGGAATGCAGAAGTACAAGAAGTTATCAAAACAGAGGAGGAGTGTAAGGGAAAAAAAGTGGGTGATAGAAAAGACAGACCAGGCTAAGAAAAAATACTGGTTGGCTAACAAAGAGGCTAAGAGAACAGTCACTATAGCAAATAACAGTGCACTGGAGGCACTGAAAGTGACTTAGCAGATGGCACAAAGAAACTTTATCAGGTTGTAAGGCATAGACAGAAACATAATGAAGATGGCCATTAGAAACCCTTCATAAGGGATGCAGTGTCCTACTCACCAGTCCACAGGTCATCAAAGGCAGATGGAAGAAGTACTTCTCGCAGCCTCTGAATGAAGAAAACCTCACAGAAGCTGTAATGACTCAGACACAGCCTATAATGAAGAGGAATAAGTGCCCACACTAGAAGAAGTAAGAATAACACTAAGGAAAATTAAGTCAGGGAAAGCAGCAGGCTCAGATGATTTCACAGTAGATATGAACTGGGTGAGTCAGGGGAGAAATTTCTCCTAGTTGTATAGAGAGAGAAGACATATCCCAGATGACTGGAGAGTAAGCATTCTGTTCACAATTGTGGTCCATATAGAGGTATCAAACTCTTGTTACACTGCACGAATATACTGGAGAGGGTGGTTGACAGTATGCAGAGTAGTAGAAGGTAAGAAGGGAAGTGAGCAGTTCATATTCAGATCAGGATACATCATAACTGACCCATTGATTTTGTGGTTGGTCTGGAACAACTGCAGAAAGATTGTAAGAGAAGGGGTTATACCCAAGCAGAGGTGGAATATGCTTACAGGAAGGTATGTCAGGAGAAGGGGGCTAGGTCTAGACCCTACTTCTCTGAAGGCTTAGTGATGTAGGAGGTAGGACAAAGCAGAACCAGGGTGTCGATTATCTGTTATACCACTGATGTAGGAATGGTTTAGGACATAATTTGTACAACTGGCACATTTTAAGTGTAGATGAGAGAGCAGCTGGGCTGGTGGGATTGAAATCCAGGTTTCTGTGCAAGAATAAAAAACATTGAAACAGCGCCTTTTTTACCTCAGAGTCCATAGATTTTGTAGTTAAGTCTTAGCTGGTACATGGAAGTGTAATGGCTGCACACATTGTGAGTTCATTGACAAATCCCATTTCTTCAAGCACTCGGGTACTGGTCATTTATGGCACTTGAAGGATAGGGCTAGGGCTGATTGTAACACTACAAATGTCATATAATGTGGCTCATTGTACAATCTGTTATAAGCTTTATGTAGGGATAATGAACTGCCATTTGAGGGAACGGATCAAGTAACACATTTATTGTATGTGGAAATTATTAGATTATATTGCCTTGGCTAGACATACACTACAGGCTGGAAATGAATACATTTTTATGTTTCAGGTATTACAAGTGCTTGTAGAGAAAGTAAGGCAGGGTGATTTTATTAATAGGACTGAGTGTATTGAGCTCCAGTGGATCTTGAGGTTAGGGGCACACCGGGGACTTGGTCTTAATTACTCAGTTCCTTCCCATGAGACCAGTCCTGAAAACTGGGAGGTTGAAATAGTAGTGGGTGTTCTACTATATGCTATGGAGTGCTGTTACTTTAAGGTTGAATTTGTTTTAATTGAAGTATTTTGGTGGGAATTCTTTAGAATGTGATTGGCTGTAATGCTTTTAACATTAGTATATTTATGGTAGTTTTTTTGTTTGATTTTTATGTCTGATGAAGAAATGGTGCACAGTTTGAAAGCACTTACATCTGAATAAACGACTTGTATTTTTTGCAGTGGATTTATTCTTTGCCTATCTGCCTACTGCCATATGGAACATTTTGGATTTTAGTGTTTGTATATTTTCTGTATTCCTGTGGACTTCATCACTGATTTTGGGATTGTTTTGCAATAACTGACCCAGTGTTTACAGTGAACCAGCTAGAGGCGAAGAAGCAAGCCATGAGTAAAGAGCTTAAATGGGCATCCCTAGACCTAGAGAAAGCATATGATAAGGTCCCAAGAAAGCTGATTTGGGCAGTCCTGTGATAGTTTTAAGTTCAGGAAACATTGGTAGAATTAGTGCAGGCTATGCACATGGATCCAATGGCAGAAGTGTGACCAGTGTTTGGACTTGTGGAGGGATCCCAGTAGGAGTGTGTGTACGTAGGGGTTTAGCTCTCAGCCCACTGCTGTTTCTACTGGTGTTGGACTACACAAAGTGACAAATTAACAGTGCTACCATATGGAGACAATGTGACATTGCAAACATAGACTGAATAGGAACTTCCGTAAGTGATAGGGTAATGGAATGCAAAACTGTATGCGAAATTGAGACGACATTTTTCAGGGCAGCAAATGAGGAAAATCAGAAGAAACTGAAAACTGTGAAAGAAGGAAAACTAGTAGCTGGGAGGAGTGGTTAAGGACAAAGGGAAATCTGAAAGAAAAGGTCAAAGCTAGAATCAGGAGGGCTGCAATCAGCTGCCACAGTGTGTCTGGGGTTGTGTTTGACAGAAGCATCCCAAAGAAGCTGACGAGGAAGGTTGTACAAAACAATGGTGTGACCTTTACTACTAATGGTACAGAAACTTGGACAGTGAAGGCAAAGCAGATGAGAAAGTTAGAGGTGTTGGAGAGGAAGGGCCTGAAATGGGTGGTAGGGCAGCACTGTGGGACGGACAAAGGAATGAGGAAGTCAGAGTTAAAGCCAAAGTAGTAGTATTTGCAAGGAAGGTCAAAGAGAACTGATTACGGAAGGTAAGGCACATGCATGAAAACAGAAGACAATTTGGCAGGGATGGGAAGAAGCCATGAGGAAGCAAGAACATCCAGCAAAAGGGATGGATTGTGTGAGACAAGACCTGTGATAGTCAGGCATGACTGTTGAAGGTAAGAGAGTGGCACTGAAATAAGACAGAGAGATGACAACAGCTGATGTGACACCCTGACCTGTGTAAAAATGGAGGAAAAAAGGGAATTGATATTGACGGTGATTAAATGTTTTGGCCGGGTATAATAGCGGTCTTACTTGTCAGTTGTGGTGTAGTAAATCCCTGTATAATCTGAACTAGCTGTACTGAAGGGTTAGAATAATGCAGGGACATTAATAGTGAATAAAAGATCAAGTAGGGTCAAAAACATTTTGCTTGCTTTTTGGCAATAATGGCCTTTAAGGACCAGGGTGAATCTGATAGCTGTCCTAGAGATGTTAGTACTGGTCTACTTTTTCTCCCTCCTTAGGGATAGCATGCTAATCATCTTACATTGTGCATAATTTTATACTTTCCTGAACTGCATGATTGATCATTTTTTTCCATCTGACTAATGTATGTGTAGTGGTTCAGTAATTTATGTAGGAAAATAATTGGAAAGCATCACTACAGGAGGGACAGGAGGATGCTGTGGGAGAGGATACTAATGTCAATCAGGCTTCTTTTGAAATAGATATTTACTCTTGAAATTTGGCTCACTATTTTATTAATTTATGTATGTATGTTTGCGTGTAGTCATGTTTCCATTTTTTAAATTCATGTTATTATTATTCTAACTTTCATTCCACAAGCCATTGAAAGGTTTATGGCTACATCTAGGTCATGGCATTTGTTAAAAAAAGTCCTTCTCAGAGTATGATAGTACATTATTTAAGAAACTCTTAACCTTAAAAACTTCATAAATAGTGGCATTTGCAGCATGTATATGTTTCCATTCTTCCCTCACCATTACTGCCGATTTTTTGTTTGTTTCTGTAATTACTTGCTACTGGTTTGGGTGTGTGTTCGCGGTCATTCACTTTAGGGTTTTATTTTTGATAATTTCCACTAATGACATTCAACTGACTGTAGCACATGACCCATTTTTATTTTCTTGTTGTCTTGGGTATGTCATCGGGTGCAAGAAAGGGCAGTCTTCACTTAATTTTAGACTGTTAAAAAATTAGTTACCTAATAGAATGTATTCATCTGTTGTGGATGATATCTGTAGCAAGAATATGGTATAAAAAAATCTACTAATATGTTAAGTTGTTATTTAATTTTCTAAATAGCACTTCATAACCTGTTAGTTTGTTGTTGTGCCCAGTATACATGGTGTTACCATCACTCATTTACGTGAAAACTTATTATTGAGCAAAACCTATGGACTATTTTGGCAGTGTAGTCTGTCTTTGAAATTTACACCTGCTATGTTTATGCATTCTGAAGGTTCCTATCCAGAACATGTTTGCTTCATAATGCTTAACTTTTCGTTGTAGTGTTTCCTTTTTGCACTTGGTCAGAAACACCTATTTTGAAAAGTTGCTCAATTTAGACAGGCTAATAATTGACTCAGATGAAAATAATTTCAGTTTTGTTTTTATAAGATGTATGCCACATTTGTGATATCTAATTAAACCTAATTATAACGATAGTTTAAGCATGCAGATGTATGTATTCATATGGCTTTTTCCTTTTAATCTTCACGTGATAGGCAGTTGCAAATGAATCTGGACTGAATTTCATCTCTGTGAAAGGCCCAGAGCTGTTAAATATGGTGAGTACCAAAGTTTGTCATTATTGGAAATGTGGCTGTGAGAAATGTGCAGAAATGTCTACTACCTGATATCTGTTTATTTACTTTATTTGCTTATTAATTGCTTAGGCCAGATGCTCACAAGTACCTTTTTATAAGGTAATCTGGGAGCACTTTCTGGTTAAGTGACGTCTTTGGAAATGTGCATTGTTCAAGTGTAATCTAAGGGATTCTTACCTAGGATTTCAGGATGAAACTTGTATGTAGCTCATAGCCTTATGCCAGTCTGCTATATTGCCAAATTACGGTTGCATGTGCAAGGATAACAGAACATAGGATGCAGGTACTGGTAATGAAAAAGTTCTTGTTATACTGTATCTTGGCTACTGAACCACTCTAATAGAGTTAAGAGTGAGGCGTTGAAACTCAGCACAGGCTTAAGCTGAGCATGTTTACTGTAGGGACGGAGTGGTTTAGCGGCATTCCCTTAGTTGGATTTGGTTCTTTATATCTCCGTAAAAATGTACTTTAGCTAATTTTGAGTAGTTATAGCTAGAAGTAGGTCTTCAGCAAAGTCTCAGTCAGCAGATGGCATTTAAAGTATTCTGATGGTGCTATAGTAGTACATTTTCAAAGCAGGACAAGCTGAAGGATTTAGCCCCACAGCAGCGCATCATGTAAATAGCAGTCATCAAATTTTGTCTGAACAAAAGAATGTGGTCCTATATTCTTCACTTGTCTTTTGTTGTAACCACAAGTATAATATGCCCCTGTAGTTGCAAAAAAAAAGAATGCTACAAATGCTTCTCTTGAACTGCTGTTATGCTTATACTGGCATTCCATTCTTTTGGTAGCTCTGTTTATTGGTCTTTTTTTTCTTGATTTTGTGATGGATGACAATATCCCTGTACTGTTGGAACAATATTCAAGTACATAGCTTAATTGTTTGATCTTCCTAGTTTGACTTGGTGGTCACAGATTTGCCTTTTTATCTTAAAAAGGGTTTCTACTTTTATTGTCTTGCAAGTTCATTTTTTTTTTTGCATTAAATCAGTCAAAATACTTTAGAAACATTTCTTATTCTGGCTACTTTCTTCATATGGGTTTGTGCAGAACCATTGTTGTATACACGTTTGGATAGTTGTAGGGTACTAATCCAACTTCTCAAGTCGCTAAAGGTCCTTAGTTAGGTATCTTAATTCTGAGGGCCTCTTCAGTCCATGGAGTTAATTTTGTCTTTTTTTCTTTGCCTGTGAGTACCTTCCACATGTTACCCAGTGCTGTCTGGGGGTTGTTGTTTTTTTTTTGTTTGTTTTGTTTTTTTGTGTTCAACACTGAGATGTGAATCCCTCCTTTTCACTGTCCAGTCATATACTATTTTCATAACTCTCTTCCATCTGTATTGAGGATGAAAACTAAATTTCCTGTCTGAACTGAAATATTCTTTGCCTTTACTAGCTGTTTCTTAGATTTTGAAAAACATATTACATGTTTGAACTTGGTGCCTTCATCACCCAGGTCATGGTTGAAAAGGATCCTTGGACTAGTCTTTTTCTGGTTAACAAATAATTAAATATATATCTCAAATAAGACTAGTCCAAGGATCCTTGGACTAATCTTTTTCTGGTTAATAAATAATTAAAATATATCTCAAATTATTAAACCAAAACAGTGGTCTGAGTGCCCAAAATAAAACTAGTAAACCTGGAATAGGGCACACACAGAGCTCAACAAACGGACAACTTATTTAATGGACACAAGCACAAATAAATCCACAGCAAACGAAATCACAGCAGCACAGCAAACGAACTCACAGCAGCACAGTAACACTGTACAAGTAAATCCACATACATTTTCCACATACATTTTCGTCAAAATAACTTCATCAGATACCTAACCTCTCTTCCTTTGATGAATAAATAAACTAATCTAGTTCAAATGAACCAATGAATAAACAGATTCAATTAAACATGTAAAATGCATTGAAACACATGGACCTTAAAGGTAAATGAATCTGAATGTTAAAACCAAATAAATGAATAAATAAATATGTATATATATTTTGTTGTGTAAAATACTTCAACTATAAACCTTGATTAAAAATATATATCGAAAGTTTCATATAGATATTACAAACATAAACCTGATATGCTTCTAAAATATTTTTTGAAGTAAAGCTAAACTGAATCTAAATAAAATGAAATAGCACCATCTAGTGGAAATTATATGAAATGCATGTTCATCTTATTAAAAATTATTATATAAAAATGAACCATGAAATGCTTACGCATGCAATATGAATAAATAAAACATTAAATTATTTAAAAGTTAAATGTAAATATAAATATAATATTGATATAAAAAATACTATAATTTAGCAGATCTCAATTTCAGCACAGGTTTCAAGGATAACATTTCATTTAAACCAGGGAAAGAGCTTGCATCCAGAATAATTTGCCAATATAGCTCCCTATATTCCAAACGAGTCTTCCAAGGCCCTCCCCTGGGATCACGTGGGACCACTTTGAAGACAAAAAACTGGAATTTAGCTTTGTCACAATTATTTTGATGTTTAAACAGAGCATTATTATCTTTTCATTTCCTTATCTCATATAAATGCTCATAAATTCTCTGCCTCAGTTTCCTCTTGGTCTTGCCAACATAAAAAGAGTCACAGAATTCACATGTAGCAGTATAAACCACACCTGTGGTATTACAATTTTCAAAACCTCGAGTAGTAATATACTTGCTCCTCTTCTTCAAAAGAATAGATCACCTTCCTTAATATTACCACAATATGAGCAACGTCCACATTTTCGCGTCCCTTTTTTTTTGTTACTAATAGGGTTACTGAAGTTTACCCCCCCAATATATTCTTGATATTGCGTCCCTTCCTATATACACATTTAAATGGTTTCTCAAAAATATGATTCAAATCAGACAAACTAGCAAATTTATCCCATTCTTTAGTAAGAATACTTCTGATCAGATTACTCTTACCATCAAAGGCGGTAAACATGGCAGAATGAAAACCTTTTCCTAAAGTTGTAACTTTAGCAGTGTTTGCCTCAATATTTTGTTCTTCCAGTATAGGTAGGGGTATCACCAAAATTGGAGCAAATCTTCCTGCTCTCCCTTCCTTAACCTCTACAATAACTGACTTTAATAGATCTATGGGGTAACCCCTTGCTCCAAACATATCTTTAATAAGTTCACATTCAGTATTAAAATCCTGATCGCCTGACGTCATCCTACTAGCTCTCACCAGCTGGCCTTTAAATATTGCTCTTTTTTGAAAAGGTGGGTGAGAGCTTGTGTAATGCAAGTAAGCATTAGAAAATGTATCTTTTCTGAAAAATTTTGATTTAAAGCCTTTCCCCATTCTCTGTATATTTACATCTAAAAACCCAATTCTACTTCATCTACTTTATAGGTGAATTTTAGAAAATTAGTTGTGTTTGAAATATAATCAAAATTTCCATAAATTTTTCCAAGGTATTATTCCAGAAAAGACAAACATCATCCAGGAAACGTCCATAGTAGTTCCAATATTGTTTAAAATTTGAATTGTGAACAGATTTTTCTTCCCAATATAATAAAATGATGTTGGCATATGTAGGTGCACAATGGGCACCCATGGCTACGCCCTTGGATTGTCTAAAATACTCCCCTTGGAATCAATCCCATTAAAACTAGGCATGTACAAAATACATTAAAATGAATGTTATTCTTGCTTTCCAAAAATTCTTCAAACCAAACCTATCTCATGAGGAATACACATAAAAAGATCCACAACATCCAAAGTAATAAAACTTGAGGTGTCTACCTGATTGGAATTTTTAATGTGCTTTAAAAAGTCCCAAGAATCCTTCTACACATTGGAATGTTCTATTACCACATTCTTGAGATGTACACCTACATATTTTGCCAGAGGAGCAGTAATAGATCCCTCTGCAGATACAATAGATCTGAGAGGAGGATCATCAGGATTTTTATGGACCCTTGGTATACCAAAAATACATGGGACTTTGGGTTGTTCAACATGTAAATAGTTATATGTTTATAGATCAATAAGCCCCTCTAAAACTAAATCATTCAGAGAAAGAGAAACTTTTTTGTATGCAATATGAATTTCATTCATAGACACTCTCTCATAGGTATGCTGGTCATTTAACAAATCAAACATTTTTGCCTCATAATTAATATGATCCATAAACACCACCCCACCCCCCTTGTCAGGTTTCATGATTCTAAGATTTTTATTCTCTCTACATAAACTAAGTGTATACATTTCTTCCGTAGAAAGGTTTGAACTAACCTTATTGTACCTAAGTTTGTCTCTTAGCTCCTTTTCAACCATAATCTCAAAATTTCTGAGCTGGGGGTGAAGGGGTGGATTAAACATACTCTTTTTTGTTAAAACAGTAGTGTTTCTTCTTATATTGCCATTAAAAAATATCTCTAAATTCTCCTGCCTAATAAAAAGTTTAAAATCTACCAATAACTTTGCTATGTTAGCCTTTACGCTTGGAATAAAGGTAAAACATTTTGTAAATAAGTTAAAATGACCCTTTGTAATTGGGGTAAGGGTATAATTAAAAATATTAAAACCATTGTAACGAAACATACATTTATTAGTCACTATTTCATCTGAAGAAATTGCCTCCGTGGTGCCTTTCGACCCCTCTGGTTCTGATAACCGTACCTGTAGTCTACTGGATCCTTGTTCTTGAGTCTCTCTGATCTCCTTGGGGAAGGAAACTCTAAAGGGTCATACATGTCATAACTATTAAACTGAGTTTCAACGCATAATTTATCATACCCCATGTCTCTTTCACCTCTATACTCGTATGGTCTGTTATGAAAATTACCCCATGTGTTCTTTGGTTTAGGGTATTGTGTATTACTTTATACTCCTTTAAGTCCCTTTCCACCTTTCTAAATTTTCTCTCATGAATCCAAGTACATTTTACGTCTACATCTTTCAAAATTTCATGGTATTTAACTCTTTCACACTCAGTACCAAACATTAAATCGTTAACAATCTTATTGTTAATAATTTCAATTTGGGAAAACATCTTATCCATTTCCAACTCATTGTTTCTAATTATAGCCTTCATAATTTCAAATCCACATTTATCAAATGCACAAATAAGGTCCTTGTGAAAATCTGAGTTTTCCACAATGTTGTTGGGGTATTTACACACCCGTAGACCTTTAGGAATAATGTTCAATTGCAAACAATGTTTAAGATACACATTGTGCATCTCCCATGCTATTATATTGGGAAGAAAAAATTGTTCACAATTCAAATTTTAAACAATATTGGAACTACTATGGGCGTTTCCTGGATGATGTTTGTCTTTTTTGGAATAATACCTTGGAAAAATTTATGGAATTTTTTGATTATATTTCAAACACAACTAATTTTCTAAAATTCACCTATAAAGTAGATGAAGTAGAATTGTGTTTTTTAGATGTAAATATACAGAGAATGGAGAAAGGCTTTAAATCAAAAATTTTCAGAAAATATACGTTTTCTAATGCTTACTTGCATTGCACAAGCTCTCACCCACCTTTTCAAAAAAGAGCAATATTTAAAGGCCAGCTGGTGAGAGCTAGTAGGATGACGTCAGACGATCAGGATTTTAATATTGAATGTGAATTTATTAAAGATATGTTTGGAGCAAGGGTTTAACCCATAGATCTATTAACGTCAGTTATTGTAGAGGTTAAGGAAGGGAGAGCAGGAAGATTTGCTATCGAGGTGTGTTCCTACCGGCTCAGGTTAGTTTTTGGTAAAGAACTAGTTTCTTAGCCTTTTTTCCCCTGTTAAAGTTAGTTTTTTATATATATAGTTAGTTTGGAAATAGTCTGTCCCATTCCCGTTAACTTTCCACCCCCTTTTTTCCACAAATCTCTAGATTTTTTTCCCTCGGGCCCTAGGCCCAGTCCCTCCCTTCCTAGTGAGTGACTGTGTTTTGTAGGGATTTGTATTTCTAGTTATTATAATTTATTTTAAATTAGTTTTAAATTACTCCTAAGTGTAATCGGTGTGTGTGTGTGCTTGTGTGATTACACTTTTCCCTTAGATATGTCTAAGGAATCAAAGGTCTTAGGCTTTAAGAAGTGTGACTCGTGCTGTCAGAAGATGTCTCTGACAGACGGTCACACTTCTTGTGTGTACTGCCTGGGACCTTTGCACCTGCAGGACTCATGTGCTGTTTGTCATGGCTTCAGCCCTAGAGTCCTGCAGGAGCGAAAAAATAAACTTATTTTAAGGGGCTTACTTAAGCCTGAGGGTCCCTCGACTCAGTCATCGGGGAAACCCTCTAAGTCTTCCAGACCTTTGGCTCCAGCATCTGAGCCATCTTCTAGAAGCCCTAAAGCTATTCGAACATCG
This sequence comes from Protopterus annectens, assembly GCF_019279795.1. Classification (NCBI taxonomy): domain Eukaryota; kingdom Metazoa; phylum Chordata; order Ceratodontiformes; family Protopteridae; genus Protopterus; species Protopterus annectens. The sequence goes on along the minus strand of NC_056727.1, from coordinate 730,286,656 downwards.
GCTCCGACCGGAGCCGATGAATCTCGAATACAAGCCCCTACGGTGTCCTCGGCTCCGACCGGAGCCGAGGAAGACATTACTCTGTTGGCTCCGATTATTTTATCGGAACAGACATCTAGAAAAAGGTCCCGATCTCTATCTATTGGCTCCATTCATTCGGCTCCAGCATCACCCTTGCTGTCTGAACGGAGCCATAGATCCCACTCTTCTAGGTCTTCCAGGTTATCGGACCATGACCTTCAGAGAGTAGTGAGTTGACTTCTTAAGTCTGAGGCATTAGCCCAGATGCTTCAAAGTCCGACTCAACAGTCGAGACCTACTCCTATCACTCAAATTCCTCCTCTGACTCTTTTGAGTTCGGAGCCGGGGCGGCTCGGACCCGAGACTGTGTTAGCGTCGGAACCGATACCTTTGTCTTCGGTTCCGTCGTCAGCTCCGATGTCTTCCTTGGAAGAATCTCGGCACCGGACTTCCTCGTCGGCTCCGAGGGGGCGAGTGGCATCGGACCCTTGTCTGACCCCGCTCTCCCTCTCGGTGCTTCGGCGCTGGTGAGTTCGGCTCTGACATCGGCCTCGGAGCCATCACTGTCGGTGCCGGGGGAGGTTTCCAGTTTTTCAGAATGGAGACCTCCGGCTCTGCCTGACAGGGGTGCCTTCGAGGTCATGAGGAGCGTGTTGGAACCAGGTTCAACTCCACAGTCGGTTCTTTCTGCCCCTCCCCCTATGGTGCCTCCGGTGATTTCTACTCACTCTCATCCCCGACCGTAGAGAGCCAGCTCCTCAAGTTTCCCCTGTGGGGATCTCCTCCTCTTCCGAGGCCTCTCCTGACCCTGTAGGAGAGCCCCCTAGGAAGAGTAAGTGCAAGAGGAAGCACATTGACTCCCCTGAGTCTGTCACCTCTGACACTGATTTAGAGGATTCTGAAGGTTCCCCTCGTTCCCCCTCTGAAGATGTCTCCTTTGTAGACATCCTTGAAATCTTAAAACAGAGGGGGAATTGGCCATCCCTCAACCCTTCAGAGGATGAATCAGTGTATCTTGAGGCGTTTGGCTCTCGCCCTTCCACCTCCTGGGTGTCCCCTCCCTTTGACCCCCTTATGCAAGTGGTGGCAAAGAAGGCTTGGGCGGCTCCTGACTCAGTGGAACCCACCCCCAGGAGACCATCAAAGTTCATCATGGCCCCCAAGGATAAAGAATTTCTGACCAAAGGCGTCTCTGTTGATGCTATGGTGGTGGCTGCGGCTACCAAGAAGGAGTTAGCTGATCCTTCGGTGCCTGTTCATCCTCCTAACAAGGAGTCTAGGTCGATGGACAGGTACGGGAAGCGGATGTTCTCATCAGCGACCTTTACTATGAGATAGCTGAATTACCTGTGTCATTTTACTCGTCTTCAGAGGGATTTACTCAAAGAAGCGAGTGAAATGTTGAAGGACCCAACAGCTGCGGGTTTTCAGGATAGGATGAACTCTCAGCTGGCTACCCTTAATTCTATAACCAACTCTTCCATGCGCCTCCTTTCATATGCGGCGGATGGAGCAAGTAGAGCGGCAGGTACAGGTGTAGCCTTGCGTAGGCATGCCTGGATGCGGCTTTGTGACTTTGCGGACCCTTTTAAGGCGTCCTTCACTAATTCCCCCTTTGATGGATCATCCCTTTTTGGTCCTCAAGTGAAGGAAACCCTGACTAGGTGCGAGACTGATGGCAAGATTCTTTCTGCCGTCGGAGTCCGTTTTTCTACTCCTTCTAGACCTTACCCCAAAGGTCAGAAGGGGGGAAAGATGTGGTCCCGCAAACAGTCTCAAGGAGACTTGCCTGACGCACAGAGTCGTTTCCCCTCTAGAGGCAGAGGGGGGAACAACAATGGTAGACGCCGTCCCAGGGGCAGAGGGGGCCCGCAGAATCAGGGCAGTCGAGAATCCTTTTCCGACAAGCCCTTTCAGCATCCCTGAGGTGTTGCCCGACTGCCCACCTTCGGAGGCAGTCGGGGGAGGGTTGTCACTGTACCCAAAAGCCTGGCTATCCCTAACTCAAGACAAGTGGGTACAGTCTATCATTTCCGAAGGCTACAGAATCCCTTTCCTTTTCATTCCGAAGCAGTCCAAAAAATCCCTTCCAGACGTTCCACCCAGTCAAAGGGAGCAAGCAGCATTAGAAATTTCAAAGCTGCTCGCAAAAAGAGCCATTCAACCAGTTCCAGCAGACCAAGTAGGATCCGGAATCTACTCCAAATTCTTTTTGGTTCCAAAGAAAACAGGGGACTGGAGACCCATTTTGGATCTCAGCAACTTGAACAAGTTTGTCAAGAAAACAAAGTTCCGGATGGTCACGCTGCAGTCCATTCTTCCCCTTTTGGGGCGGGACAACTGGATGTGCTCGATAGATCTCCAGGATGCGTACTATCACATCAAGATGAGTCGACGCTCCAGGAGATTTCTCCGCTTCAGGCTGGGAACCAGTCATTTTCAATTCAGAGCCCTGCCCTTTGGTCTCACTACAGCCCCCCGAGTGTTTACCAAATGCATGGCAGTGGTTGCCTCTCACCTGAGACGACAAGGATTCCAGGTGTTTCCTTAGACGACTGGCTCCTTACAGCCCCCACCAAGCATCTTTTACTTCTCGCCAGAGACTACACTTTTCACACATGTCAGGCACTAGGCATATCAATAAACTACGAAAAGTCTGTCTTGTCGCCTTGTTGTGTTATTACCTTCATAGGTGCAAATCTAGACACAGTCAAGATGTCAGCCAGACTCACAGAGCAGAGGATAGCAGACATACACAAACAGGTCTTTCTTGTCTTGCAGAGCAACAAAGTCAAAGCCAGACTGATCCTGAAAGTCTTAGGGATTATGGCGGCGGCCATCCCTCTCCTACCATTAGCTCGCTTCCATATGAGAATTTTACAATGGATGCTCTTCACACAATGGTCTTACCAAAGTCTCCCAATGTCCCATCCTATTCGGATAACTCAGTCGTGCAAGAATCATCTCTATTGGTGGATCACATCTCCTCAGCTCCTCCTAGGGAGACCTTTCGTCCCTCCCCCTCCGGTTGCTGCAGTGACAACGGATGCTTCCCTGATCGGGTGGGGGGGGGGCATTTCCAGGGCAGGACAGTCCAGGGCATGTGGCAACCGTTCGAGTGCCACTTGCACATAAACATCCTAGAGATGAGAGCAGTGCTTCTAAGCCCTACAAGACTCTCTTCCCAAGGGAACTATAGCAATTCAAACAGACAACATGTCTGTAGTGTGGTACATCAACAAACAAGGCGGAACCAGATCTTACCCCCTATGTCGAGAGGCACTCAGACTGTGGCAATGGGCGATTTCTTCTCAGCGATTTCTGTTAGCAACGCACATCCCCGGGAAGTCCAATGTGATTGCAGACAAATTGAGCAGAGCTATTCTCATGCCTCACGAGTGGTCTCTGAACAATTCAGTGTTGGAGAAAGTTTTTCAAAAGTGGGGCAGGCCTTGCTGCGACCTTTTCGCTACTCCCCAAAACAGCAAGTGCAACGATTTTTTCACCCTCTTTCCCCAACCAGGCCACCCCAGCAGAGACGCTCTAGTGCACGTTTGGCCCCAGGGACTTCTGTATGTCTTTCCTCCCTTCCCACTGATATCCCAGCTGATACAGAAAGCCATCGCTCAGGAAGCTTCCATGATCCTCATTGCCCCTTACTGGCCTCGACAGGTTTGGTTCCCCTTTCTCCACCGTTATCTGTTGGGACAACCTTGGCATCTGGACCCAGTTCCAGACCTCTTGACCCATCAGTCGGGTCAGTTGCACCACTCCCTTCCCTCTCTGAACCTCACAGCGTGGTTCCTCCAATTCCGACTTTAGCCAGGCTTCCTTTGATATCTCACTCAGTTAGAGATATCTTGATAGCTTCTCATAAATCTACCACTCGAAAGATTTATCTTAGCAAGTGGAAACGTTTTTCCTATTGGGCGCAGTCAAAGAATATAGATCCTTTCACTGCTTCTATTCAAACAGTTCTAGACTTTCTAGCCGAACTTTTCCACTCAGGTTCGTCCCCATCTACCATTAGAGTTCAATTGGCAGCAATATCGAACTTTCATGTTTGAGTCTCAGAGTCCTCCATTATGTCTCACAAACTCTGCAAGGCTTTTTTAAAGGGAGTTTTTCTCCTCAAACCACCTATCAGAGATCCTCCTCCTCAATGGGATCTCAGCTTGGTTCTGACATCCTTAATTCTTCCCCCCTTTGAACCTGCGGCTTCATGTTCTATAAAGTTACTTTCTTGGAAGACACTCCTTTTAGTAGCTATCACCTCAGCTAGAAGAGTCTCCGAAATCCATGCTCTGTGTAGTCGACCCCCTTATCTGGTATTTCATAAAGACAGGGTGTCCTTGCGTACTAACCCGTCTTTTTTGCCCAAAGTAGCTTCATTGGCAAATTTGAATCAAACCATTGAGCTTCCTGTTTTCTTCCCAAATTATTCTAATAGGTCAGAACAAAAGTTACACTGTTTAGATATTCATCGCCAACTTAGGTACTATTTAGACAGGACCAAACAATTCAGGAAATCTGACCAACTGTTTGTTTCTTATGCAGAAGGTAGAATGGGCCTTCCAGTTTCTAAAGTCTCTCTCTCTAGATGGCTTTCTTCGTTGATTACCCTAGTGTATGAGATAAGACATCAACGTTTGCCATCCAAACCCAGGGCTCATTCAACTAGAGCTTTAGCCACTTCTATAGCTTTCCAAGATAGGCTGCCTATTGATTCGATTTGTTCTGCAGCTACTTGGGCTTCTCCCCATACCTTCATTTCTCATTATAAGTTAGACTTGGCCTCTAGAGACCGAGCCAACTTTGGTTCCACTGTACTCAAGAGTCTGTTCCGATAGGCCACCCGGGACAAGGTGCTAGGGACGCGGTCCCATCCAGCAAGAAATGAAGGCGAGATTGACAACTTAACATTTAGAAGTTATGTACCTACCATAACGTTCCATGTTAGTTGTCTTCTTCTCGCCTTCTTTCTTGCGTCCCACCCTCCTTCCCCCTAGCCAGGACAGACCTAGAGGAGTTTTCTTGGTTCCTTATGGAATTTTATTGCTGGCCTTAGCTTTCAAACGAGATCTGAGGAGTTACCGCCTAGCATTGTGGGATATAGGGGAGCCTCGAGCCGGTGGAACTAGCTCTCGAGCTTTTAGAGTGGCCGAGTCGGAGCCGAGGATCAGCTCCGAACCATCCAGCAAGAATGAAGGCGAGAAGAAGACAACTAACATGGAACGTTATGGTAGGTACATAACTTCTAATTTTTTGTCATTGAAGTGGTTCCACGTGATCCCAGGGGAGGGCCTTGGGAGACTCGTTTGGAATATAGGGAGCTATATTGGTAAATTATTGTGGATGCAAGCTCTTTCCCTGGTTTAAATGAAATGGTATCCTTGAAACCTGTGCTGAAATTGAGATCTGCTAAATACTTATGTATTATCGTAACCAGATTTTCGCAGTTGCGATAATACCATGCTAGCATGAAAACGAGTGGGGGGAAACACCGCAAGCTGTTATTTGAAGTCCTTACTGATGAAAAGTAAATTTGGAAAACATTCAGGAAGAGAGAAACAATCATTTTAGTCTTCTTCCTGTTTTGCGTGTATTACACACGCACGCTTCAATTGTGTCAGATGTCTAGGGCAGTATAATTCATTATGTAACAGCAGAACGAGTTGATATATTCTGCAGTAGTCAGTGCAAGCTGTTGGGTACACTAATATAGCAAGCCGTGGGCACAGTTACATAAAAACAGAAACATTGCAATGTTTTTACTTGCTGAAGAAAAGTGAAGTGAAGCAATATTTGGTGAGAGTAATTGCAGTCAGTAAGAGAGCAGCCCTGACAACTGAAGCGTCTATGCACTTTACTGTCAGCTACGTAACATGGTGTCAGAAAAGTGCATACATAAACAGCGCCACTACGTTTTTCCTGTGTTTTAGGCAGGGTTATTAATAAAAATCTTCACTGTGAAAGAAAACACATTGAAATCTTCACAGCATTAACAGAATACATGTAGACATCGTGAAGCAACCGGCATTATCGCGAATGCCTGGTGGTGATAATACGGAGTGCTGGATATCTTACATATTCCCAGTATAAGGAAAGCAATTTAATGCACTATGCTTTGTGTACTTCAGCAGACAGAAACAGGAGGTAAAACATGAAAGAAAACACATTACTTGACATCTTCACGGCATTTATGGTTAAATTTAAACATCGTGAAGCAACCAGTATTATCGCAAAAATCTGGTTGCAATAATACGTAAGTACCTATTTTTTATATCAATATTATATTTATAGTTACATTTAACTTTTAAATAATTTTATGTTTTATTTATTCATATTGTATATGTAAGCATGTCATGGTTCATTTTTATATAATTTTTAATAAGATGAACATGCATTTAATATAATTTCCACTAGATGGTGATATTTCATTTTATTTAGATTCAGTTTAGCTTCAAAAAACATTTTAGAAGCATTTCAAGTTTGTGTTTGTAATATCTGTATGAAACTTTCTTTATATATTTTTAATCAAGGTTTATATTTGAAGTATTTTACACAACAAAATATATATACATATTTATTTATTTGGTTTTAACATTCAGATTCATTTACCTTTAAGGTCCATGTGTTTCAATGCATTTTACATGTTTAATTGAATCTGTTTATTCATTGGGTCATTTGAAATAGATTAGTTTATTTATTCATCAAAGGAAGAGAAGTTAGGTATCTGATGAGGTTATTTTGATGAAAACGTATGTGGATTTACTTGTACAGCGTTACTGTGCTGCTGTGAGTTTGTTTGCTGTGGATTTATTTGTGCTTGTGTCCATTAAAGAAGTCCGTTTGCTGAGCTCCGTGTGTGCCTTATTCCAGGTATATCTCAAATTATCTGTACCAACCAAAAGAAAAAAAATAAACTGAAGACCACAGACGAAGAATCCAGTTATAGCACTCAATTTATTGTGCCTCTAGTGCTTCGGCAAACGCCTTCAAGGAGTATCTCAAATTATCCTTGGATCCCAAAGACAGAAGCACTTAACAGATTTTTTTTTACCATTGCTGAGGAGTTAGTAGTTGTTTTCTTTCCCTTAGGAAGTTTGCACCTTTCTTTTATGTGACTTGGATTAATACATTTTTCACTTTCCTTGGTAGATGAGTTGACCTAGTACCGAGTTCTAGTTGTCCTAGAATATAGTGAAGAGTTTTCTTTGTTTTGCTTTGGTTAGGAGGTTGATATAATGGGTGTTTAACTTACAGACATAAGGTGCAGGGTTTGATTCTTAAATGGGATAATTGGCTAGGCTTAAAATGGTGCACAGGGACAGTTAGCCTAGTACTGATCTATGAACCTAGGAACCCGTGCTCTCTGTAAAAATACTAAGGACAGTGGATGGGGGCTACTGTGTTTATATCTGCTCTACTGTCTACTAAATTGCCTTAATCTAAAATTCTGAAGTCTTAAATCTGATGGCCTCCTGACGTATGATATCTGAAGCCACACAACTGGGGACCAACGGATTAAGGTATAAAAAGTATGCAAATATGAATTGCTAAATGCAACTTGGCTAGAAGAGCTTGCAGGAAATATGAATTGCTCTCGTAGCTATGGGCGTACACCATCCTTATCCAAGAATAAGATTCACACCGAGCAACCCACCAAGCAGAGTATTTGGCTTAGCCCCCTGACTTTTTCAGTGCCCTCATTTTTTTCATGTCCATAGTAACTGTACTTTGATTATACTCTTAAATTCACAAATACATGCACATTAACGTCTAGAGGAGGCTGGTAATACTCTTCAACACTACATAGTTCTGTCATGGTTCATGGTAGTAAACTGCCCCCCCCCTCCCCCAAGATTACCAGGCTGAGGACCTCCCTGTTACTGTTTTACTCTTGTTACTATGCCAAGTTAATGGAAAGCACAAATAACAGTGTGAAGCAGAGCAGTCTGGCCAGTTACAGGTAGATGCCACTAGCTTGTCACTATTTAGCTACAAATACTGTCTTATCAGTTAATAAATATATAAGCAGACTACTACACAAGCTTTTCAGAAGTGAATAAAAAAAAAAACAACTGCACTGCTTAACTTATTTTTTCTCAAGTAAATAGTTAAATATACAGAGAAATGTGAAATGTGCAGGTATCAAAAATAATATATTTTGAACAAACATTAACAGAAGAAGAAACAGCTGGACTTTTCCCTAGTTAGTTCTGAAAACAAGAGTTACTGATCCACTAATCTAAATAGTTTGAATTTCCAGTCCAGACGTGTTACACGGAGAGACATGTGCGGGGAAGCTAAAAAATCTGTAAATTAAAATCTAGGCTATTTTTTTTCTTTTGAACTGTTCTTCTATCTTCATTTTTAATCCTAACTGTTATTCTTCCAGCTGTTTTTTTTGTATAGAATGTGCAAATGCAGTTGAGCAGAATTTCACATGTACACGTTAATGAATTTGTTTGCCTGGTCCTGGCTGGCTGTTCCCTTTACAGAAGTTTCTGTGTTCTTTTATAGCTGTTTAGCTTCCTGGACTAGGAAAATCAAATGGCATGACAGTTGTCATCCCTAGATCATATCTGCAATACATTTCACATCCTATGTATAATTGCTGTGTTTCCCAGGAAGAGGCAGTTATAAACTTCAGTTACAAATTTCTTTTTTTTTAACATGTCGTAGAAAAGGGACACAAGTTCAGACATCTTTTCATATGACTGGAAGCACACAAATTGCAGATATATGTTGCATAGACAAAGTTTACAAAGTTGCACATTTTTTGTGCCATAGAAAAAACACAAATACTGCAGATCAAATGACATATTTTGGTTACTTTTTCCAGTTTTTATGAGACTTAAGCAAAGCTCGCATATCTGCTGCATTCCGAATCTGGAAACCATAGCATATTTATTCTAAATCATCACACTTACTGTGAAATTCTGTTCTTACCATTTTCCTTTCCTTCTCCAGCATTTACCAGTTTAGCACTTCTTATATTTCAGAGTCAGTTTTCAGCTGCTGCTTTTATAGTCTTTCTCTCTTAATCACAATTGCAGGAGCAAGATTTAACCAAAGTAGAGTAGACTGATTCTTAAGCTCTGTGGGGCAGCCTATTTATGCTTTTATTTATGTCGGTATGTAAGTTTACATTTATTTATTTTAACAGTTTATTTGGGATGCCTTTTGTGCAGAGTGTACATGTCCACCCTGTGTTTGTGTGGGTTTCCTCCAGGTGCTCCAGTTTCCTCCCATATTCCAAATACATGCAGTAGATGGATTGGACCCTCTAAATTCACCATAGGTGTGAGTATACGTGCAAGTGTGTTGTGTGGAAGAGTTACCACAGCAGGGCTCGCCACCTGGAGCTGTAAACTTTGTTTCTAGTTGATCGTCACTGTTGAAGTGACACCCCAACCACATGCACAGAAAAATGGGATAAGGGGTTGTGGATGGATAGATTTAATAGGGTTATCAGAGAACCTTATCAGAGTGTTCTGTATAGCTTGTTTAAATACATCTAATTCTTTACAGGGTCAAAGTATGTGCTTCCAGCCCCCACCCCCTTGTATCTCCTTTACATCTCCAGCATATAGCCTCTAGTTTGTAAAATATTTTTTTCTTGTTTTCTATGCATATAAAAGTACATGTGCAGGCATTTCTGGGCAAATACCAGAAATAGCCTGGATTTTGCTGTAGATGTAGAAGGAGTAGATGTGTAATGTCATTGCTGCTTAGTAATTTGTTTATTAATTCTAACTTTCCAGTCCCTCCCTAATTCTCCTGCCTTACCTTTGTAATTATTGTGTAGTGTCTGATGAGCAGTACTTATTTTATTCTTTTGTTATTAACCCTTTTCATATGTGGTTCTTTTATCCATCCTACAAGTTCTGAGGTATCATTTTCAGTCCCATTTGCTGTTTAATCCAGTTTGGTCCTACTATTATCCTTTGCTATAATAAATACACCCTAGGCTGTAAATTAAATTAAATACATCTGTGAAACTCTCCCAGTCCAACACTTGATCACGAAAATATTTTGTTTACCATTATTTAGATTATTGCTTTTCTTCTACATATACTACTACTTTACTCTTGCCTTTCACTTGTTTTAGTGCATGTGTTGGCATAATTATCTTTTTCTGCCTCTTTAACCTATTAAATTTTCGCCAATTTATTTATGTTATATATGTAATATAGAGATTATCTACATCCTTGTCTGCTTCCTGTACCAATAATTTTGTCTCTCTGGATGTACATATGATTATCATTTACACTGCCTCAGTGGCAGCATATGGGTTCTATGCCTGCGCAAACACATACTGGCAGCTTTCCAGAGCTCAGAATCTTCTTCTCTGACTCTCTTTTTTAGGGAATTGGCTAAGCATTTCCCATCAAGGGAAGCCTAACCCCTATTACAGGAAGTCAGTTATATAGTCTTTTAGTGCCAGCTGTAGGAATCACACAGATGAATCTCCTTATCAGCCTGCATTGGTGAAGTACAGCTTCCATGATCAGATAAGATTTGGTTGGGAACTTCCTTTACTTTTTATTATTATATACTTTAGATTTCTTTCTGGTTTATTTGAAAATATGTGTGTATTAACTTTTTATGTTAATATACTTGCTATTTACTAATGCTATTAATTCCTCTGCTAATTCTAATTTACTACTGGGTTGTGTTGTGTTGTATGCTTAGTACTGACTTTAAGTAGTTATCAGGCTTTTCTAAAGGGTTTTATGACTTGTACTGAGAAACTGAAGTTATGTGGTATCTGTTGAATACTAGTGGCTGCCTTGTGCATGTAGATCGCAATTTAATCTCACCTGTTTCTATTGATCTGCATCTTTTTGAAGTTCTGCCCAGAAAATATTGCATGTTTTCACTTTTTTCTTCATTTGTATGTATTTACTTCTGACTTAACACTGCTTTAGCCATAAACGTTTTTTATCATTAAATTGCAATTTTACTGCAAATTGCTTTATTTGTATTTTCTGTGTAGATAAGTAAATGTTTATTTATGCTGTTTTAAAAGGTTTCTGTTTCTTTTAAGGGCACATGTTTGATTATTGGTAATGTTTGGACAGGTGAATTCTACTTGATACTGTGACTGTGTGTGCTGTTGTTTACTACACTGTGCATGTTATAAAACAAGGGTTTGTCCATTTTAAACTGTTCCTGCTATATTTTATGCTTTCAGCCCAATTTGCTGTACTGGGGCATGGTCTATGTTTTCTATTATTGCTGTCCATAGTCGGCTCTTCATAGTATCAGTGTATTATTCTGGCTGATGTTTTTCCCGACTTGATAAATTTCTAGATCCCCACCCCCAGAAAATCTATTTGCACTTAAAAAAAAACAAAAAAAAACTAAAAAACATGCCTCAATCTATAGTTTGTGAATCTGTTGTTACCTTGAGACAGCCTGCAGCCACTTGCCTTTTTCCTGGTCATCCCCTGGTATATGCCTGCAGCCCTCTTTGGTATGGCTATCAGATACATCTTCTGGAGTTGTTCTGATACTACGTTCAGGTACAGGAGAATTGAATCCTTTAGGTGCAGGGAGACATCAGTGGTAAGAGACCCCTTGCCAGACATGATACTTGGTCCTGAAATATTTTGTCCACAAGTGTAGTTTACAGTAAGAGTAAAAAGAAACTTCACCACACTGCAGACAGTCAGGCTATTACCTTGTGTGGGTCTGATGTGGTTTCCTTAGTTGTGTTTTACTATCAGCTAATCTCTGAGGCTGTGCTCCTATTCAGAACAGCTATGAGGTTTCCTTCTCTAGAGATCAGACTATTTCTGCAGATTTTGATGGTTTTGCTGATGTAGACAATAGTGAATACTCTGAATCAATTTAGTCTGATTCTTCGGAAGGTGAGCAGGTATGAAAATCCAAGCAGGTATTCACCTTTCCACAAATGTTAGCTAGATTTGGAGATGTATTTGACTGGAAGCAGTCTGGGGATGTTTCAGAGATTAGAAGAGTTTATGATTTTATTGAAGATGAAATTCCAAATGTTTTGGCTGTTCCTTCTCTGTTAACTGGCCTTAGAAGATGTGTATAAAACTGTATGTAAAACCCCTTTGGCTAGTGAACCAGTTCCTAAAATGGCTATGAGGAAATACTAGGTGTACTCTTATCTTGCAGCTCTCTTTTCTCCTTTGTTAGCTGACCCAGCTGCCATTTCTCCAACTCCCAACTCTAATAAGACTTGCTTGGCTTCTTCTAATCCTACAACCCTGAATAAAATTGGCAAGTGGTTAGATTTTTGGGTAAAACATTGGCTTAATTTAGAATTCTAAAGACTAAATTGCTAGACTAGTCTTTATGTGGAACTTTAGTTTTCAATCTGCTTACAGTTTAGATAACTTTGCAGCATATTGCTTGCTAACAGACATTTTATATGAATGAGATTGTTTCTAGTGTGACTCAAGCTTGAAACATTCTTTGAGAAATGTCTTGGAAGGTGCAGACACAATTTCTAGAAACGCAGGTGCTTCTGTTATGTTGATGTGGTATGCGTGGTAACATAACCAGAATTTTTCTGGAGATTTTAAAAATGAGATTTTGAATGCTCCTTTAAGTTCTAACTTTGTGTTTGGTCCTACTGCTACCCACATTCTCAAACAATGAGATGGTAAAGGTAAATTGATACATGAGGTAACTTGAATGTTTTATATTCTGAGTTTCTACCGTAACAAGTCATCCAACTTCAAAGGGCAGAACAAATGCAATTTCCAGCCTAACAAGAGTCACAGGCATGTGCTTTCTCACTGGTACTCCTTTACATGTTGCAAGCAGGGGTTATAAAAGGAAAAAGACTTTACTCAATAATATTTTTGTTCTAAAACAGGAGCTATCATGGAGACCAGTGTTAGAGTTGTTGGGTGCCAAATGGAAATGACAGGAAAATAATGCTTCCAAACCAAATAAAATGGGTTAATTTCTCAAAAAGAAGCACTTTCCTTTTAAAGAATGACTGGGCTGAGACTTGGGCATCCTGTCCCTTACTCCTGTTCATTCCCCCTTTCTTCTTCCCCCAGGCTTTCGCTCAGCCCAGCAGCCTGGACTTCCAAGATGGCTGCACATCGAGTAACAGCTTAATTCTAGCTGTCCCTGTGTGAAAACAGAAACTCAACAAAGAAGGCCAGTAGACTTTTGTGTTTCTAGGTAATTTTCAGTAACTGGCTAGTAAGCCGACTGCCTGAATGCCAGGAAAAAAGAAGTACAGAGGACTTGTAAGAAAATCAGATACAAAGGGTGAGGAAAAAATGCTGATTAGGAAAAGGTCTGTAGCTGTTCAGCAACCTGTCTTTCTTCTTTTTCAGTTTTTACGAAATGTAGGCACTGCAATGTAAAAAACAAAATATGGCTAAAAGAGAATGACAAAAGAAAAATGAATGTGCTTTTTCTCCTTGCATGGGGGGAAATGACCAGATTAAGGCCTTTAGCTTGATCTAGTAATACGTTTTAAGAGAAAGCAAGTAAATGAAAAACAATATTGAATATTATAATATGCTTAGTAGCAATTCTGTATCTGGTCCTCATGTCTCCATGGAGATAATCTGATAAATAGAAATTGGCTACAATCTGATAAAGAGAAATTGGCTAAAAAAACAAGAATTGGCTAGGAGATGATGTTCTCTAAAAGCATTCAGGTGTTTTCCCATCTGTGAGAGCTATAAATATAAAAACAAAAACTGACAGCACTTAGTAGAAGCACAGGCTGCGCCATGTGTCTTAGCATGGATAACCTTTCTTTTAGGATAGTCTGTGAATGTGGCTGCCAGTTTGGGGCATTTTTTCATATTAGGAGGTTACAACTTCAACATTTGAAGGTGTACATAGTTTTGTGTGTTTTGATTAAGTTAATAGGTTGTAGGGGATATTGTTTTTTTTTTTTGAGGGCTTTCAATAAAACAAAAAGATCTGAAGTAGTTAATTTCATTTGATCAGCAACCTGTGGGTATCGGATCTGACCTGGATCCGAGCCGGCAGCTTTCCTAGCTAAAGATCCGAGCTCCTAGCTCCTCCCCTTACCCATAATACCCTGCTACCTCCTTCCAGCCCTCTGATCTCGTTTGCTGCGGCTTTAACAAGCAGGAGTTACGAGCTCCTGGCGGTTAGGTAGGAAGTTTCTGTCACTTTTTTGACTTTGTGTAAAATCAGAAAAGGTGTGTGTTTGTGTTTAGTTTAAAACCATTAGCTTAGCTTAATTTTAATTTTAAAATTTTCACCCTTCCCTTTATTCTTGTGTGTCTGTGTTGTGGGTTTTGGTATGGCCGAAGGCCTTAAGGCCATTTTTTCTAAATGCTCTGAGTGTGGCCATAAGCTCTCTCCAGCCGATGGCCACACTCAGTGTGTTCTTTACCTGGGGGTAGAGCATGTGTCATCGGGCTGCCAGATCTGCACAGCCATTAACCCCCGGGCTGTGAGGGATTGGAGGAACAAGCTGATCCTGGTGGGTCTTTTGCCCGCAGACTCTGCTTCTTCCTCCTCTCCCTCAGTGGCCCCAGCCACGGCTGCGGCTGTTCAGCCATCTGTTCTATCTCCCCTGGCTGGGACTCAACCTCCCACCCTTCCCCAGGGAGAGAAAGAGGCAAAGAGAAAGCAGAGGAGAGAGAGAGAGAGAAAAGCATAGGAGCCACAAGCGGCGGGCTGACTCTGCCCCCTTGGCCCTGCCAGCTAAGCAGCTCTCTTCTCCCCTGAAGATTTCTGGGTGTTCCCCCTCTCGGCTCCGTTCCCCACGTTTCTTGCTGGAGGAGGAGCCCCGGCCATCTTTGAGGTCGTCACGGCGGCCTTCCCGGCCAGCTTCGGCGGCCTCATCCAGGTCAGCACAAAGCCTTTCAGACGCTGACATGGACTGGATGATGCATCGCTTCCTACAGGCCCAAATGCAGATGGGGAGTGCTCCTGGCTCTCCCCCTCCGGGGGGGAGCTCGGCCCCATTTTTTACCCCCATAGCTCCTTCTCCGATCCATTATCGGGATCGGGTTTCGGAGCCATCGGATCCGAGCAGTCTTGGATTTGGGGAGTTGGAGCCGATAGTAGTTGCTACTTCGGCGCCGGCCATGCCCTCAAGTTTGTTGGATCCATTTTCGGATCCGAGCTCTTGGGGCCGAGAGCCGTGCGTCGGATCCGGGGGGTGAGTGTATCTTCGGCTCTGTTGCGCTTGGAGCACACTTCCCTTTCGGGTCCGATTGCTTTGGCTCCGACGCCGATCCCCACGTCGGATCCGAGGGTGTTGCTTATGGAACCGAGAGAGAGCAGTTCACCTTCGGCGTTCGACGTGGTGGAGAGGGTCCTCTCGAGAGGTTCAAGGCTCCCTGCTCGTGCTACGGATCCAGCCAATGCTCCCTTGCAGACAAGCTTGTCTTCCATCATCCGGCCCCAGGGACAGCCTGCGCCGGCACCCCACTCAGTTCCACCGGAGGAACATGACCTTGTTGGTGAGCCCTCCTCGGACAGTCCCACTGAGCAGGTCCCTCACAAACGTAAGTGCAAGAGGAGGCACTTGGACTCCCCCAAGTCCCTCATGGATGGCACTGATGAAGGGGAAGGCTCCCCCAGGTCACCCCCCGAGGATGTCTCCTTTGGAGACATTATAGAAATTCTACGCCTAAAAGGAGGGAGGTCAGCCCAAAAGCCTTCCTCGGATGAGTCAGTGTTTCTGGAGGCGTTTGATGCAGGCCCGTCTACCTCTTGGGTGTCCCCTCCAGCCGACTCCCTGGTAGACCTCATTACTACCAGGGCATGGAAGGAGCCGGACACTGTAGAGCCAATCCCCAGGAGACCAGATAAGATCCTTAGCCCCCCTGTGGATAGGGCAGCGTGGAGTAAAGGCTCCACGGTAGATGCCATGGTGGTGGCGGCTGCCACCAAGAAGGAACTGGCATAGGATAGTTCCTCGGTCCATCCTCCTGATAAGGAGTCTCGGACAATGGATCATATAGGAAAGCGGATGTTTGCTTCGGCTACCTTTTCCATAAGGGCACTGAATTACTTGGCCCATGTGATTAGGCTTCAGCGGGATCTGGTGAAGGAATACGCTGAGTCTCCCACAGAGTCCATGTTGGCCGAGGACAAACAGACCTTCTCGGCTCGCATGGCCACTCTAAAATCGGTATCGAATACGTCTATGCGGCTACTCTCCCATGCCACGGAGGAGGCTGCTAGAGCCAGCGGATTCAGGCATCGCCTTACATCGTCACGCCTGACTCCACCTTATTTATTTATTTATTTATTTACATTTCTTGACCGGGAGAGTCCAACTGGACACAGGTCCGTTTTCAGCGGATGCCCGGGGAGAAAAGCTCCACATTATTATTTACATTATACAGTTAAAAAAAACATAGCATTTAAATATAGACAATAGTCCAGTTAAGGACACAAGACAAGAAGAAAACAGATGTAAAACAGCTGTAGAGCATAGTACAATTTTAAAATATGGTGACATATACTGTTTGTGTCTTTCGGCTTTTCCCGGTTAGGGGTCACCACAGCGGAACTCCGGTCCGCTAATGATTGGCAGTTGATTTTTACGTACCGGCTTGCCAGGCCTGACACACAACCTTCAACGAAGGTACACCCATTCACGCATGTCTCCACACAGAAGATGCTCTAGCTGAGAATCGAACCGGACAGCGTCTTACTGTGAGGCGACAATGCTACCGCAGCACCACCACAGTGGTATTAAACATGGTTAAAATGTAGTTGAGATTCATCAGTGACTTTGCGATTTTGCAGGACCCTTCAAGGCGTCCTTCACGAACGCTCCCTTCGGTTCTACCCTGTTTAGCAAGACCGTCCGCGATACATTGGTCCAGAGCGAAAAAGATGGGAAGATGCTGTCTGCCATCGGAATCCGCTTCTCGACTCCTCAAAGGTCCTTTTTCAGGAACCAGCGAGGGCAAAAGAAGATGTGGTTCCGGAAATCTCAGCAGTCCCATTACGCTCCGGACCCTTCGTCCTTCAGAGGCAGAGAGGGACAAGGTGGACGCTGGCCCAGAGGCAGAGGGGGGCCGAAGAATTTTGGGTCACGGGAACCCTTTTCCGATCGACCCACACAGCAGCCCTGAGAGGTTGCCTGACTGCTCCTCTCTGGAGGCAGTCGGGGAGGGCGCTTTTCGAAGCACCTGGCACAATGGGAGTCCATTACTTCAGATCGCTGGGTGCTTCGGATAATATCCAGAGGCTACTCTATCCCCTTCATAAACCTTCTCCTCCATCGAGGCGCCTCCCTGATGTTCCACCTAATCAGAGGGAGGCTGCAGCTTTAGAAATAAAGAAGCTGCTAGAAAAAAGAGCAATCCAGCATGTCCCCCCAGACCAGTCCGGGTTGGGCAACTACTCCAGGTTCTTTTTGGTGCCAAAAAAGACGGGGGACTTGAGACCAATTCTCGACCTTTCTACAATGAACCTCTTCGTTGCCAAGGAGAAATTCCGGATGGTCACTCTTCAATCCATTCTCCCCCTGTTGCAGGAGAATGACTGGATGTGCTCCATAGACCTCAAGGATGCTTACTACCACATTCTCATGGACAGGCGATCCAGGAGGTTTCTCCGCTTTCGGTTGGGGGCCAGTCATTACCAGCTCAGGGTCCTACCATTCGGCCTCACCACAGCCCCCAGGGTGTTCACCAAGGTCATGGCAGTGGTAGCGACCCACCTGAGACTTCAGGGAATACAGGTCTTTCCTCACCTGGACGACTGGCTCCTTGCCACCTCCACCAGGCATCTACTCTGCTCAGCCAGGGATTGCTTCCTGCTTTTAGCCTCCCAAGTTGGGGATCACTATAAATCACAAGAAATCATCCCTTCAACCGGTCCAAGTCCTAGACTTCATAGGGGCCAGAATAGACATTCTTCAGACCAAGGCCTTCTTGACATCGGACAGACTTTGCAGCTTAGCCCTTCACATTCTAGCACTCCTTCAATCTCCAACGCCATCAGCGGAGTTGGTCCTGAGAGCCTTAGGGTCCATGGCAGCAGCAATCAACCTTTTGCCCTTAGCTCACTTGCACATGCGGGTTTTCCAGTGGACCTTGCAGGTCCAGTGGTCCATCCTTCAACATCCGTTGGACTCTCCAGTCCCCCTCAGCAGAGTTTGCAGAAATTCCCTCATATGGTGGCTCCAATCTCGAGAGATTCGGGAAGGACGACCGTTCATAATGCCACAACCCCAAGCCACGGTAACCATGGACGCTTCTCGCCTTGGGTGGGGGGGGGGCATTGCATGGGCAGAGCTGTCCAAGGTACGTGGACTCAGAGACCGTTCTGCATATCAGTGTTTTGGAGATGAGAGCGCTTCTAGCATTGCAAGCTCTTCATACCTTTCTCCCTCCAGGGACTATTGCAATTCAGACAGACAACATGTCAGTGGTCTGGTACATCAACAAACAGGGGGGGGACCAGGTCTTACCATCTATGCCGAGAGGCCATGAGAGTTTGGGATTGGGCAATTTCCACCAACTGTTTTCTGTTAGCAATGCACATTCTGGGTCGGTCCAACATCCTAGTGGACAAGCTGGGTCGAACTATCCTCTCGCCTTACGAGTGGTCTCTGAACCCCTTAGTAGCGAAACAGATCTTCCGCAAGTGGGGTCAGCCTTGCTGCGATCTTTTCGCATCGCCTTCAAATGCGAAGTGCAGCAAGTATTTCGCTCTAACCCCCCCCCCCCCGGGAGAAACCCCCAGAGACGCTCTATCCATGCTTGGCCATCCGGTCTTCTTTATGCTTATCCTCCTCTTCTGTTAATGACAACATTTTTACAGAAAGCTCGTCAGTTGGGGAACAAGATTATCCTCATAGCCCCATTCTGGCCTCGTCAAACCTGGTTTCCATACCTGCGGTCTCATCTTATAGCTCCTCTTTGGATCTTAGATCCCATCCCGGATCTGATTTCTCATCCTTCGGGATTGGAAACTCCGAATCTGGATGACCTCAAGCTCTCAGCTTGGTTGATCCAGTTCCATTAGTTGCCAGGACTCCTGGTATCTCGTCTGCAGTTAGATCCATCCTGGTAGTGGCGCATAAGCCTTCTACCAGGAAGGTTTACAACAGCAAATGGAAGCGTTTTTCCATTTGGGCCTCGCATAGAAACTTGGATCCTTTCACTGCTCCCATCCCAGCAGTGCTCGATTTCCTATCGCATATTTTTCAGCAAGGGGCCAGCTCTTCTACTGTAAAGGTTCAAATGGCTGCCATTTCCCATTTTCACATTGGAGACAATCTTAGTCCTTTAGCTTCCACTAAGATCTGTAAGACCTTCTTAAAAGGCACCTTCCTTTTGAGACCTCCTACTAGGAACGCTGTTCCCCCATGGGACCTAACCTTGGTCCTTCAGGCTCTAACTGGACCACCCTTTGAGCCCACTGCTTCTGTTGATCGAAAATTCTTATCTTGGAAAACTGCTTTCCTAATAGCTATTACCTCAGCTAGAAGGGTGTCAGAGCTACAGGCCCTTTGTACTAACCCCCCATATCTTGTTTTCGATAAGGACAGAGTCTCTCTCAGGACTAACCCTTCCTTCTTACCTAAAGTGGCTTCTGAGATGAACATCAGTCAGTCCATTAATCTACCTGTTTTCTTCCCTAACTACCAGAATAAAGGGGAATACAAACTTCATTTGTTAGATGTTCATAGACAATTGCGTTTTTACCTGCACAAAACAGCTGCCTTTCGCAAGTCAGAGCAGCTCTTTGTTTCATTTGCGAAGCCCTTCTTGGGTAAGCCAGTATCAAAGGTGACTTTAGCTAGATGGATTTCTCAATGCATTTTACTCACTTACAAGATATCTGGTCGGCCAGAGCCCTTAGGGGGTTCACGCTCATTCTACCCGTTCTATGGCTACTTCTGCTGCGTTCTGGTCAGGAGTGCCCTTGGATGACATTTGTTCTGTGGCCACTTGGGCTTCCTCTCATACCTTTGTCTCTCATTATAAGTTGGATTTAATATCCAGAGGAAGGGCAGCTTTTGGCTCTGCAGTGCTCCGGAATATCCTTCCTAAAGGACCTCCCAAGTGTTTGGTAGCTGGGGACTCCTTCAGATAAAGAAGTTATGTACTCACCATAACGTTCCATCTGAGTAGGTAACTTCATTTGTCAGCAACCGACCCCCCCCCCCTCCTTCCCACTAACCTGGTCCTTGATTATCTGATTCATACAATGATTCAGCCTGTTGGTATTTGCTAGGTTAGGATGTTGTTTTAGGTTATGTTTGTCTTGGTGAAATTGTATAATGGACAAACGCGATCTGAGGGCTGGAAGGAGGTAGCAGGGTATTATGGGTAAGGGGAGGAGCTAGGAGCTCGGATCTTTAGCTTGGAAAGCTGCCGGCTCGGATCCAGGTCGGATCCGATACCCACAGGTTGCTGACAAATGAAGTTACCTACTCAGATGGAATGTTATGGTGAGTACATAACTTCTTTTTTGTAAGATGTGATGTAGACTGAAATGGATATGACCAGAAACAACTGTATAAAAGTTCAACCTGCCAAACAGTGTAGGCATGTAACACAAAAGCTGGAACTAGACAGTTGGCAAAAAAGCTGTTATACGCAAGAGGTGGGAATAATAACTTTTTAATCAATTATGCTTTCTGTAATATCTTTAAATGTCAAATAGTGGTAGAAGAGGATAAAAAAGATAATGGTAGATTATAGTAATACTAAGGGACTACTGGCATGGGAGGAGGATTACATTGGAATGTAGTTATATTCCAGCTAAAACTGCTATAATGGAGCTTAAGAAGGTTCTGAGAGAAATAATCAGTTTTCAGCAAGAAATATTAGTTATAGGTGGGGACTGGAACTTGATTTGCAGCAGTGAAGATGTGTCTGGGGAGCCCAGAAAGGAAAGTATGACAAAGGAGGATAGACTTTTGAAGAAATTTATGAAATTGTTTGGTGTGGAAGATATGAATTCAGAAATGGTAGTTCGGAGTGAATTTGCCTATTTTTCCCCAAGATACAAAAACTGGGCTAGGCTAGACAGAATTTGCATTTCAGAGCATTTAATTGAAGGTGTTGATATGCACACAGTAGCTATTTCAGATCATCCACCAATAATAAACAAAATAAAAACACAAGGTAAAGGGTTGGGAGGGTGGCCTAATGGTTAAGGTGTTTACCTTACAAACACAAGGTACAGGGTTTGAATCTCACAGGGGATAATGGGCTAGGCTTAAAATGGCTCACAAGGGCAGTTAGCCTAGTACTAACGTATGAACCTATGAACCTAAAATGAGACACTGGTGCTTTCCCACCTATCTGCTGAAAAGGGAGGAATTTAAGGAATGTGTAGTGAAAATTATTCAGGAGCTATCAGAGATAATAGAAATTTCTTCTAAAAATGTAGCTGGGAGGGTGGGATAAAATTAAAGTGGATTTTAAAAATAGGGTGGAAATTAAAGAAAGGGATGCATGGTTAAGAAGCAACAAGAATTATATAGAAGTATTGACAAATGTTAAAGTGTTGCAGAATAGGGGGAATCTTATGGAACAAGAAGAGGAACAACTGCAGAATGCTAAACATTAAATAAGGGATTACCTCGATAATATGCATGAGTTTAGAACGATTGCTGTTAGGCAACTGTGATAACTCTAGAGCACAAAACTTTTAGCATGACTCAGACAGCAGAAAATAGAAAGAGCTGTCTCCAAGCTTAAGGAGCATATAACATGGAAATTAGCAAGAGATCCTGTAGAGGTATTAGAAATACTTTGGCTCCCTTAAATGTAGAGGAAATTATTGCTGCTGTAAATAGGCTGAAACCAGGCAAATCACCAGGGCCAGATGGTTATGTGGCGGAATTTTACAAGACTTTCAAAAAAACAATTAGCTCCAGTTTTACTGAAAGTATATGAATACATAATAAAGTATGGTACCAAAGACTTGTATATATAACTGCGGTGGTAGTGCTGCGGTAGCGTTGTCGCCTCACAGTAAGACGTTGTCCTGTTCGATTCTCAGCTAAAGCGTCTTCTGTGTGGAGACATGCGTGAATGGGCGAACCTTTGTTGAAGGTTGTGCGTCAGGGCTGGCAACTCGGTACGTAAAAATCTACTGCCAATCATTAGCAGACCAGAGTTCTGCTGTGGCGACCCCTAACCGGGAAAAGCCGAAAGATACAACAACAACCAAAGACCTGTATATCAATAACTCAAACAGGCCGATAGCACTCATAAATATTGATATCAAAATTCTTTCTACAGTCCTAGCCAGTAGATCAAAAAAATCTTACCTCATATCATATCTTCTGAACAACTAGGTTTTATGAACAACAAATATATGACACTGCACTCACCATTGATTCAATCATTAGTTTAAAAGCGAATGATAAATGCCCTAGCTATGCACTCTGTAGATGCAACCAAAGCTTTTGACAGGGTAAATTTTGATTTTTTTATTAAAGATACTCAAGAAATTTAGCATCCCTGAAGACTATATAAACATGGTTAGGGCGTTATACAATAATGCAGTGACAACACTATTTATAAATAAAAAGCAATCAAAACCTATTCAAATTGTGAACAGTACAAGGCAATGATGCCCACTATCACCATATCTGTTCAATATATACATAGAACCTCTACTAATTAAAATATCACAAAGAACTTATCACCATCTTATGAATATTTCAAAAATCCCAGTAAAGTATACAGCTTTTGCTGATGATTTAAACAGTTATTTTGAATTCCCAAATACAGATTTGAATAAGATATTAAACTCAATTGAAATATTCTCAAAAATATCCAGTTATGCTTTTAACCCAAAAAAATCAGTTATATTCCCTCTGAATACTCTAGGGCATAAAGAATTATATTTCCCCGAAACTGAAATAAAAGTTATAATCTTAAATATCTGAGTATCATGTTCACTCACCTCCAATCTGATATAACTAAAAACAACTCAAAGTCAAAGTTGTCAAAGTACACTTTATTGTCATACAGATAAACACAGAGGAAAAAGTGCATGTCACTGCACAAAATTTCGATACTCGGGCTCGTACCATAAGAATTATAGTTTACAGAAGGAAGATTAATAATAATTTAAAAATACTGAAATAGAAATCAAAAATACGATACTAAAAATAAACACAATAAAGTATAACATGTAAAATGAGCTGTGTAAATAACAATGACATATTGCACATAAATAATGTTTGTTTACCCATTTAGCAGGTTAGGCTATGGGTTTGTTGTTCAGCAGTCTGATAGCACGTGGGAAGAAGCTGTTATGGAATCTGGATGTCCTGCATCTAATGCTTCTGTAGCGCTTCCTTGTTAGCAGAAGTTTGAGCAGTCCATAGGCCGGATGATGTATATCCCTCAGTAGTTTTCGGACTTGCTCAAAACCTGGACTACTATCACTGAGGACACTAAGAGATATTTAAATCTCAATCTGTCTCCACTATTTATTTATTTATTTATTTATGTATGTATGTATGTATGTATGTATTTATGTATTTGCAGTTGGTTTACCAGGATAGTCCATTGGGCCAAAAATAACCCGTTTCCAATGGAGTCCTGGGGAGAAAAGCTCCAAACAATCAAAGTTACAATAGGCTAAACATGATAATTATACAAGAGTAAAAGATTCAAACAAACAATTACAAAGTAGTAGAGGAAACATTACAGCTAATACAAACTAGAGATGAAACTTTTACAAATAATACAAACTAGCGATGAAACTTTTATAAATAATACAAACTAGCGATGAAGCTTACAGGTGGTACAAACAAGGAAGGAATGTTGCAAAGTAATTAATGAGAAGTCCAGTTACATATCAGGAATCCTACACGTAAGGGGTACAGTGTAGTGTATTCTTGTGGATACAATAATAACACTAAGAGTGTACGAGATAGGAGAAATTCTAAGGGAATATTGCAGGTGTAAATAGGGGAAGGAAAGGAAGATGGAATTGCCAGTGTTAGTTATGTGGGGTGGAAGCAAGAGCATTCCCACTGGGATACTAGGTATGAATGAAGAGATTTTTTGAAAATAAAATGGTTGGAGGTGATACGAATTGATGGAGGTAGGGAGTTCCAGAGGCGTGCTAAACCATGTGATAGAAGATTTTTGCCTGGGGGACGAGTTGGTTTGTAGACTTCTAATAGATTTTGGTTGTTAGACCTTAATACTCTATTGGGTAGGTGCATTTTAAAGGTAGAAGACAGGGAGGGACAGAGGGAGGGGTTGAAAATGAGCTTGTGTGCAAGAGTTAGTTGAGTATAGGTGAGATGCTTGGGTAGTTCTAGCCAATGTAGTTGTTGGAGAGAGGAACAGTGGTGGGTGGAGGACTTGTGGCTGGTAGCGAACTTGGCGATTTTGTTGTAGCAGGAGGAGAGTTGTGTTTTCAGAGAGGACTGTATATTAGTTAGAAGTGGTGCTCCATAGAGAAGTGAGGGGATAAGAAAGGAAGTAGAAAGAGTGATTTTAGTAGCAGGTGTAAGGTAGTGTTTTTGCTGATAGAGCATACCTAGTTTTTGATGTTTTTTTTTATATTTAGTTGTAAATGGGAGTTGAATTTGAGCTGGTTATCAATTTGGACACCAAGTAATTTGGTCTCTGAGACCAGTTCCAGAGGTGTGTTGTTTTGACTAGTAATAGACAATGTGTTACTGTTGTAATAGGTGACTTTAGAGGGGGTGAACACCATTAATTTGGTTTTAGAGGCGTTGATGGCCAAATCTAAGATGGCTATAGTTAAAATGAATATTCGTCCAAGATTATTG
Organism: Protopterus annectens; assembly: GCF_019279795.1. Taxonomy (NCBI): domain Eukaryota; kingdom Metazoa; phylum Chordata; order Ceratodontiformes; family Protopteridae; genus Protopterus; species Protopterus annectens. Next base: position 730,261,890 of record NC_056727.1, on the reverse strand, counting down.
TTTCATTTTAGTGCTATTAATCAAAATATACCCCAAAACAACTTCTCTGAACTTGAAAACACTACTAGGTAAATTAATTTGGCATCCAAAAAATACAAAAATGAAATATTCTAGATTAACGTTACCCAAACAAAAAGGGAGGCTAGGTCTACTTGAATTCTAAACATATACTATAGCATTATAAATGCTAGTCGAATTATACAAATAGCAAATTTTGAACTATTCAGCAAAGCATGGTATCCCACTAGGGATTAAAATATATTACAGTCATCTAATCTCATGTAATTTAAATCTTAAAGCAGTGCCCTTTTTGAATTCTAAGACATTAAAGTATTTTCAGGTCCACCCCATAATCATAAAAAACACACTGATATTTCAAAAGCTGGTATCATCCCTAAATCTTAAAGATACTTAGTACTTTGGTACTGGGACAACCAATACACCTTAATCCTAATATTAAACTAAATAATACTATGATAAACCTGACTCAGTACCCCAAAATCAAAAACATCACCATACGGGATCTCTTTGAGGTCAAAAGCCTTTCAATTGAAAACATTAGGCAAAGATTTGAAGTAAATAAAAGTTGTAACACCATACTCAACCAATTAACATACCTGATTAACACAATTACAGTACCCCAAAATCAAAAACATCACCATACAGGATCTCTTTGAGGTCAAAAGCCTTTCAATTGAAAACATTAGGCAAAGATTTGAAGTAAATAAAAGTTGTAACACCATACTCAACCAATTAACATACCTGATTAACACAATTACTATGAATGTTAAAGTAGATAACCAAGACATACAGCTATATCAACAAATTATTAATCTGTTACTTTTGAGATCTAAAATGTTATCAAATACCAACAGATTAATAACAAAAAATTAAATATCAAGATGCATTTCTATATTCAAAATTTTGGGAAGAGAAAAATAAGATCACTGTTGAATAAAAATCTGCTGCAATTGAGCTTACTTTGAAACTACCCCCTCAAAAAACTAATTTGCACCAAAATTATGATTAATAACAATGTATATCGTATGCCACTTTTTCTAAGTAAAATTAATCCCTCACACTCCCCTTATTGCACCATATGCCAAACCAGCATTGTAGATACTCTTCAAATTTTTTGGAGCTGCAAGAATGTTTACAAATTATGGTGTTCATTAAGAGCCAAGTTAGAAAAAAGGGATACACTAAATCTACCCTGTCATGGGAAATGGCAATTTTACATGTATTCCCCACCAGTTTTTCCTATGAAAATAAACACATCATAGTCACACTGTGTGCAATGAGGAAATCATACATAGCCCAAAATTGGTTAGATAGAAGTAAAATCTCATGGGAAGAATTCAAAGGAATGGCTATAAAGTACTTCTTAGCCAGTAAACGAATTACAAGAAGTCAAAAAAAAAATCCTACTATCATAAACATTCAAGAATGCTTATAGAAATCTTAGGTCAAAACTGATTTATGAACAAGGGACTACAACATCAGTATTATTCTATGTAAATAGGGGAAACTAAAGATATTTATTATTGTAAAATGTTTACCCACAACAGCAATGGGCAAGTCATGATAATACATATAAGATGAACATTCAAGGTGGCATCAATGTATATAGTTAGTACAAGATATAATGTAAGTTAGGTAGGCTAGAATGTCTTGATGCAAGTGTTTTAATGTCAGATTTCAATATGTTGTATATTATCTCTGTGTAGTTAGTTCAATATGAACAGCTTGATTGTTAGTTAATTTTGCATATTGTTAGTTTAACACTGATGGTTCATGTTATATATACTTTATTAGGACTACTGCAACTTGATATTCCGAGTACCTGTTCCTATATTTTTCTGTGATATTCATTTCTTGTATTAAAATAATAAGAAAAAATGCAATAAAAATATATTTGAAAAAAAAAAAAAAAAGGAGCAGCATCAACATCCTGGAAGAAAGCAGTGGTAGCTGTAATACAGGGTAAAGATCCATCAGATCCAGCAAACATCTGACAACATTAACAGAACACTGATGATACAGAGGGAAGCAGAATGTAAGAAATTACCACTGTAGCTGGTGGGTCTTGATGCAGAGAATGCATTTGGAAGAGTAAGCTAGGAATTTATGAGCAGGGCAATGGAAGCATTTGCATTCTTTCCCTGATAAAATATAAGATCGATTAGGAAGATATATGAGGGATCAGAGGCAAAAATTAAAGTGGGCGGGGTCCTCTCTGATAATTTCTGCTTGAGCAGAAGAGCTAGACAGGGGTGTACTTTTTTCCCCTTTGTTATTTGCATTTTGTTTAGAACCATTGTCAAAGAAAATAAGGGACTCAGAAATTCAAGGATATCATTGGTATGGTAGTTAAGAAAAGCTAGCTGTATTTGCAGATGATGGTATTATTTTATACATGACAAAACCATAAAGGTACATTACTGTGCTGTGGAACATTTTGAGACGGTTTCAAATCTTTTCTCGGTAGAAACTTAGTGAAGTTAAACACAGGCAATAGTGGCAAATTATGTACCCACACACAGATTGGTTCAGCAATATCCATATTTATGGGGACATGATAAAATGAAGTATTTAGGAGTATGGATTAAAAATTATTTCTGTGTGGCAGCTAAGGATATGTGGGAAGACACTAAAGAAAAGATAATGGAAGCTCTGTTAGATGGATATGGATAGTAAGATACAAGCAGTTAAAATGTTTTTAGTCCATTTAGTCTTATACACGTCAGGCAAATTTTTATCAATCAGAGGAGAAGTTATGAATAATTAATAAAGAGCTGAAGGATTTTATCTGGGAGGAGAAGATGGCAAGAGTTAAGTGGGATAAGCTGTTTCTTCCAACAGAACAAGGCAAATTGGGATTATCTGATTTGAAGGGCTATTTCAGAGCAACACAATTAAGGCTGCTATACACAGCACAAGCAGTAAAGTATAATTCAGAATGGAAAGGGATGAGGATGAAACATGGGAGAAGCACGAAAAACAAGGAAAGATGCAATTTTGGATGCAGACCTTTAAGGACAATAACAATAATCATGCAGAATATTATATTCATAAAGTAGCAGAAAGTATTCTAATAACTAAGCCAACACGGGAATGGAGAAAGGAGATTCAGCTGATAGGGATGACTGCATTTAGGCATATCGACAATAAGCAAGAGGGGGCTGGAATAGGCTAAGGAAGCAAGGTATTGGGAACAAATAACTAGAGAGGGAAAGGTAATAGAATGGGAAGACAACAAGAATTTATTTGGACTGCATGTTAGAGATTGCCTTCCCTATCAAGGATTAATATCAGAGTATAGACAAAGAGAAAGAAATAGGGGATTCCTAAGCAAAAGACCAGCACTGGTAGATTTTTTAGTAGAATGAAGAACAGAAGCTGCAGTTAAAAATGGAATAATTAATAGAGCTTATAAAATATTGCATTGTTAAGTATAAAAATCAATCAGAGGAGGCTAGAAAGGATTGGGAAGAGAAACTGGATAAGCAGTTCACAAAGAAACAATGAGGGTATATGTATGTCTCCCAAATATGCAACAAAATCTAAACAATTTAGGTTTTTTTGCTTAAAAATGTTTACATAGATATTTTTATATCCTTAGTAGACTCCAGGGAATTTTTCCTCAGGTAGACAGCAAATGTTAGATGTATGATATGGAATAAAGAGGTAATTCAGAACATAATTTCTAGGAGTGTAATGAGTTGGCAGACTTTAAAGATTCCCTGCAGACTCTCTGTCAGAAATGCGTAGATTGGTGTAACTAGGGAAATTATTTTTCTGAGGTATGATACAGAAACCAAAATGCCTAGTTATAGTAAGGCCTTGCTGAGTCTAATTATGGTGACTGCCAGAAAAGCAATTATTAGAAAATGGAAATCAAAGTCTAAACCAACTGTACTAAGAAGTAGTGAATATTGTAACAGAGATAAAACAACTGGAATTGTGATCTTTAGAAAATAGTAGGAGCAGGGGCGGCCACGGTGGTACAGTTCATAGGTTCATACTAGGCTATCTGCCCTAGGGCATTTATAAGCCTAGCCAGGGTGTGTTTGGCTTTTGCCACCCATTTTAAATTAATTTTGTTATGCCATTTTTCGAGGTTAGTATACTGTGCCTCTGTCTAACAGTGACACAGAAGTGATACCCGGGGTAAACTACGATCTCCCATCCACTCATCAAGATTCCTCTTGAAGAGAGTCAATGAGGGACTCTGCCTAACCTGGACTGGGATTTTATTCCAGAGTGAAGGGAGCCTCTGGGTTATGAATCTGTCCCTCCAGCATGTCCTATTTATTTCAGTGCTGAGGTTCAAGTCTCTCGAGTGCATAGCTCGATGGGATTTGGATTTTCTGAGGCGCAGCATGTCCATTAATTCCGGGTTGGACATGGCTTTATACGTCAGGCACAGATCGCCTCTGAGCAGGCGGTATGCCACTGAGTAGAGCTGGAGTTTCTTTAACCGGGCAGCATATGGCATCTGTTTGAGCCCTTTGATCCTCTTGGTGAGGTACTTTTGGGGTCTTTCCAGTTGCTGCAGGTGTCTGGTAAGGTACATCCCAAAAGGGGCATTGTACTCAATTATGGGCCTGATGAGGGATGAGTAAAGAGGCACGATGACCTCCCCTGATCTAGATGTGAATCCCTTCATGATTAGGTGGGCTATATAAAATGTTTTTCTAACCACTTTGGCCACGTGGTTGTCAAATGAGAGATTGCTATCAACTTGGGTCCCCAGGTCCCTAATTACGTCTTCTGTACTTAATGGATTACCACCTATTTGTTAATTTGTGGGCACTTTGTTTTTGCCAAAGGGGATGACTATGCACTTTTTGGCGTTTAGCTTGAGGCCATGGCTCTGGCACCAGTTGTCTGTTTTTATGAGGCCCTTTTGGAGGATGCTTGTGTCGGCTGGAGAGTCGATTATGGTGCCCAGTTTGCAGTCATCTGCAAACGTGGTCAGCCACAGTCCTTCCGTGTTTGCCTGTACCTCCGAGAAATATATACCGAACAAGAGAGGTCCCAGGACTGAGCCTTGTGGGATGCCACTTGTAACTGGTTTGGAGTCTGACATGGCTCCAGCAATTCTAACCATGTGGGTTCTGTCCTTGAGCCAGTTTGCAACCCATCTAGTGACATAGGGGTTTATATTTAAGCTGGCGAGCTTATCTATAATGCCTGAGTGGGGTATTGTATCGAAGGCTTTTGCGAGGTCCAGGTAGGCTGTGTGGACCACCTTCCCCTCGTCAATGGCCTTGGTGACTGTTTCAAAGAAATCGACCAGGTTTAAGAGGCAGGATCTGCCCTTAACAAAGCCGAACTGGGTAGGATCCAGTGTCTGTAGGTCCCCAATATCTTTATTTATGAGGTCCATGATGATCCTTTCCATAGCTTTGCAGACCAAGCTAGCCAGGCTTATGAGGAGATAGTTTCCAGGATTCGTTGAGGCGCCACCTTTGTGGAGAGGGACCACTGTTGCTGTACGCCACTCTTTGGGTACATATCCTGTAGTAAGGCTGAGATTGAACAGTAGTTTTATGTTTGGGTTTAGCTCTTCTTGGAGTTCATGTAGGACGCAGCCCGGGACACCGTCTGGTCCCATTGATGCTGTGTTTTTTGCTTTGGAGAGGGCAGCTCTTACCTGAGCATCTGAGATGTCAGGGGGGGCAGCACTCTGCTGGGATAGATATTCGCCCTTGTGGTGGGGAGGGGGGGGAGTTTGCGCTGAACCTGTCGGCTAGGATGTTGGCAATGTCTGTGGGTTCGGTGTATTTTTTGTCATTTTGGACTAATTCTGAGCATATCTGGGAATTCCCACCCAGATCCCTAACATAACTAAAGAAAGCCTTGTGATTTTCCTTAGTGTCCTGTGCAATTTTTCTCTCGAAGCTGGCCTTAGACGATTTTATGAGTGCCCGTAGTTTTTTGCTAATACTGATCAGAGATGCCTTCCCTTTTCGGGATTTTGCTCTATCATGTAGTAGCTTCCTCCTTCTATTGTATAGTTTGTTTATGGCTGGGGTCCATCAGACAGGACGTCTGCCTTTGGAGGATTGGATCTTGATTTTATTTGGGATTGCATGATCCATGCATTCCTGAAGGTGTTCATAGAATGCGTTTATAAAGGATTCTGCGGTCTGGGCCGTATTTTCCACAGGCCCGGGGGCTTTGAAGTATTCCACCTCGGTTTTGAGGAGTGTGAAATTTGCTTTAGAGAAGTTTTTCACTGTGGTTTTCTGGGCAGGGGCTGGGGTCGGGATGTGAATATCCAGTGAGATTAGTTTATGGTCTGATCCTACCAGTAAGGGATACACTTCTGGTCTGGAGCATAGAGTCTCCATGTTGGTGATGATCAGGTCCAGTATGTTTTCCCCTCTTGTGGGAGTGGTAACAAGTTGTCCATAGCATTTGAGTTTATAAATTCTAGGAACCTTTGGGCTAGGGTGTTGAAGCTAGAGTAATGCTCCCAGTCTATGTTTGGGTAGTTGAAGTCGCCCAATATAATGGTGTTTGGAGAGACCTTCATATTTTCCAGTGTTCTCAGGAAGGCTGAGTGGGGTTCCTGGGTTTGGGAGGGTGGTCTATAGCAGGCTATAAACTGGAAGGCAGTTTTACCCACTGTTAGTTGCACATGGATAGTCTCTGATGCCTCGTGCTGTGCCACCAACCTGGAGGTGTGGGTATCTTTGACGAATATTGATACTCCCCCTCCTTTTGTGGTTCGGTCCAAGTTTTGGGGCCGAAAAGCATGGTATGAGGTATAACCTGGTAGCGCTGGGGTGCTCTCGGGAGCCTTGAACCAGGTTTCTGTTACTGCACATATATCGATGTTCTCCATGCTAAGGAGAGTTTCAAGTGTGTGCATCTTGAGGTTTAGACTTCTGGCGTTGAGTAGCATTACTCTTAGTTTCTTATCCCTTGTGATACCTATGGAGGTGGGTTTGTCTTTTGAGCCTTGCCTAAAAAAGGCACTATGGGGGTAGCAAGAGCCTTTGCCAATATCCGAAAGCCCAGGGGGGACAGGTGCAAGCCGTCCCTAGCGAAGCATCGTGGCTTGTCGAGCATGTCATCCCAGGCTGACAGGCATTGGATCCCCTTTGAATGACACCAATACTTAAGCCAATTGTTGAAATTGATCATCTTGTCTTCAGTGGTTAGCATTGTCACCTCACAGCAAGAGGTTCTCGGGTTCGATCCTTGGCTGGGGTGCTTTCTGTGCAGAGTCTGCATGTTCTCTCTCTGGTCGCGTGGGTTTCCTCCAGGTGCTCCGGTTTCCTCCAACATCCCAAAGATATGCTGCAGGTGGATTGGAGACACTAAATTGGCCCTAGGTGTGTGTGTGTGTGTGTGTGTGTGTGTGTGTGTGTGTGTGTGTGTGTGTGTGTGTGTGTGTGTGTGTGTGTGTGTGTGTGTGTTTCCTGTAGAAGGTTGGGTGCTGTGCTGGCAACTCGACATTGTAAAACTCCACTGCCAATCATGAGCAGACAGATGATCCGCTGTGTTGTGCCCCTAACCGGGAAAAGCCGAAAGAAGAAAAGGGTAGGAGCAAATTGCCCAAGAAAAATGGGAATTGTGGAAACAATACATACAGGGGAGGAATGTGGTTTAAACAAAGGCAGGACTTGAATGAGCTACATAATGTTTGAATGACAATGATTGGGTAGATTATAAGTGATGTGTAATGTTTGCAACTAGGGTTTTGGCAATATGGTTTGTGATGTAAAATGCTTAGTTTGTTTTCACTGATATAAATGTATGATTGCCTATGTCATGAGTGATAATTTAATAAAGGTGTTACTTAAAAAAAAAAAAGAAATAGCAGCCTGGACACAAATAGTTTTACCCTGCAGACAGTCCTTCCCCTTCTTCAGGACCACTGTTTCATGGTGACTTTAGCTCTGTCATCACATACCAGTTGCTCTCAACTTCAGGAAATGTCTGAGATTTGCTCTGTCTAGGTTACATTATCAGTTTTTTGAGTGCTACCCTTTGGACTATTACTGCACCTTGACTATTCACAAAGTGTCTGGTTGCACTGGTTGATTACTGCAGTACCCAGGGCATCCACAGCTCCCTTATTTAGATGGCTTGCTGATTTGTACAGAGTATGTTTCCAGGTGTTTAGAATCATTAGACACAGTCTCAACCATTCTGCCTTACCTGTGCTTCAAGTTGAACCTACAAACGTCCTGTCTTACACACTTATAAAGAATTGTCTTACTGGGGTGTATGCTAGACACAAAAAAATTGCTTTTCTACCAGAAGACAGTCATGACTTTTCAGAACATTTTCAGGGATTTCTCTATTCAAGAAGCTACCTCTACAATAGAGATTCTCAAAATTCTAGACATCATGGTAGCAATGATCGTCATCACTGGCCAGACCCCGCATGAGAAAGATTCAGTGGCACTTAAATAATTGTTGGGCCAGTGAAAGCATGCACTTGATGCAATATAAACTGAATGTACTTTTTTCCTGTTTTGTACTTAATAACATTTGTTTGCCTTTAGTTTATATCATAACTCCGATTGAGCTGGTCCTCCTTTCGACTTCCAGATGGAAGATAACCTACTGAAATCAATCTGAAAGTCCCATCTTTTATATCACTAATGGCATGTATCATTGAACAGTTCATTTTTTGGCAAACAAAGTCTAATAAGAAGGTCTGTCAAACCCAAATCCTTGTATTGCTATGATATTCTAGGTTTAGCCCTACTAGCTAAGAAACAAAACTTAAGATTGTACAAATAAATGAAACTTAAGGTGTGGTGCAGCTCGTGAGGTGAAAGCTATTGCAGTATGGTTACAAATACTGGCAGGAAAAACATTTACTTTACACAGTATTTATCACCCAGCCCCTGCATCCCTTAGAGTTCCAGGTGCCAGTGCTGGAATTTATGAAGTGAGAGTTACAGTGGTGGAGGGATCGGATTTCTCTCAATCTAGGCCTATACTTCTCTCTCTCCAGACACCAGTTCAGTCTGTCCAGATAGACTTGTGAGATTTTGCATGGGGAGCAATGTCAAAGGGGGGTTCAAGTGCAAGGCGAATGAGGTCCTTCAGATTTTGCAAAGCACGTAAACATCAAAGAAGTGTTAATAGTGACTCAGGCCATAAAAGTTCTTCACCACTTATGGTTTCAAGGTCCCCTTTTAGTGGTCACAAAGAACACCACATTTCATGTGATACCCAAACAAACAAGAGGGTATGAGGTTATACCCTCTTTGCAGGTTGGCAGTGATGGCCTAAGAGCTAGCCTAATAGCATTCTTTGATGCTTCAGGCCTCATACATCCCATCTGAGTAAAACCTAGAAAAAGACAGACTAAGCAGATCCCGGATGGACCTTCATTTGTGGAAGCTCAGGACAGGGATCTGCCTGGCTTTGATTCAGGTGTGGGGAACAGTTCAAGTAGTTCTATTCATCTCCTTTCAAAACAGACAGTTGTAAACATTCTGTTCAAGACACCCTTTCAGCAGTATTTGGAGGACAGATGGACTCTTGTTTCCTTGGACAGGCATGTACCTGTATGCATTTCCATTCTTTCCACTGATACCCAAGGTAATTATGAAGATTCAGAAATAATTACCAAAGATCATTGTGGTGACCCCCTTTTAGCCTTGGTAAGAGGAATTGGGCAAGGGGAATTAGCACAACCTTTCTCACACTCTGAATTTGCTCACACAATGTCAGGATGACTTAATGCACCCCCATCTTAGAGCAATTCCAATTGACAGCCTAGATGATTGTATCTAGATAACTTTTAGGACTTGTTCCATAAGGATGTGCAGCAGATGCTGAAGGGGGCAAGAAGACCTGCAACTAGAAAATCTTATGCTTACAAGAGTGGAAGAGGTTTTCTAGGTGTTGCATAACAGATAACAGAGGGCCTGGTATGATGCCTACCCCTATAGTTTTTGAAACATTTGTGTGATCTACTCAGTGATAATTATCTTATGCATCTATCAAGGTGCATTTTCAGTCATCACAGCTTGTCTGCCCTGAGATACCCCTCTTGTCATCTCTTTTTTTGTGGTCAAAGAGTTTACAAAAGGAGTGTTGCACTTGAGACCCCCTTGAGAACAAATTCCTCCTTTTTGGGATCTCAGGTTTCTTCTTGACAAATTAACCTTATCTCCTTTTGAACCACCTTTCAGGCTGATTTAAAGTTCATCATATTGAAACCTGTTTTGCTTATTGATCTGACATTTGCAAGGCAAGTCTCTGAGCTGCAAGCAGTGATGGTGGGCCAACCGTATTTGAACTTCCACAAGGATAGGGTTATTTTACGTACTAATCCATCTTTCATAACAAAATCTGTTTCTGAGTTTACCTGAATCAAGCCATCAGTCTCCCAGTTTTCTTTTCAGAACCTAAAACAAGGGAGAGAAGATTCTGCATACCTTGGATGTGCACATGCAGTTCAGGTACTACCGTGACAGAACTAAGTCCTTCAGGAAAAACTGAACAGCTATTTATAGGTTCATAGGTGGTTACAAGCCTGTTGGCCCTAGAGCCTTGTAAGCTTAGGCATGTTAATCCCAAGTTTCCCCATTTGTCTTTATTAGGTGGATGTAATTCTCAGAGTGAGTCTGTAGTCAACGCCGACTGTCCCTGTGGGACATGGGTGCCACCTCTGGGGTGAATTTCCAGTCTCCATCTATCTTAAGCATTTAGTTCTTCAAGCCACGAAAGACCTAGTCCTATCTGACCTTCCACTTTTTTCCCAAGTCAGTGGTGCTACAAATACTCACACTTGAGACAAACTCACACTGAAACATATACAAGACTGACTGGAGAGATAGCTTCCTAACAGCTCATTCCTAACGTGTGAAATAAGTTGTCACCACGAGTCAAAAAATGTAGCATTGGACTACGTTTAAGGCTAGTCTTTAGTAGTGGATGGGCAGACACACACTTCATCTTAAAGCTGTATATTGCTCAACATCTTATGGTCCATGTAATCGCTTGTCTAGTATTATTCGTACGTCTCTAGATTTTTACATCTCCTACACAAGTTTCTTTGTTTATGTACATTGTTTTTTTTTTATATTGATTGATGTTTGATTATGGGGAAAATGCGACTTTGAAGGAGCCCATTTTCAGCAGCTATCTGGGTAGAAAAGCTCCAAAGTATTACAAACATTTTAAGAACAATAATTTTACAATATCCATAAATAAAAATCACTACAGTTTGAATTTCTTCACGTTCACTGTTTCTGTATTGCACATTCATAGGCTCCGGAAGCTGTTGAATACTGGGGGGGGGGGTAAGAGGGGCACTTAGTGATCTAAAAAGCACAATTTTTTAAAAACTATTTACTACAACAACATAGGTTCACTTAGAGTACATTTTAAGCTTAGCCAATTTCCCTTTTGGTGCTAGAATTAACATTTCCTGTTTGGTCTTGCCTATCCTATGGCTGATAATTGTACATTAGACCTAGTGAGAATAACTGTGATCATACCATAGATAATTTGAGTGGACTCATGTAAGGGATGAAGCATTTAGGAACTGCCTCAATCCATTAGTGGCATGAGGGGCAATCCTGGAGTACATTTTCTATTACCCATCCTTAGATCCAAGTTCCATTTGAATATGGACAGGGATGAGTTTTGTTTTACTTGAATGGATAGTCTGTAACCCCTTGCCGCTCCAGCAGCAACCCCCTCCCCATCCCCATCCACTTCATTGTTCCATTACTTGGCTATTTCTCCTCAGTTACCATAAACACTGTTCAAACCTGTCAGCATGCCTACTGTTTTCTTATTTACTTCTACAGTGATTACAGAAATTGAAATAAAATAGCACAAACACTGAGCCATTTGCCAAACAAACAATACAGTCTCACAATGAAAACAGACTTAGCATGAGCAGTAAACTTCCCTGCCCTTAAAGTTCACATTCATTCAAAGGGCATGAAAATCCACATTCATTTTGCATCTGGTCAGTGGAGGACTAAGCTTACTTCTGGGTTGTTTTCAAACCATAGGCACCTTACACATTTTTAGGGTCATTCATACATATATGTGTTCACTGATTCACCTTCCTGATTGTATTAAATTATATTCCCTGTATAATACAGCACCACTTGTTAGAATCTGTTTTAAATGTGTAGTTTTGAACAGTCTTCTAGTAAGCAATGAAACAAAATGTATAAACCAATAATGACAAAACAACCAATTTCAGAAAATTTCAACCATAAAAGCCCACTCAAACTTCTGTCATTACAATCCACCAATATCAGTTGTTGTTGTGTCTTTCGGCTTTTCCCGGTTAGGGGTCGCCACAGCAGAACTCCGGTCTGCTAATGATTGGCAGTAGATTTTTACGTGCCGAGTTGCCGGCCCTGATGCACAACCTTCAACGAAGGTGCGCCCATTCACGCATGTCTCCACACAGAAGACACTCTAGCTGAGAATCGAACGGGACAACGTCTTACTGTGAGGCGACAATGCTGCCACATCACCACCACCGCAGTTAATGCAAAATCTTTGCAGAAGTAAAGTCATCTAAATAATTCCACATTAAAGGGATCTGTAACTAATGAAGAGGTTGCTGCTAGAAAACAGCTTTATATTTCACTGTTTCATCTACAAATAAAGTGTCTGCTGCCCTTGAAGAATAAATTGCCTATGTTACATTAAAAAATGATAAGCTAGTAATATTGTAATAGAGGATGGATGGCAAACTGATAACAGGTTCATAGTTACTAGGTAACTCCTGCAGAGGAGAATATTCACAGAACTGCAACATCCACTCCCTTTAAAGTACAACACAGTATCAGCGATCCAGCTGCATACTGTGGGAGTAGAACACACAGCCTTCTGCATCAAAAGCAAGTATACTACCTGTTGTACTACTAACAATGCAAGCAGACTTGGCATAAGCAACACTAAACTTCTCTTCCCCTGAAGCTCTCAGCTCCTTGTAAAGTCCTCACTCAACTCCTTGAATCACAAGTGGTGGTATAGGTAGAGAATTCAGGCTCTTGATGTTCTTCTTGTTTCACTGTTGCAGTCATTACTTTTGGGTTATCTGCTTGCAGGTAGCCTTCAGTCGGCCTGATTAACAAAGTCTTGGGTCCTGCGTCAGTTGCTGTCCCTTCTTCCATGACGTCAGGTTGTCAGGGGTATAAAACATGCAGCCGATGCCATTACACCAGTCTTTCTTGCCGTGAGGTGCCTGAAGCAGAAGCAGTTCGCAAGTGCCAGTCAGCCAACTCCTGAAATTTTCATTTTCGAGTTTCAGAACCGAAGTCTTCAACTAAAGCTAAGTACCCTGCTGGGGAAACTTTTTCTTTCTCCTTACTGATGTCAGTAAAAGTTAATAATTGCATTACTTGTGGAAAGCAAATACTTCATAAAGATTTTAATTCATACTGTATTCCTTGCCTAGGCCCTGACCACAACGTACCTTGCTGTTGGTTTTGTGCTTTATTTAATCAGCGCACTATCTGTCGTTGGTATATTTTCACCTCTAAATATTTCGGTTTTCGGTTTAATTATCCAGGAATGTCGTCGGTTAGGCATCCGACTACCGGGATTCCACAAAAAACACAAAGATAAAGACAGAGACAGGCTGCCGAGGTCCAAAACTGCCGACGACGCTTCTCCTAAGCCAGTCGCCAGTTTGCCGGTACTCAGTGAGGCGCTTTCTCAGCCCCTGATACCCGCTACTTCTGATTCGCAGGCTTCTACTGAGACCCATTCGCAGTCCAGTATGCCGTGAGATGCTTCAACTATGGAACCCGCGGATTTCTCTACCTTGGATGGATCTGGAACCACTGTGCAGGCACCGGCTTCTGGGGGTGTATTCAGGCCTATGGACTTGCATTTAAAACCAACACCTCCTTCTTTACTTATGCCTAAATCTCGATCCATGCCTACAAAAATGACACCCAGGCCACATGTTCAGGCCTCTATGCCTAAAAAACAAATGATAAGAATGGCTGAAGATCTAATAACTCTAATCAGGGGTAGCCAACCCCCCCCCCCCTTCTAAGAGGCCTAGGACTGAAGTTGATTATGAATCTTCTGATCAGGATTCTGTTGTTTCTGATTCTTCTGATGATCTGGATTTGCCCTTATCTACTTAAGAAGTTTCTGATGCAGAGGACTCCATTCCCTCTGCTTCCCCTCCTGAGGATTTTTCTTTTGGGGAACCTTACATACTCTAAGGGAGCATTTCCACTGGGAATGCCAGGATTTTTCTGATTCAGAAAAGAGGCTTAGGGATTTCCTTCTCCTACCTCCGCATAGGCCTTTAGCTATTCCTCCTGTAGTAGACATTGTTGATGATGCTTTTTCGGAATCTAGTTTGGCCCCTGATTCCCTGCCTCCTGCTCCCAGAAAACCTGACAGATACTACCGGGTCCCCGAGTCCCACAAGTTCCTCTTTAAAAATCCTATTGCAGATCCAGAGACTATTTCACAGGGCCCAAAGGCATTAAGGCTTCTACTGCTAAAAATCCGACCCCTTCTGATAGAGACTCCAGGGCACTGGATAGATGGGGTAAGAAGGTTTACACTTCTGCAGCCTTGGCCATTAGGGTTTCAAACTGCCAGTTTCATATGTTAAAGTGTCAGCAACATGTTATTAGACTGCTTAAACAGAAAATGATGTTGATTCCTGACTGTGTGGAAAATGAAGAATTACAGGATTTAATGCATTATGCTGAATAAGTTGCAAAACATACTTTGCAATGTGGTTTTGATTCATTAGAGGCCTCTTGCAGGACTGCTGTTACTGGGTCTGTGCTCAGAAGGCATACTTGGCTTAAGGAGCAATCTTTGCCTGATCATGTTAAAGTTAAATTGTTGGATGCTCCTTTAAATCAGGACTGCCTGTTTGGTAACAAGGCTGAGGAAGTTCTTAAAAAGATGGAAGATAAAGCTAAATCTATGCAAACTGTTAAAGATTTTTTACAATTTCAGCCTCCTAGATTTAGTAGGCACTGGCCCTCTAAGAATTGGTCCTTTCCAGTCCCTTCCATGTCTTGTCAAGCCAAACCCGGACACAGCAAAATCCCCAGGTTTCAGTCTCAGGGGACACACAGAAGTAAGCAGTGGGGGGCCTCCACTTCCAAATCAGGGAATAAGACCCCCCCCCCCCCATGGTAAACTGTCTCAGTGACTTCCTTTTAAAATTTCCAAGCACTTATCAACTGACTGCCCCTTTGGGGGGAAAGATTGCTCTTCATGCAAAGAATTGTGAACTCATTACCCCAGGACAAATGGGTTTTAAATATAGTGTCCCAGGTATACAGATTTCACTTCCACACATTGCCAACACTAAGCGGGTGGCCAGACCTACCCCCAAATCAGTGGGCAGAGGCCCAAAAACAAGTACTTTCTCTCTTAGGCATGGGGGCTATTCAGCTGGTGCCAGAAGCGGAAAAGGGACAAGGTTTCTACTCAAGACTTTTCCTGGTACCCAGAAAAGACAATTCATGGTGTCCTATCCTGGACCTGTCTACTCTAAACACCTTTTTGGAGATTCCAAAATTCAAGATGCTGACTCTTCAACAATTACTTCCTATGCTAGGCAAAGATGCCTTGTTGGCAACACTAGATTTAAAAGAAGCATACCTGCACATCCCAATCAGGGAATCTTGCAGAAGATACCTACGCTTCAAAGCAGGCTGCACACACTGTCAGTTCTCTGCACTGCCCTTTGGCGTATCTACTGCACCTAGGGTATTCACAAAGTGCCTAGCACCAGTTATTGCATTTTGCAGGCAAAGAAATATTCAAATATACCCATACCTGGACGATTGTCTAATTCAGGCAGAAAGCCAGGACATACTTTTGAATCATCTGGCCTTTGTACAAAGGACGAAAAGAAATCACACCTGGTACCCTGTCAACAAATTATATTCCTGGGAGCAAGCTGGAATACAACTTCCCAGATGGCTTACCTCACGCCAGAGAAAGATTCATTTGACAGCCTACTTCAAACAAGTGGCCACAAAATCCCTGCTATCTGCAAGACAAACAATGCAAGCCTTGGGGTTCATGGCCTCCTGCATTCTTCTAATTCCATATGCAAGACTGCATATGAGGAAACTACAGTGGTATCTAAAAAGCCTATGTTGTCAACATTCTCAAGATCTAGAAACAGTGATTCCTATCATACCTTGCCTACGCCTAGAGTTTCTTTGGTGGGCAGAGGCCTGCCACCAAAACAAGGGACTACCTTTCATACCACACCCTGCCGCCCATACCCTAACAACAGACGCATCAGACTATGCATGGGGGTTTTCACCTGGAACCCAAGTCAAATGCACCTGCATATCAATCAAAAAGAAATGTTAGCTGTACAGAATGACAGCCTTCAAGGACCACATTCGTCCAGGACAACTAATGGTAAAGATGGACAACACCACTGTTATGTGGTACATAAACAAGCAGGGAGGTACACATTCTTACCCCCTCTGCAGACTAGCCATGGCATTGTGGAACACAGCCTTGAGGTACCAAGTGTTCCTACAAGCTCAATTCCTGCCAGGAAAATTAAATACACTGGCAGACAGACTAAGCAGAAACCTCATGGACCCACATGAGTGGAAACTGGAACCAAGGATTTTCAACATGTTGACAAGTAAATGGGGGAGCCCAGATATAGAGCTGTTTGCCTCTCCCCAGAACTACCAATTGGACAAATTTTGCACAAGGACTCCCCACAAACAAGCCTGGAAAGTGGATGTTCTGTCCTTTAGCTGGAAAAACCTATCAGTCTATGCCTTCCCCCCTCTGCCTCTGCTCTCCAAAGTACTACTAAAAATCAAACGGGGCAAACCAAGGATGATTTTGATTGCTCCAGACTGGTTGCGCCAACACTGGTACCCCCTCCTGTGCAGTGTGCCACAGTTATCTCCATGGCACCTGCTTCAGACTCCTTCCCTGCTGTCTCAGCAGAAAAAACAGATTCTGCACCCTCAGCTTCTACCACTGAACCTTGCAGCCTGGCTAATTACTTAATCTCTCCTTTACCTTCCCTCAGCAAACCTGTGATGGATATCATTTTAGAGGCAAGGAGGCCTAGTACTAGAAAATATTATGCTGAAAAATGGAAAAGATTCTGTGCCTGGAACCAGTCTCAAGGGATGGGCACAGCAGCGCCCAATTTACCTCCGATTTTACAATACTTAACTGAGATGCTTCCCAAGGGCCTGTCTTTTTCCTCCATTAAAATCCACGCCTCAGCCATTTCAGCTCATTATAACACAGAACCTCTTCTCTCATCCACTGCTCAAGCAGTTCCTCAGAGGGGCCAAAAATTTGAGACCACCCAGGAGAGCTCCAACCCCAGCCTGGGACCTTAATTGTCTTGGAGAAACTCACTCTACCTCCTTTCGAGCCAGCTGCTACTGCAGACTTAAAATTTCTTTCTTGGAAAACAGCTTTCCTTTTAGCAATCACTTCAGCTAGAAGGGTATCTGAATTACAGGCCCTTATGGCAGTGGAGCCTTTCATCATCTTTCATGCGGACAGGGTGTCCCTCAGAACCAATCCATTATTCATGCCCAAGGTGGTATCCAGTGTGGCTCTTAATCAGTCCATTCATTTGCCAACCTTCTTTCCCAATCTACAGAATAAAGGGGAATGGATACTGCATTCCTTAGATGTGCACAGACAACTTAGATCCTACTTGGACAAGACTAAATCTCAAAGGAAATCTGAACAACTGCTGGTGGTATTTGCTGCAGGGGCAGAGGGGAAGGCTATTTCAAAGCAAACCATTTCTAAATGGACAAGCCATTGCATTCATTTCTGCTATAAGCACCATGGAAAACCTATCCCCCAGGGGAACAGATCTCACTCCACCAGGGCTGCATCTACCTCTACAGCCATTCTCAGAGGCGTCCCTACCAGGGACATCCTAGAAGCTGCTACCTGGAGTTCTGTACATACTTTCACCAAGCATTATCATTTGCCAATTTTCTCTAAATCCAGAGCTGGCTTTGTCACTGCAGTCTTGCAGGGCCTTATAGCTGGTCCTAATGCTATCTAAATTCCTCCTCCCAACCATAGCTTTGGGAATCTACCCAAATGCAATGACTGCAACAGTGAAACACGAAGAACATAGTACAGTTGTGTACACTTACCATAAATGTAGATGCTCGAGTGTATTCACTGTTGCAGTCCTGGTTACCCTCCCTCCAGCCCCCTAACTTCTTTTGACTATACCTCTACTTTCCTTTACTATGCTTAAAAGCCTTTTTGGTGTATTTGCTTTTTTGTTGGAGGTATATCTTTGTACTTTTATATTTAATTGCTTCCCACTAGAGGGGCACCTGACATCTGGGCAAGAAAAACTGATGTAATGGCATCGGCTGCATGTTTTATACCCCTGACAACCTAATGTCATGGAAGAAGGGACAGCAACTGATGCAGGACCCAAGACTTTGTTAATCAGGCCAATTGAGGGCTACCTGCAAGCAGATAACCCAAATGTAATGACTGCAACAGTGAATAAACTCGAACATCTACATTTATGGTGTACACAATTGTACTTTTCGTGTACCTAAGGTATGGGGTTTGAGCCTGAGTAACACTAACCATGAGGTATACCTAACAGGGGCATTCACACACACACACACACACACACACACACACACACACACACACACACACACACACACACACACACACAATACAGCCAGCAGCAGCATATATCAAGCACAATCCCTCTTGCCAGTAGCAGCATATATCAGAAACATCTCCTTACCTAAAAGCTGTGCCTGAAACACACACTCCTCCTTAAGAGCTGTATGGGCAACAGGTAAGCAGGCAACGGAAGTTTAAAATTTTGCGCCTAGAACAACGACTTCTTTCGACTTTTCCCAGTAAGGGGCCACCACAGCGGATAACCTGTCCACTTATGATTGGCAGTGGAGTTTTACAGTGTTGAGTTGCCCGCCTGGCGCCCAACCTTCCACGGAAGGCACACACACCCACGCACTCACGCCTAAATCCGTGATGCAGACACACGCATGGGTCATCCTTAAAGGCACCACCATAAAGTTTTTGTTTTTTCAATACCATGGGGGCTAGACAAGACAAGATGGTCTTGTAAAAGTGTGTAGGGAGGGTGCTTACTCCCCCTCGCTCAATGGTTCCGGTGCTTTTGTGCACATTGATAATTGGTCAAGTAGCCAAATGTTCTCTTTGGCTCTTTAGTGCTCATTGCTTTTCCACTGCTGTGCTGAAAGGCCCTTTGGATTGTTTCACACTAGCTTGTCTTCTAATGATTGATTTGGTGGTATTGTAAAATGCATTCTTGTAATACTATACCAGCTAAGTTTCCGATAACCCGATTTAAGAAATGTCCCAAAAAGCAAAGGCAATACGCCAGGATTTGTTTCTGAAATCATCTTGTTCATTAATTATTTCATATTCTGGGGCAAAGAGGAATCAACCCGTTTATAAGCAAACAACAGCTCTCGTCAGTCTTCTGCTATTGTTATTTTTTTTTTGTTACTCCCACCATGGTATATCTATTCCAGGCAGAGTTGAGGCACATTCCACCAGAGTCTTTTCCTCTTCAGTGGCATATTGGAAAGTAGTGAACTCTAGAAGCATTCTAGAGGAAGCAACCTGGTCCTTTCTTCCTACTGCTACAAAGCACTACAAATTAGATTCTTTCTCAAGTTCCAGAGCAGACTTTGCAAGGACCATTCTCCAGGGACTCCTGGATCTCATGTCCTTTCTCCTGCCAGGTAGGGTGAGTTTTGGGAATCTACCCATATGCTACTGAGGCAATGTGAATGATGACCATAGTACATTTGCATAAGTCCTACCTACCTGTAACAGTAGATGTTCTAATTTCACACTGCCTCAGTAGCAGCACCCCCATACCTCCCCCCTTATTTTATATATAGTTCAATTGTATCCAACATTGTTGTGTTGTTGGGAAGTGAATTTCTGTTACAGAGATTAGGCTTCCCCTAATGGGAGGGGTTTAGCCGATTCCATATCACAGGGAGTCAGAGGAGGGAATTCCGAACTCTGGAAGGATGACAGTGTGGGTTTGTGCAGGCACAAAACCCATATGCCCCTGAGGCAGTATGAATGAAATTTGAACATCTACTGTTCCAGTTAAGGAGAACTTGGAGAGCTGTACTTTGTTTGATAAGCCTCAGCGTAAGTGACCTGTTATTAACCTCAGTAGGGTGGCATTATGGTATTCTTTTAGGTCCAAATACTGGCCTCCTTTATTTTAATTGAAAAATAATTTGGCCCATTTAAATTGCTTTTTTCTCCTCCTGTATGACTTATTTTATTTCCCTATTAATTACACTGCATAACTTCTCTTTTAGCTTGAGTAAGCTTAATGCATGTTAAGTGTTAACAGAACTGCAAACGTATTCACCGCTTGTATTTTGCTATCTAAATCTAATAATTGTATTTTCCAAGATATCTTCTATTTTGTTTTCTACTAGATTTTCTTAGCAGCTTATGTTACATTCTTTTTTACCCAGGTATTGTAGTCTGTCATGTCCCCACAAGTAAGGATACTATTGCACTAGGTCATATGATGGTGCATAATTTATTGCTATAGCTTTAGTTCTTTCTTCTGTCTTATATCTTGGAAAAAAAAAGCAAACAGATTCTCTATATATCAAATAGAGTAGGGATGTCTTTATCTGGGTCAGTAAGGTATACAATAACATCATTACCAGGTAGTGCATTTTTCTCCTGTTAGCTTTACCAGCTGTATCCCTCTATATGAAAGTTCCATGTTTTCTTTGATAAATGTTCTGTATATAAAGCAAAAAGGAGGAGGAATAGATATCCTGCCTACTCCCCTTACTTAAACGTAGTTTCTTTTAGAAAACTGTCATTATTCTTGCTGTAGATTCAGTATAAATTTTAATACTAGATTGACTAGTTTCCTGTGGAGACCAAACTTGCACATTGTCTCTGCCATATAGTCCCAGGAGAAACTATTAAATGCTTTTTCAATGTCTATGCTCACTAGTAGCTGAAGAATGCCATTATGCTTTGCATCCTTCTGTATCATCGTTTTCAAATATTATAAAATGTCTGCCTGCTTTCCACAAATCCACTTTGATTCATTTCAGTTAGGTTTGGCAAAATGTTCATAATTCTGTTAGCTATTACTACCATAAAAAAACTTTAGAATCATGATTAAACATTGAAGCCAGTCTATATGAAGCAGGGTTTGCTGTGTCTTTATCTTTCTTGGGAATTATCTCCACTACTGCTTGTTTCCAACCTGTTTCAGGAATTAGATATTTCACCTTCTTGTAATGTTGTTAGAGTGCATGTCAGACTTTTGCTCATTGCCTGCCATTTATTTTCTAGATCTCTGTTGGTATTCCATCTCCCCCGTATTCCAATTGACTGTTTCTGCATGTGCGTCTTGATTTCCTCCTTACTTGGAATAACTGTCAATTGTTATGCCACTTGACTTTGGGCAGATTTAAATCCCTCGTGAACAGTTCCTCCACCTATAAGTCTTCATCCCACATAGGTTATTGTAAAGTCCTGCCAGTATTTCAAATATATTTTCTGGTTTTGTTACTGTTTGTCTTATTCTGTCATCCTTTAAGTTTTGTCATCCACTTTTCTACTTTCTGCTGTCTTAATTTCTGAGCTAATAACTACTGTGCTTTTTAAAGCATTTTCAAAGAATATCTGCTTGATTGCTACTTACCTGAATTCCTTTATACTACAAAAATATTCATTTATTTTATTCATATAGCAGTTTAATTCTTCACCCTTTTCCCTTGACAGTTTTTTTTTTTTAATTTTGAAGTGATTTTACTTTATGCAGACTATCAGGGTACCCCCTATTGTCATCTTTCCATAGATTTTGCTTCAGATAACTTCCTAATCTCTCTTGAGTGCCACTGGATTGTCAGACTTCGTTTGTGTTCAGTCCAAGTAGTCTAAGCTCTGTAACACCATCTCTTTATAGATTTTTCTTTTCAGAAAGTAGGTGGAGGAGCACCAATTCCTCTTCCTGGATCTAAATTCCTTAACTATTATGGCAGTTAAAACAGGTGCATGATATGACAAACATGCTGTTGTGTGTTTTATAATTCCTGTCAAATCTTGCCCAGTTACTATGTTTCAGAAAATAAAATGTGCATTTCTACTTTTCAGCACTTTTGTTACAGCTTCCATTCTATTATGCATTGTTAGAAAGTTCCTCTTTCTAACTATAGTATGCTCGCTGCCTCTTTTACATCCAAGGTCTAAGATAAAGATCTTGTTAGGCATTCCCTTGTGTAGGCTGTGGTTGTGCCAGTCTTTAGGAATTCCATGCTTGCATGCATGATTGCAGCCTCCAAGCAGAAATTTCCAGAGGTAATCTCTAGCACTGTCTCTTCCATGCAGGCTTTAAATTAGTGTTTAGTTTGCCTTCCTACATTCTGCGCAGCAAATAATACTCAAACTGTCTTGAAACACTTCTGGGCTCATTTAGTTACTTTGTTTTTTTCCATGTACAGGTATCAGATCTTTTGTTTCTGCAGTTGCCCAACTCCTACTTTTTTTCTTATTTTAATGCTGTTACCCTTTTAAGGCAGAGTCTAGAAAGTTATGCTTGAGGTTTACTTTGGTAATGCTATTTAATTTGAGATCTGTGCTCAATAAAATTACTTCAGATGATGCTGCCTGAGGATGATGTAGGAAAGGATTCCTCTCCAACACCAATCAAAATGCCAATTGTTCCCACTAGCCATGCCTGCCTGCTAAAAAAAACTCATCCAGTGCTTCACTTTACTGAATTTATTGAATGAAACCCCATGTTCACAACATTGGGCATGCACGTTTACAGAGAAAAGCAGTTAATGGGAATGAATCTGATCCTTTTTTTATGAGTATGGGCAGAATAGTTTTTATCAGTAAATACTCTTTGATCTTGCATCTTTAGTATCCACCCTTTCTGCCATAACTTAAATAAAATTGGTTATTTGTGCCACTAAGTTTGTATTTTCACTAAAACAGGTTTGGGTCTCTTATTTGTTGTTGCTTCTGAAATGTATATATTCAGTGAACTTTCTCTGTCATAGTTTCCCATTTTGAATTTTCCACTTAACTGTTACTTAATAAACTGCTAATTATTTCCCTCAGCTCTTTCTGGTGTACTGGCAAAATTGCAATGTGAATGTTCTCTCATTTGGATCATTATTCTAAGTGCACAAACTTAACTTTCATTTCTTCCTGTTATACTATCATGTCTGCCTGTTTTTTTTTTTTTTTTAATTCCAGTTATGTCCTGTAGACTGTAGACAGTTTGAGAGGGAGGATATGGGAATGGTGAGGATGCAAGGAGTAGAGGTGGTGAAGGTGGATGAGTTTAAATACTTGGGATCAATAGTTCAGTGAGTATGGAAGAGAGGTGAAGAAGAGAGTACAGGCAGGATGGAGTGGGTGGAGAAGAGTGTCAGGAGTGATTTGTGACAGATGAATACCAGTAAGAGTGAAAGGGAATGTCTACAAGAGGGTAGTGAGACCAGCTATGTCATGTGGGTTGGATACAGTGGCATTGACAAAAAGGCAGGAGTTAGAGCTGGATGTGGCAGAGTTAAAGATGTTAAGATTTGCTGTGTGTGACGAGGGTGGACAGGATTAGGAGTAAGTATATTTAGAGGGTCAGCCCAGGTTGGAAGGTTTGGAGACAAAGCCAGAGAGGCAAGATTACATTGGTTTGGACATGTACTGAGGAGGGATGCTGAGTATCTTGGGAAAAAGATGCTAAGGATGAAGCTACCAGGTAACAGGAAAAGAGGAAGGCCTAAGGTAAGGTTTGTGGATGTGGTGAGAAAGGACATGCACCTGGTTGGTATGACAGAGCAAGATGCAGAGGACAGGAAGAAATGGAAACAGATGATCCACTGTGGCGACCTCTAACGGGAACAACCAAAAGAAGATGATGATGGCAGTTCATTCAAATGTTAAAGTGTGTCCATAATTTCTTCCATTAGTTTATTGTTTGATTTTATATACTCCTGTATTGCTCTACTAATTTTTAAATATTTCAGTATACATCTTGTTGATCTTTTTGTGAAGAGATCCCATTTCCATTTCTTCACTAAGAGTTGTAGCCAGTTTAGGAGACTTAGCTTCAGCCACATGGATTTTCTGCTTTCTAGCTTCTTTCAACTGTTTCTTGTCATTGTTTTGTTTCTTGATTTTCTTCTTCTTAGTAGGTATCCAGATCTTTTTTCCTTTATGATGTCAGACAGCAGCCATTTGAACATCCACTCTATGAAGTATCTCGCTAGGCCTGAGGGGGTCAGGGGACACACTAGGAAGTTTCAGTCCAAAGATGTTGATAAGGGGTGGTGGTCAGTCAGTCTTTGGACTACGTGTCTAAGGAATAACAAACTCCTGATGAAGTTCCTTTGGAGGCCATCACATCGGGTGACTCAGAAACTTCTGTCTGGACTGAGCATAAAGTAGAACTAGTGTCTGCTACTTATGAAGAAGTGTCTTCTGATTAATCATGGAGAAGAAGGCTTTGTGGATGATAGTACATGCATGACTGAGTAAAAGCTTTCCTAACCGTGGTCTAAATCTCAGTCTTGTTTCAAGCATCCTAGGTTGGAGCCTAGAAGACCTCAGCCAGAAGTCATTCTTCCCTCACCAACATCAGCACCAGATTGCGTCTCATTGGCCTGGAGCTTTTTAACCCTTTTATAAGGCTTACAGTCAGACCATAACAGAGAGTCAGTATTGGGCAAATGCTTTCATAATCATAGCAGGAACTCTCTGCTCATCCTCATCAAAAATTTTGTAGACCCAGATGTCACCTAGGCAGAGAAGTAGAATGACATAGTTTGTAAGTCACAGATGTCCTTCTCTCATGGATTACAACACCAATAATGAGGATACCTTAGTCCAGACTTCCCAATGGACAACCTCACTTGTTGAGATACTGTGGTACTTACGACAGACGATTTCCAATTGCAGGATATTGAGGTCAATTATGTCAAACAGGGCTTTGGAGTTATTAAGATGATCATCATTCTCACTGCTGCAGTAACCCATGGATAGTGTCCTGCCAAGGATGCAGCACCCAGCTAGGTTGACAAAACTCTTAACTCTCCTCCCTTCTACTGACTGGTTGCAACTTTTATGGAGGGAAGTATTTCAGCAAATAGTGAGAGGTCAATCTTCAGTATTTTGCTCCCGCCTTAAGGAGAAGCATCTGTCTGGCTCAGAGGAACAGCAGCTGCTCAAAAACTTCTTTCCTAACAGATAAGACCCCTTTTTGGGAACCCCTTCCTCTCATAAATATTTTTATTAAATATTCGTGGTATTATTGATCTACCTTAATATTAAAAAAAGAAGAGCAATTTGTGGTGTTCCACCTTAAAAAAAAACTAGAAATCGCCACAAAGAACAAGGAAAGGAAAACAAATCCAACCCAAATATTTATATGTTAAGTGCTTTCGTCTTTTAATAGTAACGAGACTTCATCAGCATACTTGACTTCACCAGAGTACTTGACTGGCAATGCTTAAAAATAACCTCTTATCAGTCACATGTCAAAATCCAGCCAATTAAATTAAACAACAAAAGTACAGGAAATACATCATCATTCATTCATTCATTCATATACACTTATTAAAACACTGCAATTGACATTTCATCGCACAAAATATTCACTCTGTATATGAATAAAAATATATCTGTATAAATGAATTTACCCATTAAAAACACATTAAAGGTTCAATGCCCTCACTTTCAAATAACTTTTTCACGAAGCAACGTAATTTGACCTGGCAAAATATCTAACCAGCTATTTCAATTCTTAGAGTACAAATCTTTCCTTTCACAGCCCTCCTCTTGGGTCTGTTAGTGGTTTTTCAAGTACTGAAAAGCAAAAACTGTGGTCCGGCCTCAACAAAATATTCCTAAATAAGGCATTGGTGTTTCTTTTATTATTAATATCATTAATATGTTGCTGAATGCATTCACAGAGCATATGCTGTATTTTGCTCACATAAAATGCATCACATTGGACACCTTGTGTGAGGTAAACCACCACCTTAGTGTAGCATGTGTAATAATTATGGTAGTTTATGATCTCACATCCGTTCACTGATATAGTACTATCTTCCTTAATATTACAACCTGGATTACACATGCTGCATCCTTTCGACCAAATTCTTGCAATTCAGCCCTTTTCTGGAAACAAACCGTGGTTTAGAACCTGATCTTTTATCCAAACCATCACAAGTTAAAATGTCCCAACTCTTGAGCTATAGTATCCATTATAGTATGTGCATCAACATTATATGTCATCATCATACTTTACCCATTTTTGATAGTTTAGCCATTCTCTTCAATGTCTTCTTCTTCTGTGGTATTGAGAAGATATGTCTGGTTGCGTAATCAGAATTTTTCTGATGATTTTGAAGTATGAAATTCTTAATTTCCACTAAACCTGGATCTGGTATTTGGGCCTTTAGCTAATTGTTACAGAAAGTCTCTAAGATTTTTCAGGTACCCAGGTTCTACCCTAACAAGGCTGCTTATCAATTCTTTAGAAGGCAGAACAAACAGAAGTTTCAGCTAAATAACAAGCAAGCCCTAAAAGTAAAATGGATAACTCTTCCAAACCAAATTAAATAAGTAACTTTCCCAAAAAGAGTCAAGCTACAGCTTGATGAATGACTATGTCAGGTAGGCTCACCTTGTCTACACTTCTTGCACCAGTTTTCTTACCTGTTTTACACTTGCTGACTCCCAGCCCATTAGCCTGGGGTCAGATGGATGTTGAAGGTGATTCAGGAAGGATTCCCTTGGAAGTAGGTGGACTCTCCTCCTCCTTTTAGGATAATTCACACACATCCACCAAACCAGATGTGCTTGTTCTCACCAGTGCTATACAACATATGTTAGAAGCAGGGGTCATTGAACCAGTTGTAGACAAACCAAATGCTTCGCAAGTAGGGTATGCTCGGCCGAACCATAAACTCATGAAACATTAGAGGCCAGCATATGCAGCTAAATATTCTTTTATTAAAGTCTGGATGTCAAAAAGGCATTTGATGCCGCAAAACGTAACAAATCATACCAGTTTCGGCTATGATTAGACATCCCTAAATCTCATTACTATTTATAGATACCATCCACCAATAGTATTATGGTATGGTCCAACCCTAAGGCTGGTTTCCCATAACAGTGAATCAACGAGTATCATCACCACCTAAATATTACAGTCAAAAGTACTGACTTTTATATTCTAACCATAGGATAAATAAATAAGATCCCTGTACATGATGTGTATGATAGTAGACTTATAGATTATACACATAAATAGCTATCAAAACAGACTGTTATAGAAGAAGCA
The DNA here is from genome assembly GCF_019279795.1 of Protopterus annectens. Classification (NCBI taxonomy): domain Eukaryota; kingdom Metazoa; phylum Chordata; order Ceratodontiformes; family Protopteridae; genus Protopterus; species Protopterus annectens. The sequence goes on along the minus strand of NC_056727.1, from coordinate 730,234,532 downwards.
AAATGTAATTATACGTATGGACCAGTATATTTTGAATATTCAAAGTTGCCATTTTTTAAGGCTAACACAATTACATATATCGAACCAACTAGTCACAAAGGCAGTATCCTGCCTGTATACAGCCCATTTCTTGACCAGAAACATGAATCAAAAGCTTGTCCAAATTACAATAATATGCACCATTAGCATACTTAGAATATATCTGGTCCAATAAAACTTAAACTAATATTATGTCTGAAAGACATTTTCAAGTTCATGTCCATTATCATGTAAACACATATACTATGTACAAACCATAATACTCTATGTATTAGATAATTTGCAAATTATAAGTGATCATTCAACCCAGGGGGAAATAGGGCACCCAGATGAATAATCCAATATTTTTCTTTATGGTTCAGAATACTATGCCACCCTAAAATGAACATGTATGGTACATATTATTGTAATTTGGGCAAGCTTTTGATTCATGTTTCTGGTCAAGAAATAGGCTGTATACAGGCAGGATACTGCCTTTGTGACTAGTTGGTTCGATATATGTAATTGTGTTAGCCTTAAAAAATGGCAACTTTGAATATTCAAAATATACTGGTCCATACGTATAATTACATTTTGTTTCTTCTATAACAGTCTGTTTTGATAGCTATTTATGTGTATAATCTATAAGTCTACTATCATACACATCATGTACAGGGATCTTATTTATTTATCCTATGGTTAGAATATAAAAGTCAGTACTTTTGACTGTAATATTTAGGTGGTGATGATACTCGTTGATTCACTGTTATGGGAAACCAGCCTTAGGGTTGGACCATACCATAATACTATTGGTGGATGGTATCTATAAATAGTAATGAGATTTAGGGATGTCTAATGTTTTTTTCACTGATGAAGGCTACATAGCCGAAACCGGTATGATTTGTTACATTTTGCGGCATTAAATGCCTTTTTGACATCCAGACTTTAATAAAAGAAGATTTAGCTGCATATGCTGGCCTCTGGTGTTTCATGAGTCATTGAACCAGTACCTGCAAATCACATGGGCAGAGGTCTTTAAAATTCCAGGATATTTTTGTACCAAAGAAGGAACAGACGGAAAGGCATACATTCAGTCTGTCTTTTCTCATGCTTTGTATGAAAGTTCCAGAATTCAAGATGCTGACTCTACAGTCAGTGCTTGTACTGCTTCTGGACCACTGTCTTATGGTAACACTGGATCTCAAAGATGATTACCATCACATACCCATTGCTCGCATTTTCAGGAAATTTCTAAGGTTTGCTGTATTTGAATCACATTTTCAGTACTCTGTATTACCCTTTCAGCTTGTTACTGCACCTAGGGTATTCACAAAGTGTCTAGCCTATTGGTGGCTTACTGCAGATTGCAGGGCATCCACATTTTCCTTATTTAGACAACTTGCTTATGTTTGCAGAGTCTTCTCCCAGATGTTTGGAGCCCTTAACATAAGTGTCCAACCTCCTGCCACATCCAGAATTTCACTTAAATCTAAAAAAGTCTTGCCTCACACCCTCTCATGAAATTGTCTTTTTGGGGTGTCTGATACATACACTGAAGCATAAGACTTTCCTTCCAAAAGAAAAGGTAATAATTTACATGCAGATGTTTGAGTTTTTCTAAACAGTTCAGGCTTGTGCAAAAGAATTTCTCAGAACTGTGGGCCTAGTGACATCCATGATCCACATGAAACCACTTGCCAAATTACACATGAGAAAAATCCAGTGGTACCTGAAATATTCTTGGACCCATCACCTACTCCCCTTGGACTTTCATGCTCCCATGCTGGGGTTTGTAAGTTTAGAATCAATCCAGGGCACCCTTTCTTGCTTCCATACCAGTTCAATCTGCCCAGACAGACTTTTCAGATTATTCTTGGGGTGCAGTTTCCATGAGAGTAAAAGTGCAAGGTTGGTGGGACTCTTCACAGACCCAAGCACATAAGCATCAAGTAAATGCCAGTAATGATCCATGCTTTGAAATCTTTACAGCTGTGGTCTCCAGGCCCTTTACAGGTGGTTGCAGAAAACACCACACTGATCTGGTATCTCAGCAAACAAGGGGGTACAAGGTTTAGGAGTTGGCTCTTCAACATTCTCTGACTCTTCAGGCCTCCTACATTCTGTCAGAGGAAAACACTGTGGCAGACAAGACCCTCATGAGAGGAAATTCAATACAGGAGTGTTCTAAGACTTGATCCAGGTGTTGGGGATACCTCATGTAGACGTGTTTGCCTCCTTATAAAATAAACAACTAGAAAACTTCTGTTTGAGACATACTTGCAGCTCTGTCATTCCCTTGGATGGGAATGTTCCTTTATGCTTTTCCAACCTTTCCTATGATTTCCAAGGTACTTCTAAAGATTCATATAGAATTAACAAAGATTATTATAGTAAATGCCTTTCGGTCCTGGCAAAATTGGATCCAAAGTTGTCTTCTCCATCTAGCTTCAAATGGTTATCTTATCTGACACCAGTCAAATCCTCTAGACTTCAACTTGCCAGGCCCTACCTCCCCTATCCAAAATCTCCTGCTTTCCAGAAATACCTCAGATCAAGTTTGCCACCATTCTAGTCAGCAGCTTGATCCATGGCTTTGAAAAGCATATCATTTTGGTGCTTTTTGTAGTATTTCTTCCCCTATCCTTTAAATATAGTTATAGGATAGGTTAGGTAGCTTAGCTAGGTTTAGGTATTAGAATTTTTTTGTGTGTGTATGTCTGTATGTATGTGTGCCTAGCTAGTGGCAGGCTTTTCCCACCTCTTTGAGATTTTTTTGCAGCAGTGTCAACTCTCTGCATGTTCTTCGTGTTTCAGTGTTGCAGCCATTACATTTGGGTAATCTGCTGGCAGGTTGCCCTCAGTCGGCCTGAATTCCAAAGTCTTGGGTCCTGCATCGGTTGCTGTCTCCTCTTCCATGACGTCAGGGGTATAAAACAAGCAGCCAACGCCATTTTCTTCAGTCTTTCTTGCAGCGCGGTGCCCGAAGCAGAAGCATTTCGCAAGTGCCGGTCGGCCGACTCCTGAAATATTCGAGTTTGAGTTTCAGAACCGAAGTCTTCACTAAAGCTAAGTACCCCGTTGGGGACTTTTTCTTGCTCCATACCGATGTCAGAAAAAGTTAATAATTGTATTACTTGTGGGAAGCAAATACCTCATAAGGATTTCCATTTATACTGTATTCCTTGCCTAGGCCCTGATCACAATGTGCCTGGCTGTCGGTTTTGTGCTAGATTTAACCAACGCACTATTAAGCGTCAGTATAGTTTTGCTTCCAAGTATTTTGGAAACAGATTTAACTACCCAGAAATGTCGTCAGATAGCAATCCAACTACCGGAGTGCATAAAAAACGCAAAGAAGAGGACAGAGAGAGACAGCCGAGGCCCAAAACCGATGACAAAGCTTCTTCTAAGCCAGTCGCCGGTACTCATTGAGGCGCTTTCACAGCCCCTGATACCCGCTACTTTCGAGTCGCAGGCCCCTACCGACACCCATGTGGAGTTCGGCATGCCGCGAGATACTCGAAGTATTGGACCCATGGAAGTATCTCCCTTGGATGGGTCCTGAGCCGCTGAGCAGGCACCGGCTTCTGAGGGTGTATTCAGGCCTCAACATTTTTATATCAAACCGACGACAGCTGCAAAACCAAAGACAAAAGCAACTTCTAAAACTAAAAAAACGATGCATGAGCCACGTGCACAGGCCTCTATGCCTAAAAAAGAGATGATCAGAATGGCTGAAGACCTGATCACCTTGATCAGGGGTTCCCATCCCCCTCCAGATAAGAGGCCTAGGCAATACACTGATTATGAATCTTCAGATCAGGTTTCTATTTCTTCTGATTTTTCTTCTGATCAGGAATTATCTATACCTCCCTATGAGGATTTTGATGCAGAGAAATCTATACCATCTGCATCACCACCTGAGGATTATTCATTTGGAGAAACATTGCATACTTTGAGGGAGCATTTTCACTGGGAGAGTCAAGATTTCTCCGAATCAAAAAAGAGGCTCAGAGATTTCCTCCTTCTCCCTCAGCACAGGCCTTTAGCCATACCCCGTTTTAGACACTGTATATATGATGTGTTTTCCGAGTCAAGCTTTAACCCTGACTCCTTACCTCTGGCTCCCAGCAACACTGACAGATATTACAGTGTCTCTGACTCACACAAATTTTTATTTAGAAACCCTGCTGCTGATCCTGAAAATATTTCACAGGGTCCAAAGGGAGTTAAGGCCTCATCAGCAAAAAATCCTACCCCATCTGACAGAGATTCAAGGGCACTGGATAGATGGGGATAAAAGGTTTATACATCTGCAACCTTGGCAATTAGGGCCTTAAACTGCCAGTTTCATATGCTCAAGTATCAACAACATGTTATGGGATTGCTGAAACAGAAAATAGTTAATTTCTGAATGTGCAGAAAATAAAGAATTGCAGGAATTATTGCATGCAGCTGAAGAAGTTGGAAAGCATACTTTGCAATATGGATTTGATTCTTTAGAGATCTCCTGCGGGGCCGCAGTTACTGGATCTGTGATTAGGAGGCATGCCTGGTGAAAGGAACAAAATTTGCCTGATCATGTTAAAGCTAAATTACTAGATGCACCTTTACAGCATGATACTGTTTGGTATTAAGGCAGAAGAAGTTTTAAAGAAAATGGAAGACAAACCTAAGTCTATGCAGACTGTAAAATACTTCTTACAAGTGCAGCCACCAAGATTCAGTAGACACTGGTCTACAAAAAATTGGTCCTTTCCTGTGTTAGACAGAGCTCAAAGGGGCAAATCCAGACACCCTAAGGGTTCTAGATACCAGGCACAAGATTCATAAAGGTCAAAGCAATGGGGCGCTTCTACCTCCAAATCTGGAGGAGATAATAAAGCGCAAACCTTCAGAAAACAGTCCCAATGACTTTGCTCTGCCTTCACCAAGCACTTATCTTTTGGCAGCACCTTTAGGGGGAAAATTAGCACTTTTTGCTCAAAATTGGCAGTTAATAACCCAGGACAAGTGGGTGCTAAACATAGTATCACAGGGATACAGATTCCATTTCCATACTTTGACAATGGCAAACGGTTGGCCAGATCTGCCAAAAAATCAATTGGCAGAGGCACAGAAACAGGTTACGTCCCTCATGGATATGGGGGTCATTCAGCCAGTACCAGAACAGGAAAAAGGACAAGGTTTTTACTCAAAACTGTTCTTGGTACCCAGAAAGGATAAGACCTGGTGGCCAATACTGGATTTATTGATTTTGAACACATACCTGGACATTCCAAAATTCAAAATGCTGACTTTGCAGCAGCTTCTGCCCATGCTGGGCAAGAATGCTTGGCTGGTGACATTGACCTAAAAGAGGCATACCTGCATGTCCCAATAAGACAGTTGTGCAGAAGATACCTCAGATTCAAGGCTGGCTTAATGCATTACCAATTCTCTGCGCTGCCCTTTGGCTTATCTACTGCGCCCAGGGTCTTTACAAAGTGCCTGGCACCAGTAAATAGCATTTTGCAGACGAAGAAGTATTCGAATATATCCTTACTTGGACAACTGTCTCATTCAAGCAGAGAACAAGGACATTCTTCTTCAACACCTGGCGTTTGTAAAAAGGCTTCTAACATGCCTAGGGTACACAATAAACGAAAAGAAATCACAGCTGGTACCCTCCCAAAACATAACATTCCTGGGTGCAAGCTTGAATACAACTGCCCAGATGGCTTACCTCCCGCCAGACAAGCAAAGGCAACTGACTACTTACTTCAAACTGATGGCAACAAAAACCCAGCTGTCTGCAAGACAAATTCTGTAGGCTTTGGGCTTCACAGCATCCTGCATCCTACTGATTCCATATGCAAGACTGTATATGAGGAAACTTCAATGGTACCTAAAAAGTTTATGGAGTCAACATTGTCACAGTCTGGAAACCATGATTGCGCTCATTCCCTGCCTGCAACAGGAGTTTCTATGGTGGGCAAAGGCATGTCACCAAAACATGAGACGGGCCTTCACTCTACCCCCTGCCAGACAAACCTTAACAACAGACACATCAGATTATGCCTGGGAGGCCCACATGGCGGGAAGATGCATTCAGGGCATATGGACCCCAAAACAAATGCATCTACATATCAACCAGAAAGAGATGCTAGCTGTTCAAAATGCCTGACAGCCTACAAGGACTTAATTTATCCAGGACAACTACTGATAAAGACGGACAACACCACGGTCATGTGGTATATAAACAAGCAGGGGGGCACGCACTCTACCCCCCTTTGCAGATTAGCCACGGCACTGTGGGACAGTGCTTTGACTTACCAAATACATCTTCAAGCTCAATTCCTGCCAGGAAAGCAAAATACTCTGGCAGACGATTTAAGCAGAAATCTTATGGATCCTCATGAGTGGAAACTAGATCCACAAGTCTTCAGCATGATAACAAAGAAATGGGGGAGCCCAGACATAGATCTATTTACCTCCCCTCAGAATTATCAATTAAAAATATTCTGCACAAGGACTTATCACAGACAAGCATGGAAAGTGGACACTCTATCCTTCAGTTGGAAAAACCTATCAGTTTACGCCTTTCGTCCACTGCCTCTTCTTCCCAAGGTCCTCCTAAAAGTCAGACAAGAGAAACCAAAGATAATACTAATTGCCCTGGACTGGCCCCGCCAATACTGGTACCCAGTCCTAAGGAACTTGTCTCAATACCCAGCTTGGACCTCACTTCAAAGACCTCAACTACTGTCCCAGCAAAACAATCAGATCCTGCACAATCAACTCCAGACACTGAACCTGGCAGCATGGCTGATCATGTAGTTATACAAACAACACCTCTCAGTAAAGCTGTGATGGATGTCATTTTGGAAGCCAGAAGGCCTAGTACTAGAAAATCTTATGCTGATAAATGGAAGAGATTCTGTGCTTGGAATCAAGCACAAGGAACTGATACAGCAGAACCAAATATTCCTCAGATATTACAATACTTGACTGAGATGCTTGACAAAGGCCTATCTTTCTCATCAATTAAAATCCATGCCTCTGCCATTACAATACAGACTCACCAATCGTTTCACATCCTTTACTAAAGCAGTATCTTAGAGGAGCCAAAAATTTAAGGCCTCCTAGAAGATCACCAATTCCTGCATGGGTCCTCAATTATGTGTTGGAAAAGCTCACCCTGCCTCCATTTGAACCAGCTGCTACTGCTGATATAAAGTTTTTATCATGGAAAACAGCTCTGCTACTAGCAATTACTTCAAGCAAGAAGAGTTTCAGAGCTACAGGCCCTCATGGCTGTGGAGCCTTTTATCATATTTTACCCAGACAGGGTGTCTCTGAGGACAAATCCAACATTTATGCCTAAGGTGGTTTCCAGTGTGGCCCTTAACCAAATTATTCATCTGCCAGCCTTTTATCCAAAACCGCAGAACAAGGGGAGAGAATTCTGCATTCCTTGGACCTACACAGACAGCTAAGATTCTACTTGAGCAGGACTAAAGCTCTAAGAAAAACTGAGCTATTACTAGTGACATATGCTGCAGGATCAGAAGGAAAGGCTATTTCAAAGCAGACTATTTCAAAGTGGATAAGCCACTGCATTCGTTCCTGCTACTTACACCATGGTAAACCTGTGCCCAAGGGCATTAGGTCTCATTCCACCAGAGCTGCAGCTACTTCTGCAACCTTTCTCAGAGGAGTACCAACCAAAGACATTCTAGAGACTGCTACTTTGAGTTCTGTTCACACGTTTACAAAGCATTATCATTTGCCTCTCTACTCTCAGGCTTTGCCACTGCAGTTCTGCAGGGCCTTATAGCCGCACCTAATGCTGTTTAGCTCCAGCCTCCCAACCATAGCTTTGGGATTCCACCCAAATGTAATGACTGCAACAGTGAAACACGAAGAACATAGTACAGTTGTGTACACTTACCATAAATGTAGATGTTCGAGTGTATTCACTGTTGTAGTCCAGGTTACCCGCCTGCCAACCCCCAGTCATTTTGGAGTTTATCTTTCCTTCTCTGTCTTCTACAACCTATGTTGTGTATTTGCTTGTAGATGAAGGTAAAGTTTATATTGATGCATGTATATATATATATATATATATATATATATATATATATATATATATATATATTTCTGCTACCTTTTTGGGGGCACCTGACATCTGGGGCAAGAAAATCTAAAGAAAATGGCGTCGGCTGCTTGTTTTATACCCCTGACGACCTGACGTCATGGAAGAGGAGACAGCAACTGTCGCAGGACCCAAGACTTTGGAATTCAGGCTGACTGAGGGCAACCTGCCAGCAGATTTCCCACATGTAATGACTGCAACAGTGAATACACTTGAACATCTACATTTATAGTAAGTGTACACAACTGTACTTTTCCACATAGGGTGTTTTTTCTCTAGACTAGTGTGTGTTTTAGCTTAGTGTTTTGTACTGTTTAGTATGTTGTCAGTTTCAGGATTCTTCCTTATGCATGCATAAGGGATTCAAGAAATCTGCTGTTATTTCTGTGCAAGCTTCCCTTACAAGATGTGCAGGACAAGTGCGTCTATTGCTTGGGGATGGCCCACCTTGATTCCCCCAGTTCGATTTGCAAGGGGTTCAGGTCCAGGGCAGTTAATGAGAGGAAGGTAAAGTTAGTCTTAATGGGTCTCCTTCTCACTGGTTCTTCCTGTTTGGCACTGAAGGATGGCTCTAACAAACCTCATCATCCTTCTAAGGACTCCCAAGACCTCTAGAAGGGATCGTAAGATTCATAGACTGTTACTAGGCTAACTACCCGGGGAGCCTTTCAAAGCCTAGCCAACGTTTCCCGAAAGAATAATGATGTCCTGTATCCAAATAGGACATTGAGGGCCAGGCATTTATAAGCTACCTCTGTCCTTAAGGGACATGGGTGCTAGGCCTGATGTAAATTTCCTATTTCCCTATTCAGATGTAATCATCTATCTCCATGCCTGGACTCTGTTCTGGCTCACCAAACCCAAAGGTCCCAAGAACTTTGGATGCCACTGCGGCATTGGTGTTGGCTCAGAGGAGTTGGAGCCAATTGCCCTAGGAACCTGCCATGTGTCACGCTCCATCTCCAGTCCTAAGCATGCCAAGCCCTTTTTTGGTCAAAGTGGCTCCATCAGGTCAGTTAGCTTCCCTTCTCCCCTTCCACTACACCTGAGTTGTCACCAGAGTCTTTACCTTCTCTGCCCTGGTTCTGAGTCTCTCTGGCTCAAATCTGATAGGCGGGTTCTTCATCTTCTAAGGAACCCTCCATCTTTTCAGTCATTGAGGTCAGTTGGTAGTTTCAAAGCTTCAGATTTCGAACAGCTGATTAGTTCCTTTTGGTAGACTCAGATGCAATTAGGTCTTATTCCTTCTGGTCTAGGACCCCCATCCCAGAACCGTGACTGTGTCCCCCTGGTTTCCTCTCGGGTCTATATTTTGAATCCGAAAGACGTAAACATCGAACGCATATAGATCAACACATAAAGAGCAATCTACCATTACAGCGAAACACATAATCTGAGAAAGTGGAAACACCGAACGTGTTTCCTTAACCAACAGCGCCATGTAGGCATACTAAAATAAAATCAATAAAATTAAAATAAAATACTTTAGCAGGGGGACAAGCCACCCTGCACCCCCCATGTTGGGGGTTGTGCCCCCCCACCCCCCTACTTAAACATAAAAACTCCAAAACCGCACTACATTGGGGAAAAGGATATATTTCCTCATCCCCACGATTGCCCTGCTGGCTAAAGAAACACGTTCGGTGTTTCCACTTTTGCTGAATATGTGTTTCGCTGTAATGGTAGATGCTGTTTATGTGTCAATCTATATGCGTTCGATGTTTACGTCTTTTGGGTTTATAATATAGACCCTTTCTTCTCAAGGCCCCTATGGTTCTGAGATCTTCAGGCCTGGCAACGTTTCCACCTTTGAGATTGGATCCAATGGCTTGATTGTGTTCGGCTCCGACTCCCACCTTGGCCTTGGTCGACTCTAATTGCTTTGGAGCCAGGCTGATCTCGGAGCTGTGGCATTGAGGCGGGTGTTTCCATATTGGGTTTGATGATTTCAGCTTTGGGTTCATCCCTCTCACTCAGAGCGTTGGCCCTTGACAGCTCAGCTGTGGTCTTGACATCAGGGTGAGGGGTAGCTCCCCCAGGTCTTGGGTTTCTTTGGATCCTGGGGCTGTCAGATCCATAGGTTCATAGGTTGGCACTAGGCTATCAGCCCTAGGGCCTATACAAGCCTAGCCATAACAATTCCCTGGCTATTTCTTCCCACACTATTTACTTCCCTGGACCCCTGTCTAGCAGGGCGACTGATGTGATCCCCGGGGTGAATTTCCTTTCTCTCATCCAATCGTCAAGGTTCCTTTTGAAGAGGGCCAAAGAGGCACTCTGCTTGACATGTATGGGCAATCTATTCCAGAGTCTGGGGAGTCTCTCTGGGTCAGGAACCTATCCCTCCAGCATGTTTTGTTTATTGTGATGACAAGTTTTAGATCCCTGGAGCGTGTGGCTCTGAGGGATTGGGATTTCTTTAAGTGTAGCATGTCCAACAGCTCTGGTTTGACATGGCCTTGTATGTTAAGCAGAGATCGCCTCTGAGTAGACGATATGCGACAGAGTATAGCTGGAGTTTTTTAAGGCGGTCAGCGTAGGGCATCTGCTTTAGGCCTGTGATTCTTTTAGTGAGGTATTTCTGTGGCCTTTCCAGTTGTTGCAGATGTCTTGAGAGGTACATACCAAGTAGGGCGTTGTATTCTATAATGGGTCTAATGAGGGATGAGTACAGTGGGACAATGACCTCCTTTTTTTCTGGATGAAAAGCCCTTAGCCCAGGCGGCTAGCTTAATCCTCTGCCTTTGATTTCACAGAGAGGATGTTCTCCACTCAAGAGATGGGTCAGTTTTCCTTGGCCAGTGTCCCAGCCCCCCTTTCATTTGTGCCTCTGCTCCTGGACAGCCCATGCTGGTTGGTCTCCAGTTGGCTCCCCCCTTACTGGGTTTCCTGCCTCTTCCACTTCTCCTCCTGATTTGCCAGAGTGGGAGGTTTTAAGTAAGAGAAAGTGAAGAGGAAGTACCTTGACTCCCCCAAAGAGTCCCTGACTGAGGATACTGACGTCAAGGAAGGAGAGGGGTCTCCCCAAGTCACTGTCACTGCATTATGATGCCTCCTTTGGCAATCTTTTGGAGCTTCTTTACCAGCACAGGGGCTAGACCACCGAAGCCCCTTCTCCGGAGAAGTCAGTATTTTTGAATGTCTTCGGTGTGGGCCCATCCACTGCCTGGGTGGCTCCTCCTCATGATGTGCTCGTAGTCCTAGTGTCTAGGAGAGCTTGAAAGGAACTCGACATGGTGGCGGCTATCCATAAGAAACCTGATTTGCTCCTCCCAAAGATTGGCCATATTGGAGTAATGGTCCAGCTCTGGATGTGATAGTGAAGGAAATTAAATGTCTAAAATAACTGCAGCTTGTACGCAAACACAATGGGTAGTGATGAAGTAAGGTTTTGATAAAGAATATTCTTTAATGACTTTCTGAGAAGGAGTTAAATTTCTTAAATTTCAAGAAGTGTGTTGTATTTGTGATATATTATACAGATGAATCAAATTCTAATTCACTACCATTCCAAATGATGAAAATATCATCCACAATGTGCTTGTACACTAACATATTGTGTCCATACACATTTTTGGTAGAGAAGACATGTTCTTCTTCCCACATTGCCAAGACCATATTTGCATATTTGTTTGCAACGGGTGCCCATAGCTACTCCACACTTCTGTAAATAATTTTCCTTTCTATATATAAATACATTAATCTGATATTGTTAATCCTCGTTCAGTCATTACGTGTGGGTATCGGTTCCGACCTCGGAACTGAGCTGGCCATCTTCCAAGCTCGTGTCAGCTACAAACTCTCGAGCTAAAAAACTCTTACCCAGAATTCCCCTCTCCGTTACCTCAGATTTCATTTGCCGCATCGCAATTCGGTCGTGTCAAGCTACTTCTCTTGAGCTAAGTACAATATTTTTCCTCATACTAAATTCTAAAACAGCCTTTTCTCACAGAAAAGTTATTAGATACTTTTCTCTTACCTTATTGCATTTAGTGACTATCCTTTCTTGAATCTTTTCTATTCCTTTCCTTCTCTTTACCGCGAGGTAATTTCTTTTTTACAATCGTTGGTAAACCCCCTTTCCTTCTTGCCTTCGGGTAATTCTTGTACAATTGCTGGTATTTTTTCTGGGTTTCCTTCTTTCTTTCTAACATGGCAGATAAAAAAGGTAGTCCAGGATTTAAAAGATGTTTAGATTGTGGCCATAAATTACCTACTTCAGATGCACATTCCCTGTGTGTCTATTGCTTGGGTGTGCCTCATTTAACAGTTGACCCGCCCTGCGGGATTTGTAAGAATTTCTCTATCAGGACGTTGATTGAGAGAAAAAATAAATTAATATTGAAGGGACTGCTTAAATCTCCTTTTTCAGAGGTTATTTCTGGGTCGGAGGCTTCAGCCCCTCCAAGATCACATAAGAAAAAGAGTGATGAACATATAAAGGCCAAGTCTCTTCCTTTGTCCCCTGCTGGGACCCCCAGGAAGCGAGACCCAAGAAAGTTAAGCTTTCCAGTTCGGATTCGACTTCTTCGGCTCCAGCGCTTTCGGTACCTAGACCTTTGGCACTGAGGCCATTGGAGCCATCTGTGACTTCGGCACCGACTAGCGTGCCCTTTACCATATCGGTACAGAGGGGCTCCTCGGTTCAGACCTCTTTACCGGCACCGACTGTCCAGTCGATGCAAACTGTCATGACGTCGATGGATTTTTCACCGTCCATTGCCTGTTTGGCTCCGACGACTTACCCGACACCGACTACCCTCTCAGCACCAACCATTCAGTTATCGGCACCAATTTTTTCAGTTCCAGCCTTGGCGCCGACAACCACTTCGGTACCGACCTTATCGTCGGTGCAGACCATGACTTCGGCACCGATGATTTCCTCGGTGCAGACACCTGTAGTTCAGTCCTTTACAGCCCTGTTGTTTTCATGCAGACCTCCAAGGTGGGCACCGAGCTTGCTCTGTCTTTGGATAGACCTGACTCCCCCTCAGCTGTTTCCGTAAAATCCACTAGAAGCCACTCTGAACACGACGCGTTGCATCTTGTGGATCATTTGCTTTTGGCCAGAGGTATCCCGCCACCTAGGACCTATCCTTCCTCGGGAGGTGATCACCCTTTACCAAAGACCCCTACTTATTCTCCTTCTTCATTGCCTTTGAAGCCCCTTGATATAGCACAGTCTTTCCCCTCTACGGTTCCGTTTATGGACCTCACTAAGGAGCCACATTTGCCTTTGTGGCAGGAGAGTTTCGCTACAACCCAGGATGTCAGCTGTGGCATATGTAATTTGGTGTTTCACAGCCATTCAGGGACTCCAAGTCGGCAGGCTGAGCCACTTAGGAGGGGGGGTGACCCCTGCCCTGGGCACTCACCCCTCTTCAGGTGGACCGGCCTTCCAGCTAATGGAGAAGGCTCTGGCATTGGTTGGCGATCTTGTGCTATCACTCTCCCCACCCTCCTCTGGACCGCAATGTACACAAGTCGCTCCTAGTGGACACCGGGCACAAGGGCCTCAGGATATTCTCCCACAGAAGACCTCTTTTGTGCTGTCTTTCCCAGCTTCTCCCTCTGAGGAAGTTCATCAAAAGAGCTCATGCAAGAGGAAGCACATGGACTCCACAGAGGAGTCCCTTACTGAAGACACAGACTTTGATGATGGGGAGGGGTCCCCTCGCTCACCCTCTGAGGTATTCTTTGGTGATATTCTTGAAATTCTTAAACAGGGAGGTGACTGGCAGCCCTCGAACCCGACCTCTGAAGAATCTGTGTTCCTGCAGGCCTTTCTCACCCAGCCCCCTACCTCCTGGGTTACTCCACCTGCCGATGAACTGATCCGGCTCATCGTGCAGCGTGCGTGTAAGGCACCTGACACCATTGAAGCCATTCCCCGGAGGCCAGATAAAATGTTGTCCCCTCCTGCTATTGATCCCCATTGGTCCAAAGGTCTTCCTGTAGATGCTTTGGTGGTGTCGGCCTCAACTAAAAAGGACCTGGCAGAAGAAGAAAGCCAGACTGTCCATCCACCCAACAAAGAGTCCCGGGCTCTGGACAGAATAAGGAAGTGTACTTTTGCATCAGCAACCTTTGCAATCAGGTCCCTGAACTATATGGCACACTTTACCAGGCTTCAAAGAGATTTAATTTCTGAGCTCTCTGAAACTGTGGCTGGTGCTGTGTCTGATGAGGTCTGTGACAAAGTGGCCTCTCAGCTAACCACCATTGAATCAATATCTAACTCTTCCATGTGCCTGATATCTCACACATCAGAAGGAGCAGCTTGAGCGGCGAGTTCAGGCATTGTTTGAGATGACATGCCTGGATACGCTTGTGTATTTTCGCAGAACCCTTCAAGGCTTCCTTTCTCAATGCTCACATCGAAGCCTCTTCATTTTTTGGAGCCATGGTTAAAAGCACACTGGCCAGATGTGAACAGGATGGTAAGACCCTTTCTGCCGTGGGTGTCTGTTATTCTTCCCCTCAACGGGCTTTCTCCAGAAACCAGAAGAGTGGGAAGATATGGTAAAGAAACTCTCAGGGTCTTTTCCGTGACACACAGGCTGAGTTCTCCCCTAGAGGCAGAGGCGGAAACTCACAGGGGAAGATGCCCTTTTCGGGGCAGAGGGGGTCCGTGTAACTAGGGTTCCAGGGACTCTTTCCCTGGCCAGTCCTACCAGCGCTCCTGAAGAGCGGCCCAACTGCTTTTCTCTGGAAGTGGTTGGGGGTCGTTTCTCTTTGTACCCTTCTGCCTGGCTAACCATCACTACCGATTCTTGGGTACAAAGGATAATAACCAGAGGTTATCATATTTCCTTCGATCTTTGTCCCACTCCCCCAGCAAACTTACCTGACGTTCCACCTAGCCAAAGGTGCCAAAGAAAACCGGGGACTGGAGACCAATTTTGGATCTCAGTTTACTGAACAAGTTTGTAAAAGTACAAGTACAAAAATTCCAGATGGTCACAGTACAGTCTATCCTTCCGTTTTTTGGAAAAAGACGATTGGATGTGCTTGATAGATTTTCAAGATGCGTACTGCCACATAAATGTGGACAGATCATCAAGAAGATTCCTTCACTTCTGTGCGGGAGCCAGTCACTACCAGTTCAGAGTACTGACCGTCGGACTCTCTACAGCCCCCAGAGTGTTCACAAAGTGCATGGCAGTCGTCACAGGTCACTTGCGACTACAAGGATCCCAGGTGTTTCCATACCTAGACGACTGGCTCATCTCCGCCCCTACCAGACATCTATTGGAAGAAGCCCTGGCATACTCTCTCCTCTCTGCAGAAAGGCTAGGCATAACCATAAACTGGTAAAAATCCAATCTCACCCCATCTCAGTCCACAGAATTCATAGGGGTCATCTTGACTACAAAGAATTGCAGAGCATCCATTCCAGAGCACAGAATTCTAAAGATAAAGCAACAACTGTTCCCAATCCTTTCAAGGGAGAAATCCACAGCTCACTCTGTTCTACAGTTGTTGGGTTCCATGGCAGCCTCCATCACCATTGTCCCCCTGGCCAGATTTCACATGAGGCTTCTACAATGGTTACTGCAAACCCAATGATATCCCTTTCAGTACCCTCTTTCAGCTAAGATTCGGATACTCACAGGTGCAAACAGGATTTAAATTGGTGGATGGCCCACAACCCATCACAATGATCTTGCCCCTTCTCCCCCCAACAGCCCAATGCTACAGTGACCACGGACGCCTCCCTGATGGGGTGGGGGGGGCTATGTCAGGGACAGACAGTCCAAGGTACTTGGTCCGAAATGGAGGCCCATCTGCATATAAATGTTCTAGAGCTGAGGGCGGTGCTTCTGGCGTTCCAAGCATTCCATCCCCTGCTGCCGTCTGGGACTATTGCGATACAATCAGACAACATGGCGGTGGTCTGGTACATCAACAAACAGGGCGGAACCAAATCTTACCCACTTTGTCGAGAGGCCATGAGGATATGGCATTGGGTGAAGGCTACCAACCATTTTCTTCTAGCAACGCACATTCCCCGGAGTTACAACGTGATAGCAGACAGACTCAGCAGGTGTATACTACAACCTCACGAGTGGTCCCTGAATCCCTTGATAGCGGCGGAGATTTTCAACCGCTGGGGTCTTCCTTGCTGTGACCTGTTTGCGTCCCTGACCAACTACAAATGCAGCAACTATTTTGCCCTGATTCCCCCTCTGGGACAGTCACCCGTGGACGCTCTAGTCCACAATTGTCCCTCAGGTCTACTTTATGGATTTTCACCTCTCCCCCTCATTCCCCAGTTTCTAAAGAAAGCCCGCCGGTTGAAGAGCAAAGTAATCCTCATAGCACCATATTGGCCTCATCAGATTTGGTTCCCCTTCCTTTGGCCTCACCTGCTAGATCAACTGTGGATTGTCCATCCAACCCCGGGGTTGATCTTCCATCCGCAGAATCTGATTCACCCCAACTTGAACAGCCTGAAGCTCACAGCTTGGCTTCTCCAATTCCCTTGATTGCCAGGCAGAAAGATCTTTCTTTGCCAGTATGTGACATTTTTATTGCATCTCATAAGTCTTCCACCAGAATTACATGTCTTAGCAAGTGGAAAAGATTTACTTTTTGGCTGAAAGAAAAACAGGTAGATCCTTTTTCATCACCAGTGTCGATAGTACTGGAGTATCTAGCCACCCTATTTCAGTGAAGTCTATCTGCCTCTACCATTAGATTTCATTTGGCTGCAATATCTAATTTCCATGATGGTGTCCAAGAATCCTCTCATGTCACACAAATTATGCAAGATGTTCATAAAAGGCATGAATCATCTAAAACCACCTTTTAGAGAACCTACTCAACCATGGGATCTGTCACTAGTCCTACAAGCTTTGACAATGCCACCTTTCGAACCAGCTTCTTCTTGCGACCTCAAATATTTGTCATAGAAAACCTTGTTTTTGGTCGCCATTACTTCTGCCAGACGTATCTCTGAGCTTCAAGCCTTATGCATCAAGAGTCCATATTTGATTTTTCATAGAGATAGAGTGTCATTGAGAACTAATCCTTCCTTTCTGCCAAAAGTGATCTCTGAAATGTCCATTAATCAAACCATTGAATTGCCAGTTTTCTTCCCCAAGCATTCAAACAAAGGAGAGTATTGCCTATATACCCTAGATATTCACAGGCAACTTCGCTTCTACTTGAACAGGATTAAGGCCTCTCGTAAATCAGACCAGTTATTTTTGGCCTATTCAGGACCTAGATTAGGATGTACTGTTGCTAAGGTCACATTGGCTCAATGGTTGAAAGACTGTGTGACCTTCATTTATAGACAACGTAATAGTCCATTACCTAATACCATAAAGGCTCATTCTACAAGGTCGGTGGCACCTTCTGCTGCCTTCCATGCCAGAGCTTCTTTACATGACATTTGTGCAGCTGCAACTTGAGCTACCCCTCATACCTTCATCAATCATTACAAATTGGATTTGGCCTCCAGGGGAAGAGCATCTTTTGGTTCTATGGTGCTCAGGAATGTCCTTCCATGAGAGCCTCCCAGGAATAAAGGTAGCAGGGAACTCTGTCCCACACGTAAGGAATGAACGAGGATTAACAATATCAGATAAAGAAGTTATGTCTTACCATAACGTTCCATCTGTAGTGTTGATCCTCGTTCAGTCATTACGACCCTCCTTCCTTCCCCCTCCTATAGCTTCTAGTGGATCTCACCATCTGGCTCTATTAGGTCATGTGACCAGAGGTAGCCTCTACCTTGTTTTGACTTGCAAACTCAATTTGATGTAACAGGGAGAGGGGAATTCTGGGTAAAAGTTTTTTTAGCTTGAGAGTTTGTAGCTGACGCGAGCTTGGAAGATGGCCGGCTCTGTTCCATGGTCGGAACCGATACCCACACGTAATGACTGAACGAGGATCAACAACAGTTGGAACGTTATGGTAAGACACAACTTCTTTTTATTCAATACCAAATCCAACAAAGTACATAAGGTATTGATTTCAAAATTACTCCTATTTGTCTGTTTATTAATAATTAATTGTAGAAAAATCAAGCCCTGTGTCATTCGGTATCATAGTAGAAACAGATTGTACATCAAGTGTTGCAAACATATATGAGGAAATAGCATTTTGATTAGACCAATCCCAAAAATGTTTTAGGAAATCCATGCTGTCTTTTATGTAACTACATGATTTAAGAAGGGCTCCCCTCAAAATTGCTTCTAAGTATTTAGAAATTATTTCAGTATTTGGTCTCACTGGTGGTTGTTCTAGTGACTTGTGGATTTTGGGTAATCTATAGGTATAGTAGGATGATGTTTATGAATGAAATTTAATTTATCTGTTGTCAAATAGCCATCTATGAACATTCCATATTTATGGCTATTCAGTTTCATAATAATGTGATTCACTTTCAACTTGTCTGTTTTAATATATGTGTCAGAATCACTTAATTGAAAAATAGCATCATATTTACTGTTATTCATTAAAACAACAGGTCCGCCTTTGTCTACATTCTTAATAACTATTTTGTCATTACTCATTAATGTATCCAGTGCTACGTGTTCATCAGTTTTTAAATTATAATGAACTCTATTCAGATTCTGAAACTATTCATAAATGTTCCTTTCACGTCCTTGTTGAAAAATATTCACTACATTATTACTATTAGAAATAAACATACTTAACATTTTACATTCGTGTGGAGTGAAATCATTATTTTGAGAAAATAAATGTTTCTTCTTTAGAAAATTTCAATAGCCTTCCCAAGATGCTCCTTTTGAGGGTTCTTCCTGCTACTGGGGGGGGGGGGGACCATAATGGGCTCCACCTGCAGGGCAGGGGTGGTCCGAAAATCAGGGTTTCCTTGGAGTCTTCTCCATTGGGTCCTTTCAGCGATCCTGAAAGGTTGCCTGACTGACCTGCTATGAAGGCAGTTGGGGGGGGGGGGTCGCTTGGCTCTTCATCCAGAAGCTTGGGAGGCTGTCACCTCTGATATGTGGATGTTAACAATCATATATAGAGGTTATACCATTCCTTTTTTTTTAAATTCCAAAGCTCAGTCGATAATGTCTCCCAGGTATTCCAACCCATCAGAGACTGTTGGCAGTGGCAGAGGTTCAGAAGCTGCTGGCAAATAGTCATTCAAGAGGTCCCACCAGACCAACGAGAATCCGAGGTCAACTCAGGGTTCATTTTGGTAACAAAGAAGATCAAGGACCCCAGCCTGATTTTAGATTTGAGCAAGTTGAATCTTTTCTTGAAACGGACCAGATTCCAGCTAGTAGTGGTGCAGTCCATTCTACATCTGCTGAGGAAGGATGATTGGCTGTGCTTGATCGACATCAAGGGCGCCTACCATCATATCAAGATAGAGAAGTACTCCAGGAGGTTTCTGCTGTTCCAACTAGGGGGCGGTCATTAGCAAGTCAGAGCCCTGTCATTCAGTCCTCCCCAAGGTGTTGAGCAAGTGCTTGGTAGGGGTTTCAGGCTGGTTCCAGCTGCAGGGATTTCAGGCCTTTCCATACCCGGATGATTGGCTCCTATCAGAGCAACACTTATTATGGCCAGAGATACCTTACTCCAGTTGTATGCCCATTTAGGGATAACTGTCAGTTATCTGAAGTTGAGTCTACAACCAGTCCAGATATTCGAATTCATAGGTTGCCACTTGGATATAGTCAAACAAATGGCCAAGCTCCCAAGTTCCAGAGTAATTGACCTATGATCCCAGTATCTGTGCTTGCCCTTGCGAAAACTTCCATCTCATGCTATTTTGTAATTCTTGGGTCACATGGTAGCTTTAATAAGATTGGTCCAGTTAACAAGGTATCTGACATGAGGACTGTGCAATGGAGGCTCGCAGTGCATTGGTCCTATCTGACTCATCCAGTAGACTTTCCTGTCAGGATGACAAAGGTGTGCCATGATCAGATTCAGTGCTGGTTACAATCACCTTTAGTGACCAATGCGAGAGCATTCGTTCTTCCTCATCCTATGGCCATGGTCACCACGGACATCTCCCTTCTTGGGTGGGGTGGGGGGCATTTCAAAAGGAGGATGGTTCATGGGTCCTATTCATCCGTGGAGACCAATGTTCACATCAGTGTCCTGAGATGAGGACTGCCCTCCTTGTGTTGCAGGCCTTTGAGGATGCCCTCTCCATTGGTTCTTATCCTCTTTGTTGAGAGGCCAAGAGGGTTTGGCAGTGGGCGATTTCGTCTCAACTGTTTCTGATTGTGGTGTGCATCCAGGGAGGTCCATCATTCTGGCCAACAGTTTGAGCAGGAATATTCTCCTTGCTCATGAATGGTTTCTAAATCCGAGTGTTGCAGCTTGTCTTTTTCGGCAATGGGGCACTCTGTATTGTAACCTTTTTGCTTCCCCCTCCAACACCAAATGCAACAGCTATTATACCTTAATTCGTCCTAAGGGGCACTCACCCAGAGATGCCCTTCTGTATGCTTGGGCTCCATGTCTCCTATACTACATGGTTTTTTCATGATGGCAAGGAATCCCATGTTGTCTGATAATGTTGTGCATTGTTTTGTCCTCATCCCAAAAGCTATCTACTTGGAAAGTGTATTTGAGTAAATGGAAGAGTTTTGCTATGTGAGTGGAATCTCGGGGGTTTGACCCTTTTTTCACTCCCTTAGAGTCTCTTCTAGATTTTCTTACTGAATTGTTTAATTAGGGCTCTAGGTTTTCTACTATCAAGGTACAACTGGCAGCCATTTCTAACTTTCATGTTGGAAGGGATCGTGTTCTCTTGGATGCTGTGAAAATCTCCAAGGCATTTCTCAGAGGTACATTTCTTCTTCATCCTCCCATTTGGGCTCCTGTCCCTCCTTGAAATTTGTCTTTTGTGTTGCAAGTCCTTGCAGTTGCTCATTTTGAACCCTCTACTACTTCAGACCTAAAATTGTTATCTTGGAAAACCTTGTTGGTGGCTATTACCTCAGCCAGGAGAGTGTCTGAGCTACAAGCTCTAGATTCTATTCCTCCATATTTGGTGTTTCACAAAGATAAGGTTTCAGTCTGCACCATTCCTTCCTTTCTTCCCAAGGTAGCCTCCGAGAGTAATTTGAATATTTCTGTTCACCTTCCTGTATTTTTGTCATAATTTGTCAAGCAAGGTTGAATACTTACTGCATTGTTTGGATGTGCATAGATAATAGAGAATTGACCCGGACAGAATAAAAGCCTTTAGAAAATCTAGTCGGCTGTTTGTTTCTTTTTCGAAATCCAGATTGGGCAGACCTATGCCTAAAGTGTTGTTATCCAAATGGCTGTCAGACTACATTTCCTCTGCGTATACCTAGATGGGCAAAAGTTTGCCTAGTAAACCGAACGGTCACTCTCCTAGACCTATGGCTACTTTTACTGCTTCTTTTCCAGAACTTCCTTGTATGATGTTTGTGCTTCAGCAACTTGGGTGGACCATTATACCCGTGTTTCTCACTACAAGCTGGACATTCAGTCTAGGTCCAGGGCTTACTTTGGTTCCTCCATGTTACAGAGTATTCTTCCGTAGAGTTTCCCTGGGATTTTTACATGGCTGGGGACTGTGTCCTAAAGATTGAAGTCAGACAGAGAAGACAACATCAGATACAAAAGTTATGTACTCACTATAATGACTGAGCCATGTTGTCTGTCTCCATCTGATGCACTCTTCCCTTCCTCCTCCTGCCCCCACCTTTTTGGCTAGTCTCGGTTCCTAAGATGACTGAGCGCGGGAGACATGATTGCTTTCCTTTTCTTTGAGTCCCATTTCCTTTATGTGAGAAAGGCAGTTTAGAGCTAGATTAAGGAGAGGCAAACTTGATCTGAGGAATCTGCAAGGGAGCATGGGATTGTTGGTGGGAGGAGGCAGAGCCTAGCGAGTTGAAGTCTAGAAGATTTGGCTGGTGTTGGATCCGATAATCCACAATTTGA
Organism: Protopterus annectens; assembly: GCF_019279795.1. NCBI lineage: Eukaryota > Metazoa > Chordata > Ceratodontiformes > Protopteridae > Protopterus > Protopterus annectens. The sequence goes on along the minus strand of NC_056727.1, from coordinate 730,212,460 downwards.
ACCAGACAGATAGCAAACCTGGGTCTGTTGTTATGGTGGGTACATAACTTTCATTTTTCCCTTCTTATGGAATTGATCAAGAGCAATAACTGCAAATGCCCTTGCAGACTGGATCTACCCACACAGCGCAAGAGGAATTTGATACACCCCAGTATCAGTCAGCTACAACTCACAGCCTGCATTATTCAATTTTAATACCTTTGATATCCCCTGTCCATTACCCTTGTGGTCATTTTCTCTAATACCATTGCTGGTATTCCCTCTCCTTCCTTTCTTAGTCCTTAAAAAATATCTTTTTCTATTCTACATTTATGTAACAATGTCAGAAAAAAAGGGAGCATCTGGTTTCAAATAATGCAACCAGTGCGGCTGTAAGATGCCGAATTCTGATTCTCACACATCTTGTGTGTATTGTCTTAAAGTACCACATTTATCTGTCCAGCCTCTCTGTGATATTTGTCAAGGGTTCAGTTCTAGAACCCTTAATGAGAGCCGAAACAAACTTATTCTGAAAGGCTTTCTTAAAATGCCATTTTCAGATGCTATCTCTGCACTGGATGGTTCACCCCCTCCAAGCAAATCCCATAAAAATAGATCACACTTGGTTCCATCTTCACCCAATGAAAAATCAGAGAAACCCAAGTCTAAACACTTAAAAGTGAGTACTGCACCGAAAATTACCTCTACGGTACCGGCTACTAAAATTGTGTTGTCTGCAGCAATTACCATTTCGGCACAGAGTACTATAGCACTGACAGTACAACTTCAAATTTTGTCTCCCTTGGTGTCATCCAGTGATTTAACTTTGGCACTGACCGCAGCACCATCTACAGCCTTTTCTAGCCCAGAAAAACTGACTCCTCTTACTCAAGCCTCCACCGATACTCTGGTGCCATTGGAGCCTCAGACCCGATATTCTCCAAAGGTGGATCCTTTTCTGGGGCAGCAGTTTAGCCCCTTCCTAGAGTGGACCGACTCCCCCTCTTGGGAATCTCTGTAAATTGGGAGAAAAGCAACCTGACCCCTACTCAGAGCTTAGACTTCATAGGAGTGATTTTCAGTACCCAGTCTTGCCAAGTGTCTCTTCCGGATCACAGATTGCGAAGACTAAGGGCTTAACTCTGAGTGATACTCTGTCAGGACATGGCCTCGGCTTAACAGGTCCTTCACCTTCTAGGTTCAATGTCTGCAGCAATCACCATTGTCCCACTTGCGAGATTACACATGAGACTCCTTCAGTGGCTTCTTTTGTCTCAGTATTTCCCGAATCGTCATCCATTATCTTTCCAAATATGGATAACAGAACGGTGCAAAAAAGACCTTTTGTGGTGAATGAAGCCAGATACAAATCTTTGGAGTTGACCTTTTTCCCCTCCTCAGCCCAAGGCCACTGTGATCACAGACGCTTCCCTGATAGGGTGTGTGTGAGGGGGGGGGGGGGATTTTCAGGGAATGACTGTCCAAGTCACTAAGAACTGAGGGCAGTGCTTCTAGCGTTGCAGGAATTTCACTCTGTCCTTCCATCTGGAACAATTGCCATTCAATAAGACAACATGGCAGTTGTCTGGTTTATCAACAAACAAGGGGGAACCAAGTCCTACCCGTTGTGTCAAGAAGTCATGAGAGTGTGGCAATGGGCAGTAGCTTCCAACTGCTTTCTGTTCGCAATGCACATTTCCAGGGATTCCAACGTGATTGTGGACAAACTGAGCAGATGTATTGCTCTGCCTCATGAGTGGTCCCTCAACCAAACCATAACGGCGAAGATCTTCAGCCGTTGGGGCCAGCCTTCCTGTGATCTTTTCCCCTCCCCAAAAAACCACAAGTGCAGCAACTATTTTGCCCTGATCCCCCTGCAGGGGGAGTCCCCGAGGGATGCTCTGATTCACGATTGGCCCACGGGACTTCTGTGCGCTTACCTCCCCTCTTACTCAATCCCAAAATTTCTGAAGAAAGTCCTCCAGTTGAGAAGCAAAGTGATCCTCATTGCACCCTATTGGCCCTGTCAAGTATGGTTCCCCTTTCTTTGGCCTCACCTGCTAGACAAGTCATGGATCCTGGATCCAACACCAGATCTGATCTCTCACCCCCAAGGGTTGATTCACCCGAACATAACCAATCTCAAGCTGATGGCTTGGTTTCTCCACTTCCAGTAATTGCCAGGTAGAACAATCTTTCTTCCCTGGTCCGTGTCATTATCCTGGCTTCGCATAAACAATCCACCAAGAAAATTTACCATAGTAAGTGGAAAAGATTCTTAATATGGTCTGAGCAAAAATTTGATCCTTATTCAGCTCTAGTTAACACAGTTTTGGATTATTTGTCAATTTTTTTCAAAGCAGGAGCTGCTGCAGCATCAACCATCTGTGTTCATGTAGCTGCCATCTCCAATTTTCGTAATGGTTTAAAGGACTCTTCTTTAATTTCCCATTGTCTCTGCAAGACTTTCCTAAAAAGGATATCTCATATTAGAGCACCCATTAAGGAACCCACTGAACCATGGAGTCTCACATTAGTTATTCAAGCTTTAGCACAACCCCCTTTTGAACCTGTTGCTACCTGCGATGTCAAGTTCTTATCCTGGAAGTCCTTATTCCTAGTGGCCATTATCTCAGCTAGATGTATTTCCGAGATTCAGGCTCTATGTATTAAACGTCCTTATATAATTTTTCATAAGGACAGAGTCACTTCGGACAAATCCCTCCTTTCTACCCAAAGTTGTTTCAGATTTCACAATAAACCAGTCTATTGACCTACCAGTTTTCTTTCCTAATTTCTCAAACAAAGCAGAATATTGCCTTCACCTTTTAGATGTACATAGGCAACTGAGATTTTATCTTGACAGAACAAAGGAAATCGGCAAATTGTTTGCATCCTTTTCAGGCCCAAAATTGGAAAAAGCTATTTCTAAAGTAACTCTATTTAAATGGCTAAGAGATTGTATACTCCTGGTGTACCTTCTTCTTCTTCTTCTTTCAGCTGCTCCTGTTAGGGGTCGCCACAGCAGATCAACTGTTTCCATTTCTTCCTGTCCTCTGTATCTTGCTGTGTCACACCAACCACCTGCATGTCCTCTCTCACCACATCCATAAACCTTATCTTAGGCCTTCCTCTTTTCCTGTTATCTGGCAGCTTCATTCTTAGCATCTTTTTCCCAATATACTCTGCATTCCTCCTCAGCACATGTCCAAACCAACGTAATCTTGCCTCTCTGGCTTTGTCTCCAAACCTTACAACCTGGGCTGACCCTCTAATATACTTATTCCTAATCCTGTCCATCCTCGTCACACCCAGTGCAAATCTTAACATCTTCAACTCTGCCATGTCAAGCTCAGACTACTGCCTTTTTGTCAATGCCACTGTCTCCAACCCATATAACATAGCTGGTCTCACTATCCTCTTGTAGACCTTCCCTTTCACTCTTACTGGTACTCTTCTGTCACAAATCACTCCTGACACTCTTTTCCACCCACTCCATCCTGCCTGTACTCTCTTCTTCACCTCTCTTCCACACTCACCATTACTCTGAACTGTTGGTCCCAAGTGTTTAAACTCATCCACCTTCGCCACCTCTACTCCCTGCATCCTCACCATTCCTCTATCCTCCCCCTTATTCACACACATATAGTCTGTCTTAGTCTTGCTGACCTTCATTCCTCTTCTCTCTAGAACATATCTCCACCTCTCCAGGGTCTCCTCCACCTGTCCCCTACTTTCACTACAGATCACAATGTCATCTGCAAGCATCATAGTCCACGGAGACTCCTGTCTGATCTCGTCTGTCAACCTGTCCATCACCATTGCAAATAAGAAAGGGCTCAGAGCTGATCCTTGATGTAGTCCCACCTCCACCTTAAACGCATCCGTCACTCCCACCGCAGACCTCACTGCTGTCACACTACCCTCGTACATATCCTGTACCACTCTTACATACTTCTCTGACACTCCCGACTTCCTCATACAATACCACAACTCCTCTCTAGGCACCCTGTCATATGCTTTTTCTAAATCCACAAAGACACAATGCAACTCCTTCTGACCTTCTCTGTACTTCTCCATCAACACTCTCAGAGCTGGTGTATCAATGTTCAAAAACCCCTATACCAGGCAAAATCAAACCACATTCCACCAGATCTGTGGCAACTTCAATAGCTTTTCATTCCGGGGCATCCATGGACGATATCTGTGCAGCTGCAACATGGGCTGCTTCCCCATACCTTTATCTCTCATTACAAATTGGATCTGGTCTCCAGGGGGAAGAGCCTCCTTTGGTTCGATGGTGCTCAGGAGTATTCTTCCATAGGGGCCACCCAAGACGTATATGGTAGCTAGGGACTCTGTCCCATCAATAAGGAATGAATGAAGATGAACAACATCAGATAAAGAAGTTATGTCTTACCATAACATTCTTTCTTAATATCACCTTGGTTTTCACAAAATCCATCAAATACAACCCCTCTTTTCCTTCCAGTACTCCACTCGCTCTCACATTCTTCCTTTGTGCCTTATACTCCATTGGTTCCTTTTGCTGCACATATTCTGTTTGATCACCCACATTCTCCACATTATTTGCACTTCCACCGTTTGCTGCTAAAATGGTTTATGGATAGTTGTTCATTCAATAAAAGCACAATATTATCAACTTGAAGCATTTCTACTATGCTGGGATATCTGTCCAAAACACCAAATAGGTGCCAGAATACAAACTTTATATCTTCCAAATGTTTCATTGCCTCCTTAATGTTCAAGTGAATGTTGCTTTTACCATCTCGTGGACACTGCTGTGATGCCTGACCATCTTATTGATCATTTACACACATTTCTTCTTCTGTACCTGTTAAATCAACTAACATTTACATCCTTTCACTCGTCATCACCACTGTATGATTTTTACCATCCCAAGCACTGTCACTCGCACTGAATTTCATTCTTAATCAACAAAAATATTGCTTTAATTAATCTTTTGAAATGGAGCAACCAGGGGAGACCTGCAGCTTCATAAAACACCATGAGACTTCTAACACAACAGGATTTTAATGTACAAGGCAAACTATCCCCCAACATTGTTTTTTAACAAATTACAGCCCAGTGAAGTCTCCAGGTGCATATGCAGTTGCATCCTGCTGACGCCTGTAATCAAATTACAAAGAATGTTTGCATTTTCATTTAACCACAATTAAAACATCAGCCATCCTTCTATCTTATCTCACACTGTCAAGTGTAGCTACCTGCTTTATACTGTGAAAAATGTTTTTGTAAGTCAAGTATATCACATCATTGCATTTTTTTCCTTGCAGCTACTGTCAGATACTGATCATGTTGCCTTTCATCTTAGTCCACTGAAACCATGATGCCATATGTCCCTGAAATACTGCACGAGATAATATTTAATTTCTGAAAAGTTGTACAGATTATCGTTAAAGGACAACTGCATGGAAAAAAGTCATAGATCTATAATAAAACAATGAGTCTTGTAAAACTAGGAAACCCCATATGAACACAAACACTCAACACCATAATTCTACAAACTTCACATAAGTAAGGGGCTACACCTGTTTTGTACCCCCCATGGGGTAATTGTGTAAATACAGTACGTTTGAGCAGGGCCAGCCTTAGGGTAACTGGCGTCCTTTGCAAAAGAGGTCCACAACACCACCCCACACACATGCATATCATCCAGTGCCCCACATCCTGGCTTACCAACACCATCCAGATTACTTTTTTCTTCCCTTTTCTTGCAGATTGTTTTACTCTTCAGTTTTTTTCCTGCACTTTTTCATTCATTCAGTTATCCAGTACATTTTAAGTAGGTACAACTGTAGTCTGACAACTCTGTAGGAAATAGCTGCATTAAATTGAGGGGTCAGGGGGCCTTAAGACTCCTAGAAGCCATGACAGTTCTAGATGAGATGAGGAGCATTTTACATTTTTTAAAACAACTTTTTCATTCAGTGATGTCCTGAACAAAAGAGACAGCACAGTGGCATGTCAGATAGCATTGTTGCCTCACAGCAAGAGGTTCTGTGGTTCAATTCTCAGCTTGGAATCCTTTTTTATGGAGTCTGCATGTCCTTGCTATGTTCATGTGGGTTTCCTCCAGGTGCTTCAGTTTCCTCCTACACGCCAAAGCTAAATTGGCCATAGGTGTGAGCGCATGTGCAAATGTGTTATATGGAAGAACAACAACTGCAGCAGGACTAGCCATCTAGCAGTGTAAACATTGGTTCTAGATGATTGTCACTGTTGAAGGGACACCATGACCCCATGTGCAAAAATGGGAAAAGGAGTTGTGAATGGCTGGATGGGCAGACAGATGAAATGAATGGCCTGAACAAAAACAAGATTAAAGAAAGAAATTCAGGTTTGCTGTTCAACTTTGGTTTTCCCTGAATCTTTTCAACCTACTCTGACTAAGACTATATTGCAATAACACTGAATCTTTTCAACCTACTCTGACTAAGACTACACTGTAATAACCCCGAATCTGTTCAACATACTCTGGTTAAGATTACACTGTAATAATCCTGAACCCTTTCAAGACACACTAACTTTATTTATTTTATTTTTATTTTACATTTGTTAACCGGGATAGTCCGACTGGATACATGTCCATTTACAGCGGAGGCCCGGGGAGAAAAGCTCCAAGCAAGACAATATGAGACATTTACAGAAATAACAAAACATAAGCATTTACAGCAATGTGAGGTTAGTCATTACAAGATATGTAAATAATAGCTTAAATTTAGTTGGTTTACTTAATAATTATACATGATGACAGAAAATTATTATAGTAAGGAGTACTCAGATAACCAGGATCAAGGAGTAGTATATTCAGAGAGATAGCTAGCCAGGGTTAAAACAATGGCAGGTAATATCAGACCCCAGGTAGCCTTTTAGTTTAGTTTTAAATTGGTTTAATGAGGGGAGAGAGGTAATATCAGGAGGGAGTTTGTTCTAGGTTTTCCCTGCGGAGTTGGAAAGGAGAGAGTCACCAGCTGCGTTATTGGTTTTATTTGTTTGTATAAGGAGACGACTGGATGACCTCAGTGGTCGAGGGTTGTTGCAAGGGGAGATCAATTTTTTGAGTGAGGGAGGGTATTCAGGGTTATATAAGATTTTGTGGGTCAGTACTAGTAGGTTATAAGAAATTAGTTTCGGTAGCTCAAGCCAGTTAAGCTGGGTTAAGTTGGTACAGTGGTGGGTTCTATATGACCAAGACTACACTGTAATCACTAAATGAAGCTGGGGATCTAGGGGCTGATAGGCTCCAAAAGCCATGAGATTGTAGATGTTTTTAGATCTTTTTTCCAACCTTTTGATTCAATGATGACTTGAACAAAAATCATACATAAGGAAAAAAGTAAATTATAATTATTTTTATTTCAAGGAAGAAATTAGATCTATCGAAGGCTTAATGCTCAAAGTTAGCCAAATAGCAGTGCACAGTAAACATAATGGTCAAATGCAGGTGATGCTACATAAATCATATCTGGAAATAGTACCTGCTTCACTACGCCACCTTAAAAAGGTAGTTATTTTCTATGTATCCCATTCTGGTGCTAAATTGGGAAGAAAATCAAGGGACAAATGGCTGTAATCATTTATTTCAAGTCAATGCTGTCATATGTGTATACAACATGCCTCCTCACCTCTACCTGCAAAAGACAGCCACCTTCTGATTTCAGACTTGGATACAACTGAAAAAAACCCAAAAATAACATAATTGCTGTCAGACATATATATAAATATAATACTTCTTTACCTTCCACAAAAGATAGCCATTGTTGTAAGAAAGTGCTTTGTATAAACAAAGGGATTGTGTCTGGACATAGAGATGACATTGCTGCCCACTTTACTCAGCCCTCATTAGGCCTATCATTGAGTGTAATGCCCACTTTGGCATGTGTCTGTCCAGACACCTTGTAACAACTGGAACTCCCATAGAGGTACCTTACTAAAAGGATACAAGGCCTAAACAATATATCCTGTATGGGTCAACTTAAAGCCTTTCACTATATGTGGTGTCTTACAGGCTGCTAAGAGGTGATGTGTCTGACATACAAGGCATCCTCCAACCCAATACTGATGGACCTACTGTAAACCAGCAAGTCATATGACATCAGAAATACTCAGTCCAGGGATCCAAACCTCTTCTGTAACATCAACGGAACAGTTTGGAAATAGAGGTTAGATCTCACAGCAGATACCACTGCTCTGGAACAGAATCCCTATCCATGTAAAACAAAGCTCATCCCTGTCCATATTCAAGCACAATTTGTATATATGGCTGGATAATAAATTTACCTCCTCTACTGCCTCTTGTACTACTAATAGAGGCAGTTCCTAAATGTATTATCCCACACATGAGTCCCTCAGATTATCTGTGGTATGATCCCAGTTTTTCTCAGTAGGTGTAATATATAATTACTGACCATGGGATGGGCAAGGCCAATCTAACATCATATGGAATAGATTAATTCAAGCATCAAGAGGGAAAATGACCTGTAAGGGCAGCTAGCCTGGCAATTACCTATGAATTTATGTATGTGCGTTTGATGCTTGACTGTGATTTTTGAGGAAAATGAAAATAAATAATTACAATAATATTTCCAACTTACTTTTGACAGTTTGCTGCTCCTGTATAAGCCTAGCAACCCTCTGTACATCATCTGAAGTTTGTGAACAAAGTTAAAGAAATAATGACCACACTGTCCCCAGCCCAATGCAAGATAGTGCTTTGTGTGGTTTGGGAGGAAAGTTAAAGAAATAATGACATCATCCTCGGGTGTATATCACATAATTAAAATCCCAAAATATCAAACATCATAAGCTCAAACTTGGAATTTCGAAATGTGATATAATCGAAAGCTCAGAACAGCGAATTTTTTCCTAGGGAAAAAATTCACTGTTCCGAGAAACACACACACAACACAAGCACACCAAAAAACGTAATCCACACATATACACTTAAAATCCTACTTCTAACCTTACACTAAATCATACATACAATACTATCTATCCACTTACCTTAACTCTAACCCTAAGGTCCGTAACTATCGCACACTCACCTTACCCGCTCACTAACCCTAAGGTCCGTAACTATCGCACACTCACCTTACCCGCTCCCTAACCCTAAGCTCCCTAACTATCGCACACTCACCTTACCCGCACCCTAACCCTAAGGCCCCTAACTATCACACACACTCACCTTACCCACTCCCTAACCCTAAGGTCCCTAACTATCCCATTCCCACACTCACCTTAACCCGGTCTGTTCGCACACTTACCTTAACCCGGTCCGTAACCTTTGCACCACAATGGAGAAACTAACGAAGCGGCAGAAACAGCCCACCAAATTCTTTCCCTAGGAAAGAAGTCGATGTTCCGCAGCTTCGCTATTTTCAGCATTCGCTGTTTTGGGTTCGATATTATAACATTCGATGTTATGATATAAACCCATCATCCTCAGCTCACCACACAAGCTACAGTGACTTTCTGTGTATACTTCTGAGCAGCGCTGGTTTTAGACTAGGTGGGGTTCTTTGCAGAGGCCACTACTATGCCAGTGTCAAAATTCACTTATACAACCTTGGTGTGTGGGGGCCACCAGTCCCCCAGCAGTTTATTTATTTATCTATTTTACATTTGTTAACTGGGAAAGTCCGACTGAACCCATGTCCATTTTCAGCGGAGACCCAGGGAGAAAAGCTTCATGTACACAGTAAAATATTACATTAGACAGTTGATATACAGTTAGATTACATGCAATCATATATAGTATCCATACCCTTTTTCTACTAATAATGCTATTGAAAAATAATACCTTAAAAAGGAGTTTAGACATCAAATACTAGAGTATTTGGGATATATCTATCTATATATATATATATATATATATATATATATATATATATATATATACATACAAACATTATAAAATAGCTGGTAGGATGAAGAATGTATAAATGATAGATTGGATAGGATTGGTTCTGGGGAGAGAGGATAGGTATAGATAGGGAAATAATGAGTTTAAAGTGGAGGGGCTGATAGAGAGTAGTAGGTAGTAAGGTGTAAAGGTTGGGTAAGCAGGAAGGTTGCAGACATATAGAGGAAGAGGAATAATTCAAAGGGTGTAAATAATAATAGTATTGGTAGGTGTGCTGTACATAAAGTCAGTTGGATATAGGAAAGGAAGAGGACACTTAGGGGAGAAGCAGAGAGATGCAACAGGAGAAATTATACTGGGAAGTAGAGCAAGGAGGGAGAAGTACCGGGGTGGGAAATAGAGATATGTATTGGTAGGCTGAATGTACTAGTAGGAGATTAGTCTGGGTTGTTGCAGTTACATAACCAAAGATGCTGAAGATGGGATTTTATGCCTTTTTTGAAGGGGGTGAGGGTAGTTATAGTTGCTATATCGGGGGGGGGGGCTGTTCCACTGCTTAGCAACAGACTTGCTGTAGAGAGAAGTGCCAGCGGAGTTCTTGGTTTTTGTTACCTCTAACAGGAGTTTCTGATTTGATCGTAGAATTCTAGCTTTGGTGCTTGGGTGAAGTAGGTTTTGTAGAGCAGGGATTTTGTAAGGGCAGTGAAGAAGTTTGTGGGTTGTTATAAGTCAGTTATAAAGAATGAGGTTGGGAAGTTCCAGCCAATCAAGAGCTTTTAGAGGAGTGCAGTGATGGGTTCGATGGGGCATATTTGTTGCAAATTTGGCAATTTTATTATAGCAGGTTTGAAGAATGACAAGGTCTGATTTTCTGAGATTGGTGAATATTGGTGATGCATATAAGAGTGTGGAAATAAGGTGGGTACATGCAATGGTGGCTCGGGTGGAATCGGTTAGGAACTGTTTATTCCTGTATAGCATGGCAAGTTTTTTGTGCACTTTTTTTGTGGTAGTAGATATATGTATGTCAAACTTTAATTGGCTCTCTATGATAACCCCAAGTAGTTTTGTGTGAGTGACTGGTGATATGGTAGTGTTGTTACTGGAGGTAATGTTAAAGTTAATAGTATGGGAAGAGTGATGTATAGGTGAGAAAATAATAAGCTGAGTCTTATTGGGGTTTAGTATTAGATGTGAATCTGAGAGCCAATGCTCAACAGCAAGAAAAGAGGATTGTGTTTGGTGGTGGAGGGTTTCAGGGGCAGGAGAGGCACAGATGAGAGTGGAATCATCTGCATATTATATGATGGAGGCATGGAGTATGGCTGTGTGTAGTTTGTTGGAAAAGATAGAAAACAGTACTGGCCCAAGGATTGAACCTTGTGGAACCCCTAGTGAGACTGGTAGAAGTAAGAAGAGTTTCTGTTGCCATCTTACTGCCTGTTGTCTGCCTTTTAGATAATTTTTGAACCAGGAAGTGGTAGATGGGCTCATATTTAAATCTGCAAGTGTGTCAATGAGTTTGTCATGGTTTACCATATCAAAGGCCTTGGGGAGGTCTAAGAATGTGGCTGAGACATAGCTACCATTGTTTATGTCTTTGTTGACTGTGTGTGTAAACGACATAAGAGCTGTAGTGGTGCTGTGTGAAGGCCTGAAGCCATGTTGTGTTTTAGCTAGTAGATAATGAGCGTTTAGGAAAGTGCTATTATGTAATACATTTTATCCCCGACTTTTGAGAAATGACTGTAAACTGAGCATGTGACAAGAGGGTCAGTTACTTTCATCCAGACAACTCTCACCAGACAGTTATAGCCTCATCTATGAACAGTTCAGATGTCATATCTTCATAACAGAGGATGGTAATGTAATACATTTCATCCAAACAAGCAGTTGCCACAAATAAAATATTCTAAGTGGCTTCACCAAAATAACACTAGTCTTGCAAAGCCAGAATAGCAAGCAAACAACCGCAGGCAGCTAGTCATTTTACTCCACAAACAGCCTCAGCAATTATACCTACTCTGTGTGTGCATATCAGGTGTCAAGTTAAGAAGTCCATCTTACTTCTTATAAATGCACACTAGTCCTACAAAGCCAATTAGTAGTGACTGCTTAAAACTGAACAAATGATAAGGTCATTGGTTACTTTCATACAGCCAACCCCATGGCTCCAAAATCAGGGACAAATCCAAAACTAATTAGGAATACTTTTTAAAATATTAGTAGTATTAATATTAGAAGTTGACAGAATAAGATAATGTGAAATGACATATTTTCTGAAGGAAAGGAAGTGTACAACTCTTAATTACTGTTATTTATTAGATATGTAATCCAGCAGTGTTTCACCTAAGATTACCATTTTTCCTAGGATTTGGGAGGGACAGAGTAAATTTTTAAGACAAAAACAGGGATTGTTGAAAGGTATGTCCAAACCCAACCCAGCATGTTATAGCCATGATGGCTGATGGCCATATAGTAAGTTTCACTTTTGCTAGTCCACACAGACAAATTGACACACATTTGATAGAAACATCTGAAAAAAATGATTTAGATTATGCAAATGATAAGACCTGTTCAAGTACTGAACAAAATACTTCACTAATATATTCAGCGATCAAGTCAATAAAAAATAAGCACAAACAAGCCCCTAATGCTTTCTGCCTTGTAGGTTCCCTTGTGCATATTGTGTATGTTGTGAGTGTGTTTAAGGTGCACGTATTCATAAAAGAGACATGTAAGCATTCTAGTGTATACTGTCCTTTAACTTTTTTCTGGATGTAAAAGATTTTTTTTCACCTAGTATATCAGAAATCTACAAAAATATTTTAACCCAAGACAAATATTCGGTTTTTAAGTAGTCTGTTGGATCATTTCTGCTAACCCAAACGTAATCTTTCTTTTCTTGGACTTCATCTCCATCTGGCAGAAGTGCTTTAAAGAAAAACACTTTGTCTCCAGTACTGCATTCAGTTATTTTGTACTTAGGATATTTGTAGTTGTAAAACTCACATCATGCATTCCTAAGAAAAGCAGCTGTGATACTGTTGTCAGGTGCAGTAGACAAAGCTTGTTCCGCAGTCTGCCTCTTAGTCTCCACTGGCTGCCACTCTACCTGTGGTAAAAGCCACATGTTATTTTCCAACTTCTGTTTAACCAGCCATTTCAGGTACTTATCTAGCTTCCTGTTTTATGATGTCCTGATTCCTCGTCTGTTTTTGTAACTGTTTTAGCTGCCTTGAACTGCTTGAGTTTATGCTCCCACATATCTTACATGTCATGGGTAGTTACTATAGCCTGTCATCAGTTCCGTAATCATGATCTTTTTCTGCTTCATGCACAGTCAGAGTAAAGACTTTTTTCCCAGTTCCATCTGCTACATCAAACTTGTAACCTCCTCTTCCAGTGAGGCATTCTGCTTCGAGACCACAACACTTCTGTCGTGGAAATGATAATATTAAGAAATAACACTCTGACATTTCTGTAATAACCAACAACAATTCTGTTTTCCTATTTGCAAAAATGGAAGCATCATTTCAGAATTGTCATACTGTAAGTTTGAAAGAACACTTAACTAGCAGTCTGAATCTTTGACCATTTATATGATCATAGGAAGTTACTAGGCTAAGACAAGCCTAGCCAAGTTCTACCCTTATTTCCATGATCAGCACCTAATGCCCGTGTCCAAGAAGGTACACAGGTGGAACCCCTGGGGTGATATTACAGTTCCCTATCCAACCATCCAGATTGTGTTTGAAGAGGGCCAATGAGGTGCTCTGTTTGACATGAAGTTGGGAGTCTGTTCCAAAGGTGTGGTAACCTCTGGGAGACAAATCTGTCCCTCCAGCAGGTTCTATTAATGTCACATACCAGGTTAAGGTCTTTAGAGCGAGTAACCCATGTACCATTTGACTTGCGGATATGCAGCATTTCCAATAAAGCAGGGTCAGAGATTGCTTTATATGCAAGACAGAGATCACCTCTGAGTAGTCTGTATGAAACAAAATAAAGTGACAGTGATTTCATATGATCCATATAAGACAGATGCTGAAGACCTTGAATTTTGCGTGTGAGGAACCTTTGTGGTTTTCCAGTTGCTGCAGGTGCTTGGCAAAGTACATACCAAAATGGGCATTGTACTCGATTATTGGCCTGATGAGGGAAGAGCAGAGGGAGGTTATAACTTCTTTTTTCATGGAGGCAATGCCCTTACTTATGAGATGAGCAGTATAGAATGCCCTTCTTACCACTGTGGAGACATGGTGATCAAAGGTAAGGTTGCTGTCAACCTGTGTGCCCAGGTCTCTCACCACTGAGTGTGTACTTAGGGTGTTGCTATTGATGTTGTAGTTAGCAGGAACATCACTCTTACTGAAAGAGATGATAATACATTTTTTTCCATTGAGTTTAAGGCCATGACTTTGGCACCAATCATTTGTTTAAGACTCTCTTGTAGGATGTTGACATTGTTTGGAGATTCTATAACTGCTCCCAGTTTGCAGTCATTAGCAAACTTTGTCAGCCACAGACCTTTAGTTTTTGCTTATACTTTGGAGAAATAGATTCCAAACAGTAGAATCCCCAGGACTGAGCCCTGTGAAACACCACTAGTCACAGGTCTGCTTTTGGAGGTGGATTCCCCTATTTTGACTATATGTGTTTTATCAGTCAGCCAGTTAGCGACCCATCTAAAGCTATAAGGGTTGATACCTAGCTTGGTGAGTTTGTCAATGATGCCTGAGTGGAGGATAGTGTCAAAAGCCTTGGTAGGCTGTATGCACAGGCTTCTCATCCAGGGCCTTGGTGACTGTCTCGAAGTCCACCAGATTTAATAGGCATGATCTCCCTTTGACAAATCCCAAGTGAGTAGGGTCAAGTGCTTGGAGATTGCCTATATCGTTGTTGATAAAGTCCATGATGATCGGCTCCATGGCCTTGCAGTTAAGGCTAGTTAGGCTAATAGGTCTGTAGTTCCCCGAGGTCAGTGGAAGCACCGCCTTTGTGCAAGGGAATAACGGTGGCCATTTTCCATTCAGCTGGGATGAAGCCAGTGCTTAGACTATGAAAAGATTACCCAATAGTGTTGCTAATTCTTGTTGGAGCCCATGTAGGATGCAACTTGGGATGTTATTGGGTCCCATAGAGGCTGTGTTTTTGGCCTTAGAGAGAGTGTTTATGACCTGCTTTTTAGACATACAAGGTAGGAGACAGGTGGTAGGGATGTCATGGGGTACGTGTGGCAGGGACAGGGGAGTGAAGTTTTCGCAGAACCTGTCAGCCAACAGGTTAGCTTTGTCTGCAGGCTCACAAATCTGGGCCTTTCCTTTTAGGTTACAGATGTAACTAATGAACACTTTATGGTTGCTCTTATTTGAAAAAGCTGATTTGGATTCGTAGTTTGCTTTAGAGGACTTCACAAAAAGTCTTATTTGTTTAAGCTGAGGAGGGAGTGTTCCCAGTTTAGGACTCGCTCCCTCTTACTCTTAGACAGCAGTTTCTTCCTCTTATTGTAAAGCCTGTTAATGACGGCTGTCCACCAGGCAGGTTTGCTCTTCCTTGAGGAGCTTGTTTTGGTCCTATCAGATATGGCTGATTCAGTGCACTTATACAGGTGTTTGTATAAAGCGTTGGTGTGGAACTCTGAATAGTTGCCAATTCCGTCTGAGGAGGGAGATGAGCTATTTATGCCATCCCATAGGTGTTATAATCTGCTTTGGAGACGTTGTTTAGTTTAGTGGCTGCTGGGGGTGGGGGGGTGGGGAGGTCATGTGTGATAGTTACTTTGAATGAGATTGTTTTGTGGTCGAATCTCTCCAGGGAACACCTCACAGCGGGAGTGCTTCAGTTGTCCCCCATATTGGTAAGCACCAGATCCAGAATGTTGACACCTCTTATGGCCAATTGTAAAAGTTTGGGCTTACATTATTTTAAGCTTTTCTGATTATTACAAAGATGTTACCTAATTTTAATTGGATATTCATATTTTTTCTAAGAAATTACAAATGTTTTATTTTTTTTACATCTAATGTTCTTAATGTTTTTAACAGTTTGTCTTGGATACACTTTATCTAAAATAAATGTGCAATATAGTCTAGAAGTGGATGTTTAGTAAAACAGTACATTATGACACATTTGTCCTTGCAGAAATACTGAATTTGCATCTAACCCAAGTTACAGAGTACATGTGTAAGCATTTAGAGTTATTAAAGAAACCAGGAAACTCACATTTCAGCTCTACTGTGCAGATCACAAATAAACTTATATGTGATCTTAAACATATATATCTTATATAAAAGATGTGTTTGGTTGATACTAGAATAGCTGCATTAAAGCATCAGGTGTCACTACACATTTTTTTATAGGTGTAATAGTTCTTGGTCTTGGAATTTGTACTATCACAAATAGAGACTTTCTAGCCTTTCAGCTGTCTGAAGCAGAAATGGTCAGAAAAAATAATATGACTGCAGTTGTAATAAAGCATTCAGTTTGAGGTTTTAAAACTGTAAGCAGTAATGAGCACACAATACAATCTTTGATAAGCTAGCTGTACCAACTTATCCTGTGCCACGGGACATGCACCTCTGACCACTCAAATGTATTATAAAATTGTCTTTTAAGTAATGATGGAGTTTGAAAACACATTTCCACCACATCTCAGTAGGGAATCTACAGTAAGAAGCTAAAGGCATATATGAGGCTTCAAAATTTATTCTTTCCCCAGGAATAAGAAGTTTTTTCCCCATCTGATAAAGTCATCTGGATGCAACCATATTAAACAAAGTAATCTTCAAATTAATACAGTAACTCATTAAACCAACTGGATGTGTTCTTAGAATAAGTGTAGACTATACCAGTGGTTGTCTTGTACAAAAATTAAATTAAGCGATATCCGAACATCAAAGAATACATTAAAGTCTTCCATCTTGTCCGACATAAATCATAAAGTCAAAACCATAAATATTGCAGAAAATATTTGGGTGATCACTGCCAGCATCACAGAAAAAAAAAATACTTTCCTCACTGCTTCTGTCTCTCTCTATTCCTGTCAACGGTCCAGAATTATGCAGAATGTCCCAACTTCCTGAAAATACAGTCAGTAAATTCAGACGTTTATGATATATAGCTTTGTTTTAAAAAGAAGTATCATATTGATGCAAACCCTCAGTTCACATGCTTCACACCTATCATTTCACTATTGTGAGGTCTCTGCTCTGTGACTTCACAGTGCTCAAGTCTAACATGATGTTGATTGACTTGAATGGTCAAGTCGAGCAGCTTTCCTCTGGGGAGCCTGTCACACTGTAGGGTGGACATGTTTTGTTCTAGCAGGGTGCTGCATTTTATTTATTTTTTAGAGCAAAGAAGTGACGTATTTATTGCTCTAAATAAATCAGGAAGAGTGCCTGTCCAAGCACAGCATTCTGTGTGGCCACATAGTTTGCCTATGCAGTAATAAGAAATATTTTCCTCTTTCTCTGAATTGTGCAACATCCGAAGTAGTAGTAGTAAACCGCATATACAGTAAAAGAACAACTGATGCACTGAAGAGATGACAGTACAAAAGTTCATTTAAAGACATACAGCACGTCGGGTGTCAGTAAAACATCACCTAGCAAATTCTCATTTCCTTTTTCTTCACATCTTAGCATTATTTGCAGCACATGTACCCCTGTGATACTCTTAATAGTTATTGTTTTTAATTTATTGTACTTCGGAATGACCTGATGGGACTGATATACTAACCCAATTTCATTTTAACGTCAGTACGTTTGCCGTTGTGATATAATTTTATGGAGAATTGTATCGTATTGTGAAAAGAAAAATATTTAGTGTTGTTCTGCCTTTACATTGAATAACAGCTTGAATACTGTGTTTTCCTACACTTTTTACAGTTTCTGCTGACTTTTATCTGCCATTAACCCCCCCCCCCCATTGTTCTATTTGCTTGACTGTAGTTTGCTATTATTACACTTAAACTGCAAGAATGCAGTTTGTTCACCTACTTGGTTTACCCAGTCTAGGTTTTTATTTCTTTTCCCATTAACTGTGCAGTCCTGAAGTTGGTATATTTAAGTAAGTGGATATGGTAGGGTGAAATCCCCTCCTTGAGTGAAACAAAATTCCTTCGGGGTGGTTTGCTTGATTGCAATTGGGGCGGGTTACATTTCAATGATTTTTTTCAATTGATCATTCGTAATGGAACTATCTCTTACAACTTTCTTAGTTTTATTTTTTTTCTAAATTGACAATCCTTGTTTTTTTATTAGTGGCCATCCCTTCGGTATCATTTTAAAGTGCATTTAAATGTTAGCCTTAAATGAGCATTATACTGTTTTTGCTCAGTCATTTATTTTGGTTCCAGGCCTTGCTTTCTAGCTGAAGTATTACGTTTTTAACCAGTGATTGATAACATCCACATCAGATGACTGACTGCAGTTGGCCTGCTGTGTGGTATAGAGTGGTAAACTCCTGACTCACCCCCAGATGACCTGGATTCAGCCAGTATTCTGGACTCTGGAGTAACAGGCTGGAAAAAGAGGAGGAGGGGTTGAAAAGTGTATGCCTGACATTAGATGGGATGCCTTTCATTTATTTCCATAACATGTCATCCCTTGGGAGGTTTCAGACTGGTAGAACCTAAAGAAGAACCCTGAGCAGGATGACAGCATTGCTCCTATCACTCTTTCCCAGGAGGCAGGAATGGACTGCAGAACTCAGCTCCTGAAGAGCAAATGGATTAATCATGGGAGTGGGAGGGAGGATTAATGTTCACAAAAGATCAGAGAGCAGAAAGAAAACAAAAAAAGAAAGACTGACTGTAGTTTTTACCTCGGTTTAACACTTTTTAATTGACCTTGTAGCTATAATAAATGATCTAATTAATTTGACTTTTGTAATGATCATAAAAGTCTGAGATATAAATATCTATGCCAACCTATATGGTGTCATACATTATCTGACTAATACCAGAATGAAATAATGTGAGATTTCAGAAAAAGGATGAGCTGGTATACAGAAAAACTGGAGAAATAGCTCCAGGCAGATAACAGTACATGTATCTCACTTTTCTTTGTACATGGCATTCTTAAAGTTGGATTATTTGTCTGTTTGTTAATCTGCCAGGTACAGTGGATATAAAAAGTGTACACACCCCTGTTAAAATATCAGGTTTTTGTGATATAAAAAATGAGACCACAATAAATAATTTCAAAACTTTTCCCACCTTTAATGTGACCTATAACCTGTACAATTAATTGAAAAACAAACAAATCTGTTAGGGGAAAAATATAAAAAAATAAAAAAACATACAACAAGCTGGTTGCTTAAATGTGCACACCCTTAAACTAATACTTTGTTGAAGCACCTTTTGATTTAATTACAGCATTCAGTCTTCTTGGGTACACACCTGCCATCAGTTAAAGAGACTGATTAACCCTAAATAAAGTTCAGCTGTCCTAGTAGGATTTTCCTGACATTTACTCCATTGCCTGATACAGCAAAAGCCATGGCACGCAGAGAGCTTACAAAGCATCAAAGGGATCATTGTTGAAAGGTATCAGTCAGGAAAGGGGTACAAAAAAATTTCCACAGCATTGGATAGACCATGGAACACAGTGAAGACAGTCATCAAAAAGTGGAGAAAATATGGGACAACATTGACATTTCAAAGAACTGGATGTCCCTCCAAACTTGATGTAAAGACAAGACGAAAACTGGTCAGGGAGGCTGCTAAGAGACCTACAGCAACACTGAAGGAGCTGCAGCAATTTCTGGCAAGTACTGGTTATGCACTACATGTGACAACAATCTCCCGTAGTCCCCATATGTCTGGGCTATGGGGTAGGGTTGCAAAACGGAAGCCTTTCCTTATACAGAAAAACATCCAGACCCAGCTAAAATTTGCCAAACAATACATCAAGTCTCCCAAAAGCATGTGGGAAAACGTGTTTTGGTCTGATGAGACTAAGGTTGAGCTTTTTGGCCACAATTCCAAAAGGTACGTTTGGCGCAAAAACAACACTTTGCATCACCAGAAGAACACTATCCCCACGGTGAAGTATGGTGGTGGCAGTATCATGCTTTGGGGTTGCTTTTCTTCAGCTGGAACTGGGGCTTTAGTCAAGGTGGAGAGGAATTATGAACAGTTCCAAATACCAGTCACTTTTGGCCCAAAACCTTCAGGGGTCTGCTAGAAAGCTGAAGATGAAGAGGAATTTCATCTTTCAACACGACAATGATTCAAATCAACAAAAGAATAGCATCACCAGGAGAAAATTAAAGTTTTGGAGTGGCCCAGCCAGAGCCCAGACCTAAATCCAATAGACAATCTGTGAGGTGATCTGAAGAGGGCTGTGCACAAGAGATGACCTCGCAATCTGACAGATTTGGAGCGCTTTTGCAAGGAAGAGTGGGCAAATATTTCCAAGTCAAGATGTTCCATGCTGATAGACTCCCACCCAAGAAGACTGAATGCTGTAATTAAATCAAAAGGTTCTTCAGCAAAGTATTAAGTTAAGGATGTGCACACTTATGCAACCAGCTTATTGTACTTTTTTAATTTTTTTATATTTTTTCCCCTAACAGATTTTTTTGTTTGTTTTTAAATTGAACTGTACAGGTTATAGGTCACATTATAGGTGGGAAAAGTGGCATTTTGAAAGGGGTGTTTTAACTTTTTATATCCACTGTATATTGGTCCTTGGATCCTTTTTAGTACTGACCTGGACATAGTGGCAGTTGTAGCAAAATACTGGATATCAGAATGTTGCAAAGCAAAAATAGTGTTACAGAATTTAAGATGCATCTTTCCTAACAACAGCCTAAACATACATTTTCTAACTTATATTAAAAAGGTCTGGCTCAATATCTGTTTTTTTCCCTTGACATTCTGAACCAGTAGGCCATCAGGTACTTGGTGTTGGCCCATCTATTTGTACATTAAGTCTCTCTGGTACTATCCTCTGGGTGGGACCACTGCCAGTGTTGGCAGGTGGAGAAGGGGAAGGGGCAACATGGAGTAGAGTGGAACAACCTGGTAGTGTCACATACACTGTCTTATCTTTTTATTATGCCTTAACTAAATGGGACTGCCTGATATCACTTGCATTACAGCATGTAACATCATTTAGCTTCTACTCAAATGCCAAATTCAGTGGCTGTCAGTTGTGCAATTACAACACTAACACCATCGCCAAGAGAGGGCTAATTAGCACTCTCCCAAAATGGATGTGCATATGTTTGCTGCTCCTTCCAAACTCTCTCTCTGTACCCAAGCATGTACTTGTTATCATACATTTGTTCTGCAAAGCAAACAATTTTCTACTGTATTTTCCTTATCTACAACTTAACATGCATTTGCTTATATTTAACATACATTTAATAGCATACATTCGTTCCACATAGCAAAGAATTTTCTAATGTACTGTTGAGCCACCAAACAAGATAAACATTGTAGAAAAGAAAGAAAGAATGCAAGAGAACAAAATATATTTTCATATTCGCAAGTTTGGTTACCTACTTGATTATCTACTGTTAATTGTTATTTACATATTTGTAGATTTGGATATAGGCTTTGTGCTGCTAAAGGGATGGAAAACAGTTTGTGATTTGAACTTGTCATTTGTTTGAAGCCATCCTTTAAGGTAAAGTCACTGTAAACTTTAGTTAAAGTAGACTTTAAAGTCCCACTGTGCATAAACTGAAAACATATATATTTTTGTCCTACCTTGAATTTCCACACAATTCAAACCTGTCAACACCACAGTAACTACTTAATGTTAAGTTGTCTATCTCGCCTTCATTCTTGCTGGTTGGGTTCGGAGCCGACTCGGCCATCTTCTAAAGCTCAAGAGCTATTTATTGGCTCGAGGCCTCCCCATATCCCACAATGCCTGGCGCTAGATCCCCAGATCTCATTTGCCACTTCTGCTACGAGGTTGCTTTTGCTGGCTCAGGTCATATTTTTCATCTTTTGGATAGGCTTTATATAAAAAATTTTCATATAGATAGTGTTTAAATTTTATTATAGTAGTTTTAGTACTTATTGTCTCTGTGTAGTTTTAGATCTATCCCATCCCCTTAGAAAACTCGTTTTTACTGTTAGAGAGTTTTCCCCTCCCCCCTCTCTTTTTCTCTCTTCAAGGTAGCCGTTTTTAGTTAGAGGCTAACCCTTGTTATCTAAAATACCTTTTAGAGTGTTTTCAGGTAGAAATAGTTGTAGTATTTACTATTTTCTGGTATATATATATTATAGTTATAGTGTGTGTGTGCTTTGTTAAGGTGTGGTAACTGGTGTTTTGTGTGTACGGGTTTCTTTATACTTGTTACCTACTGTTGTACTGTTGACCTTTTTTTCCTGTGATATTTCCTTTTTGCAGGATGTCCAAAGATACGAAGGTATCGGGATTCAAGAAGTGTGACTCATCCTGTCAGAAAATGTCTCTGACAGATGGTCACACTTCTTGTGTCTACTGCTTGTGTGCCCTACACCTGCAGGACTCTTGTTCGGTGTGCCATGCCTTTAGTCCAAGAGTCCTGCAGGAGCGTAGGAATAAGTTAATCCTTAGAGGATTACTAAAACCTGAAGGGTCACCTGCTAAGACTCAGCCAGGGGAAACCCTCCAAGCCATCGAAGCTGTCGGCTCCCAGCTCGGAGCCGTTGACGGGTGTGGCGTCTGCTTCGACTTCGGTTCCGGCCGGAACCTAAGTGCCTGCCTCTCAGTCGGCACCGACCCTGGTGTCGGAACCTTCAGGGAGCCAAAAGCGTTCTAGGTTCCCATCCCTAGAGTCGATTTGCTCGGCTCCGGGGTCGCCTCTGTTACAGTCGGAGCAAAGTCACCGATCTCACTCTTCTCGGTCTTCGGGACTGTCTGACCCATGACTTGGAGAGAGTGGTGAGCAGACTTCTGAAATCGCAGGCCCTGGCTAAAATGCTATCCAGCCCCCCCTCTTCAGGGTTCGGCTCTGCCCGTCTCTACAGTAGTTCCTCCTTCGACTCACTCCTTGAGTTCGGAGCCAGAGCTGGTTGGGGTTCGGATCATGGAACCGTCAGTGCCGATACCTACCCTTTCGGTTCCTTCAGCTCCGATCACTTCCATGGCGCTGTCCTTGGAGGGATCTGGGTGCCGAGACTCCCTCGTTGGTTCCGAAGGGGCGAGTGGCATCGGACCCTTGTCTGACCCCGTTCTCCCTCTCGGAGCTTCAGCGCAGGTGGGCTCGGCTCCTACATCGGCCTCGGAGCCATCCCTCTCGGTGCCGGGGAGGGTTCCGGTCTCTTCGGAGCCTGAGCCTTCTTCTCTGCTGGGAAGGGGTGCCTTCAAGGTCATGAGGAGTGTGCTGGCCCCTGAGTCAGCCCCACGATCAGCCTCTTCAGCTCCTCCCCCCATGGTGCCTGCGTCTGCCTCTCCCCCTCCTCCAGACCCCAAGCGAGGAGAACAAGAGCTCCAGGTCACCCCAGTGGGCATGTCTTCCTCTTCCGAGGCCTCCCCTGATCCTTCAGAGGAGCCCCCTCAAAAGAGGAAATGTAAGAGGAAGCATGTTGACTCCCCTGAGTCTGTCACTTCGGATACCAACTTAGAGGATTCGGAAGGGTCCCCGAGGTCCCCCTCTGAAGATGTCTCCTTCTCAGACATCCTTGAGATGCTTAGGCAGAGGGGGAACTGGACTACCCTTAACCCTTCTGAGGATAAGTCAATATTTCTGGACGCGTTTGGTTCTCGCCCCTCCACCTCCTGGATGTCTCCGCCTTTCGATCCACTGATGGCAGTGGTGGCTCGAAAGGCATGGTCATCCCCAGACACAGTGGAACCAACTCTCTGAAGGCCCACGAAATTCATCACAGCAGCACAAGACAAGCAATTTTTGACAAAGGGTGTCCCTGTTGATGCTATGGTGGTAGCAGTGGCCACGAAAAAGGAGTTGGCTGAGACTTCTTTGTCTGTCCGTCCCCCTAATAAGGAGTCTAGGATGATGGACAGATACGGGAAGCGGATGTTTTCCTCAGCGACCTTTTCCATGCAGTCACTGAAATATTTGTGCCATTTTACTCGCCTTCAAAGGGATCTCCTTAAGGAGCTAGGAGATACCCTTCAAGATCCATCAGCTGCGGGGGCTCAGGATAAGATTACCTCCCAGCTGGCGTTTCTTAATTCGATAGTGAACTCCTCCATGCAGCTCATTTCTTATGCGGCCGATGGGGCGAGTAGGGCCACAGGCACAGGTGTGGCCTTGAGAAGGCACACTTGGACACGGTTATGTAACTTTGCGGAACCCTTTAAGGTGTCTTTCACCAATACCCTTTTTGATGGTTCTGCTCTTTTTGGACCACAGGTGAAGGATACCCCTACCAGGTGTGAACAGGAAGGCAAGACTCTCTCTGCTGTGGGAGTCCGTTTTTCCACTCCTTCTAGACCATACCCCAAAGGTCAGAAAAGTGGGAAGATGTGGTTCCGGAAACCCCAGGGAGCCGTGCCTGACACACGTGGTGAGTTTCCCTCCAGGGGCAGAGGAGGGAACAACAATATATGCCTCCCTTGAGGCAGAGGGGGCCCGCAAAATCAGGGCAGCAGAGATTCCTTCTGTGACAAGCCCTTCCAGCATCCCTGAGGGGCTGCCCGCCTTCGGAGGCAGTCGGGGGAAGATTATCGCTGTACCCAAAAGCCTGGCAAGACATAACTCAAGACAAATGGGTACAGTCTATCATATCCGGAGGTTACAGAATTCCCTTCGTTCATACCCCCTTAAGGTCAAACAAATCCCTTCCAGATGTTCCACCCAGTCTAAAGGAACAAGCAGTGCAAGAGGTCTCAAAACTGCTACAAAAATGAGCCATCCAGCGAGTCCCAGCAGACCAGCAAGGATCCGGAATTTACTCAAGGTTCTTTTTGGTACCAAAAAAGACAGGGGACTGGAGACCCATTTTGGATCTCAGCAGACTAAACAGGTCTGTACAAAGAACGAAGTTCCGGATGGTCACGCTTCAGTCCATTCTACCCTTTTTGGGTCAGGACAATTGGATGTGCTCCATAGATCTTCAAGATGCGTTCTACCATATCAAAATGGACAGGTGCTCCAGAAGATTCCTCCGCTTCCAGCTGGGAGCCAGTCATTATCAGTTCCGAGCTCTGCCCTTTGGTCTCACCACAGCTCCCCAGAGTGTTCACCAAATGTATGGCAGTAGTTACCTCTCACCTGAGACGGCAAGGATTCCAGGTGTTTCCCTATCTAGACGACTGGTACTGCTACCACCAGACATCAGCTGCTATGAGCCAGGAACTACACCATCCAAACTTGCTCCAAGCCTAGGTATCACAATAAATTTCGAAAAGTCTGCATTGTCGCCTTGTGAATCTATAACCTTTATAGGCGCAAGTTTAAGTACAAAAGAATAACGGAAAAGCCAAACGGATCAGGAAATTACTTTTTCTTTTGTTGGTGGTTATCGGACCGTTACTTTTTCTTAAGTACAAAAGACATGTCAGCAAGACTTCCATTACACAGAGTATTAGATATTCGCCGACATGTACAGGTGTTATTAGGATGCAAGAAAATTCAGGCCAGATTCGTCCTAAAGACATTGGGCCTCGTGGCAGCAGCGATCATGCTAGTCCCCCTGGCACGTTTTCATATGATGATTCTTCAGTGGTTGCTTTTCACCCAATGGTCATTTCTACAACTTCCACTGTCTCACATGGTTATGATTACACAGACATGCAAAGACCAGCTTGCTTGCTGGATGGTTTCCCCGTCAGTACCCCAGGGCAGACCATTTGTTTTTCCTCCTCGAGTAGCCACAGTGACCACAGATGCCTCCCTGATCAGGTAGGGGGCACTTTCAGGGCAGAACAGTCCAAGGCTCCTGGCAACCCCACGAGTACCATCTGCATATCAATGTCTTGGAGATGAGAGCTGTGCTTTTAGCGTTGCAAACTCTTCAGAACTCTCTTCCCACCGGGACCATTGCAATTCAGACAGACAATATGTCGGAAATGTGGTACATCAACAAGCAGGACGGAACCAAGTCCTACCCCCCCCCCCCCCATGTCGAGAAGCACTCAGACGCTGGCAGTGGGCGATCTCTTCCCAGCGGTTTCTGATAGTAACGCACATCCCTGGGAAGTCCAACGTTATAGCGGACAGGCTGAGCAGAGCAATCCTCATGCCTCAAGAGTGGTCTCTCAATCAGACAGTGGCGGACCAAATCTTCCGCAAATGGGGTCAGCCTTGCTGCGATCTTTTCGCCACCCCCTTCAACAGCAAGTGCGACAGTTTCTTTTCTCTCCTCCCTCTTCCCGGATACTCCCCCAGAGATGCTCCAATTCACGATTGGCCTCAGGGACTTCTTTATGCGTTCCCTCCATTTCCCCTGATTCCCAAACTAATACAGAAAGCTACCGCGCTGGGATGCAAGATGATCCTCATTGCCCCCTACTGGCCTTGACAAATTTGGTTTCCGTTCCTGTATCATCAGCTCCTGGAGCAGCCCTGGACCCTGGACCCTGGACCCAGTACCAGACCTCCTGATCCATCAGTCGGGCGGGCTGCACCAATCCCTTCAGTCTCTCAACCTCACTGCTTGGTTGCTCCACTTCCAACCTTAGCCAGGCTGCCAAACATTTCCCAATCGGTGCGTGAAATCATCTTATCTTCGCATAAATCTACCACCAAAAAAACTTATGCTAGTAAGTGGAAACGTTTCTCTTGCTGGGCAGAGTCTAAAAATATAGATCCCTTTTCAGCCCCTGTCCACCACGTTTTAGATTTCTTAGCGGAACTTATTCAGGCTGGGTCCTCTTCTGCCACCATTAGAGTTCAGTTAGCCGCAATTTCAAATTTTCATACAGGCCTATCTGAAACTAGTATTATGTCCCATAAGCTTTGCAAAGCTTTTCTTAAAGGGACTACTTTGCTCAGGCCCCCAGTAAGAGATCCCCTGCCTCCGTGGGATCTTAATTTGATTTTAGCTTCCCTAATATTGCCCCCCTTTGAACCCACAGCTTCATGTTCCTTGAAGTTTCTTTCTTGGAAAACCCTCTTTCTTGTGGCAATTACTTCAGCTAGAAGAGTTTCTGAACTCCAGGCCGTTTGTGTTCGCCCTCCTTATTTAGTTTTCCATAATGACAGAGTTTTGCTCAGGACTAATCCCTCCTGTCCTCCTAAGGTACCGTCTGAGAGTAATCTGAATCAGTCCATTGATCTTCTGGTCTTCTTCCCAAATTATTCCAACAAAGCTGAACATAAATTACATCAGTTGGATGTTCATAGACAATTACGTTTCTGCTTGCATAGGACTAAACAAATTAGAAAATCAGATCAGCTCTTCCTGTCCTATGCTGAAGGTAAGCAAAGTCTACCAGTGTCTAAAGTAACTTTATCTAGATGGTTGACTTCTATTATTACTTTGATTTATCAATTGAGGAACAAACAGCTCCCTGCTAAACCAAAAGGCCACTCTACTAGGGCTTTAGCTACTTCTGTGGCTTTTCAGGCAAGATTACCAATGGAAACCATCCATCGTTCTGATGAAGCCTACATATGGTAGGTGAAAGCGCTTAACTTTGGATATATGCACTTTTATATGTTTTCTGAGTTGTTTCAATAAACGTCTGGCTGGAGTCGCTTACTACTGTGTTCCCTCCTTTTGTTGCCTGAGAAATTACCAATGAAAGTGTAATGAGATTTCATTCAGCTTCAGTATGGTGTACACTAAGAAAGCAGACTGGGACAGAAACGCCATCAGAGTAGGAAAAACTACTAAGTCATGCTTTCTTAATTTATGAAAGTATGGGTATCTTCCTCTAGGGATGGAAATAAACTCTAAGGAAGGAAACCTTGCATTTTGCCATAGTTGTCCTTTAAAGCAGGTGCTTTCTCAGCTGAAAGCTTTAGTAAATGCAGTTAGATATTTCTGTCCTTTTATTTCTGACTTTTCAGTACTACATGTTGTGTATAGAGCATTTTTAAACTGAATTTCACACAGCAACAGGATGCATTTAGAAATGTGCATGGAATACAAAATGAGATCTAATGCAGTTTGTAAATGCAGCAGTGTTTTACATTTCAGCTTTAATTTTTTTCTTAATGTTAACTGAAAACTGCTGAGAGTGCAGATCATATTAATTAAAAGTTGCATACTTTTGTAATTTGCAGTATGTTGGAGAAAGTGAGCGGGCAGTTCGTCAAGTTTTTCAGCGAGCTAGTAACTCTGCTCCTTGTGTCATCTTCTTTGATGAGATTGATGCTTTGTGTCCTCGAAGATCTGGGCATGAGGTTAGTTGCTAAGTTAACATATTTTTGTGGTGTGTTTATGTTACATTCGACGACCATGGTAGGTACACTCTGTCAGGTATGTTTATTGTTTCAGTTTTATTAGTGGCTTCATCCACGAGTTAAAACAGAGTAAAAATGAAAACGGTGTTAATGACCACAGCAGAGTGTTAATATTTTTAATGAATTCTGTTATACAAAGTATTACTGTACAGCTCCTTCAGCTTACTTTTAAGTCTGCAGCATTGAAATTGGATATATATTGAAGGTGCAATGCTTCAGAAATCCTATTTTTTATATATACTGTCTTAAAAGAAGTGTACACTTCCATCCTCTAATCACATATAATAACTTGGTTATTGCTTATAAGTTCATAGGTGTATACAAGGCTAATGACCGCTGAGGCCTTTATAAGCCTTGCTGAACATCACAATTGTATCCTACAAGTTTATATCCCCTAGAGGTTATTTAAAGGGGCATATGTATGCTAGGTTAAGATATTTAGGCTGCCTCTGTCCATTAGAGACATGGGTGATAGACCCAGGGTGTATTTCTGATTTCCCATCCAGTGGTCCAGGTTTGTTTTGAACAGGGTTATGGAAGAGCTGTGCCACACATAGATGTGAAGACTGTTTCAGAGAAGGGAAATTCTTTAAGACACATACTTGTCCCTCCAGTGTGTCCTATTTATGTTGTAAAGTTTAAATCACTAAATTGAGTAATTCTGATGCTATTCATTTTGCTGATATGTCTGTCAGATCCAAGGATGCCTTGTATGCCAGACAAAGATCACCTCCCAACAGTCTGCAGGAAACAAATTATAGAGATAGGGCTTTGAATCAATTTGCATAGGACACGTTGTTTACACCCTATATTTTTCTTGTGAGGAGCCTCTGTGGATGTTCCAATTGCATGTGCCTCGTGAGGTGCATACTGAAGCGGTCATGTACTAGTCAGTGATTGGCCTGGTAAGCACTGAATGCAGTGAAACAATGACTTCCTTGGACCTAGATACCATGCCCTTGCTTATTAGTTGAGCAACATGTAATGATTTCCTTAGATGCACGTTAGTCAGAAGCCAGGTTATTATCTACTGCATACCCAAATCCATGACTATTGATTTTTACGGGTGTACTATCATTGAGGTAATTTCCTAGGGAGGCTGACTTCCCAAAGGGTACTATTATGCGTTTCTTGGCATTGAGTTTTAAGCTCTAGCTTTGGAACCAGTCATCTGTCTGTATTGGTCCTTCCAGTACGATGTTACTGTCTTGGGAAGATTCTGTTACTGCTCCTAGCTTGCAGTCATCTGCAAACTTGGTCAGCCGAGGCCCTTGACATTGGCCTTGACTTCCAAGCAATAGATGCTAAAAAACAGCAGACCCAGCACAGAGCCCTGCACACTCCTAGTGATTTCCTCTTTGTGGAGGTGGTTTCCCCTGTCCTAACTTCCCGGGTCGTATCTGAGAGCCAGCTGGCTATCTGGCATGTATTATATGGGTTTAAGCCTATATCCATGAGTTTGTTTACACTACTGAAGTGGAGTATTGTATCAAATGCCTTAGCCAAGTCTGTGTAGGTAGCATGCACTGTTTTGCCCTCATCCATTGCCTTGTTGACCTTCTGAAAGAGTCCACCAAGTTGATTAGGCATGTTCTGCCCTTGACAAAACCAAACTGGGTTGGATCCAGTGTTTGAAGGTTTCCTATGTTCTTATTAATCATTCCCATGATAATTCTTTCCGTGGCTTTGCATATGACACCAGTCAGACTTATGGGACTGTATTCCCTGTGGTCTGTTGATGGCCCACCCTTGTGCAGAGGTATGACCATTGCAGTTCTTTATTCACATGGCACAAACCCTATGCAGAGGCTGTGGTTAAACAGTGGCTCTAGTGGTTCCGGTAGGTCATGTTTCAGGCTATTTAGGGGGCATCCTGGAATGTTATTGAGGCCCAGCCATGGTATTTTTGGCCTTCGATAAAAACATCATGGGCCTGCTTCCCTGTTGGTAGTTTGGGGGGGGGGGTGTTTGAGTGTATTTCCTGGGGGCAGCTGGGGGAGGGGGG
Organism: Protopterus annectens; assembly: GCF_019279795.1. Taxonomy (NCBI): domain Eukaryota; kingdom Metazoa; phylum Chordata; order Ceratodontiformes; family Protopteridae; genus Protopterus; species Protopterus annectens. The sequence continues at coordinate 730,182,242 of NC_056727.1, read as the reverse complement.
GCTAAATTGGAGCTAATTTTGCCAGCCAGCAGATTTGCTGTAGGTGACTCAATTTACAATCAGTTCTGCACACTGGTGTGTGTAGCCTATGAGGTTTTGGACGTAGCTAAAGAAAACCTTGTGGTTCTTCTTTGCCTCCAGTTTGGCCTTAGTAGGTTTAATTTACTCTTCTAATTATTATTTGTTTAGATTTAGGGTATTTTTATCATGCTGGGCGTAGCACTTCCTAATCTTTGGTATGACTTTTTTCTTTTGTTGTGCAACCTGTTTATATTTGGATTCCATCAGGAAGGCTTGTTTTTTGTGTTAATTATGGACTTATTTCTGGTAGGCACAACTGGCTTTATGGATTTACTGACATGATTCTACAGGGTTTCTGTAAACAATTATGCACAGGTAGCTGTGTTCTCAGGAGTTTGCGAAGGCTTGATATTTTGACAGGTTATCACTTAGTAGTAGGAGGTGTGCCTTAGAATAGTTCCTAAATGTTACAGGGTTAGCTGGGGTCACAGACCTGATTTGTAGTATGAAGAAGCTAGCTTTGTGGTCTGACTTTACCACCAAGGACACTACACTGGGGGGAGGTACAGCATTCTCCCATGTTTGTGAGTAATAGGTCAAGTATGTTTGCATCCCTAGTAGGTACATGGACTATCTGGTGCAAGATATTTATGTTTACAAAGTCCAGAAATCTGTGAGCCTGTAAGTTTGAGGTCATGTAAGTATCCCAGTTTATAGTCCTGTAGTTGAAGTCGCTCATGAACATGGTATTGGGTTGAAAGGTCAAGGCCTCAAATAACTCCGGTGTGAGTTATGGGTTGTTTGGGTCATAGATCGTGACCTGTAGCTTGTAAGAATATATGGAACTTTGCCTGTGGAAATTAGGACAAGGAGAAGCTCAAGTGTGTCATCCTGTTTAACTAGTCTTGAGGTGAGTTTGTGGTTGATATAGCTTGAGACACCTCAACCCTTGGTCCCTTCTTGCGCAGTAGCTGGCCGGAATGTGTGGAAGGCACTGCACTGCCAGGGTTCTGTCAGCAGCTTGAAACCATGTCTCAGTAACTGCATAGATGTCCACATTCTCCAAAGTGAGGAGAGCCTGGAGGGAGTGGAGTTTCTTGCTTAGGCTTCTGACATTGAACAGTAACATGTTTAGATCCCTTGGGTTAGTTTTGCTACGTTGGAAGGTTTGTTAGTTTGACATTGCCTAAAAAAAGGCACTGTGCGGAGGATAATGTTTTATCCAAAATTCAAAACTCTAGAGGGGACAGGTGTTGACCATCATTGGCAAAACAATGCTGTTTGTTGACTGTATCCTCCCATGCTGACAAATATTGTACCTCATTGGAAAGACACAAGAAAATAAGTCAATTATTGAAGCCAGTCATCTTTTGTTCATATTGTGGTTTCATCCTTAATGAAGGGAGAATGCTGCCCAATTCTTGATACTTACCAGCCAGGGACACACAGTCTGAGAGCTCCATAATGTCTATTTTCATATAGTCCAGAGAGGCACGTCTCAAGTCATTTACACCCACATGGGCAGTGACTGAGTTATACTGCTACTTGTGGTCTAATGACTTGAGTGTGTGGATGATTTAGTGTATCCTGGCCCCTGATGTACAACTGACCATGATTTTCTCCTTATCCAGCCTAGTGAGTGGGACATCTGTATGTCTCCTATGATTAAAATATTGGGTAGTGTGTTGGCTTGCCTTATGGGCTCTGTAGTTCAGGTTCCAAAGGATGTGGCTCCATATGTTGTGTTTGGTGTTCTGGTAGAGTGCTTTGAGGTTGCTGAGGATTCTTTTTGTAGGATGAATGCCTAGGAGGTCTTTGTGATTTAGGAAGATTTCTTTTAAGTACCTCAGCATGTGTTAGTACCATATATAGTGAGTATAATGCTTACATTACTGGCAACCTGATTGTTATTTTGAATGTTGTGTGAGTCTTACCTCTAGTGATATTGTGTAATTATATCTCTCAGATCGGAATAGTTGGTTGTCAATGAAGATGAGACATTTCCCACATTGTCTCAGGATACCCATATCCACCAAGCTGCCAGCAGAGAAATTGTGAAAGTGCCCATCCATGATGTCAGGTTTTTTTTAGGTGAGCTACAAAGAGGTGGTACAGCAGACTAACTTGGGCACTGTGAGGGTAGAAACTGCTACTAGGCTATTTATGACTAAAGTCATGTGGCAGTGCTCCTCTGAGTACATACAAGTTGCTCTTTTGCACAGCTTAGTTCTGGGTAAGGTTACAAGGGAAGTTTTACAGTTTTCTAATTTTGTCTGCACCTATACGAGGCACTGCTAAATGCCACTGCATGATGAGTGGCGGACTTTATAGACTCTGAGCAGAGTGACTAAACCAACTAAAAAGCCCTCTGGCAAATGAAATTATCTCACTTTAAACCTGCTTGTGTGTTTCCCAATTTGGACAGACCAGACTACCTTTATGTTGCCACTAGAATTGTAGTCCCAGTCTTAATGCAAAAGCACACTTTAATTAGCAAAAAGTGAAAGGATACCAGAAACAAATCAAACAACTAGCTACAAGGAGTAATTTTAAGGTGATTTTAAGGCAGACAAGCCATAAATGAGGAACACACACATTTAAGGCAATTTCAAAGCACGCTTATGGTAGCTAGACCAAGGAAAAGCACTTTAATTGATGAAATGCAGAAAAGTACAATAAAATAATTAAAAAATACAGCAGCAGTCTTCAGAAATCATGTATAAAAGTGCAGTATTTCAGTGTAAATCACTTAGCTTGGATGGCACCAGATGCATGCCAAACACTGAGAACACAGGTGTGGATGCCAAGCATTTGATCTGTGCAGAACTGAGCCAAGAGCTGTGCCAACACACTGCATTTGTAGTCAAAGAAAAGTGACTAAACCAACTAAAAAGTTGTCTGGCTGATGAAACAATCTCACTTTAAGTTCCCCTGTGTGTTTCCCAACTGGGACAGACTAGACTGCCTTTTCACTACCACTAGAAATGCAGTCCTAGTCTTCTGAATGTAAAAACACTTTTTAGTTAGCCAAAAGTGAATAGGTACCAACTAGTTATAACTTACAAGTAATTGTCACTTTGAGCATTGAACTGATGAAGGGAGGGTGTTCCACAGCTTAGTTATGGAATGGGAACAGAGGCAGCTACCTGCACTTTTATTAGGTTTTGATATTTTAAGTAGGTGTTTGTTGCTAGAGCATAGATTTTTGGATGGGACGTAAGGTTCAATGATATTTTTCAAGGAAGGGCCACACTTGGGTTTATAAACGAGTTTATGGGCAAAGGTAGGTTGTGTGTAATGCTGGTAAATGTCCAAATTCTAGCCAGTTTTGTTAGCCAAAAATGAAAAAGTATCAGAAAAAAAAATCAAATACCTAGCCACAACAAATAATTCTCACTTTAAGCCTCCCCCGTGTGCGTTTTCCATCTGGAATTGCAGTCCCAGTCGTAATGTAAAAAAGCTTTAGTTAGCCAAATAGTAAAAACAAATCTAACAACTAGCTACAACTAATTTCAAGGCATTTCAAAGGCAGACAAGCCAGCAACAAGAAATGCACACTTTAAGGCAATTTCAAAGCACACTAACAGTCTAAGGGGAGGGCCTTTCCACTTTCATCTATTAGCACCCAGCAGATGAGCAGAAGAGAGAATACTGGGATGAGCTTTTAGGGTCACATATATAGAAGAGACTGGGGAGGACTTTCTAAGGCCAGATATCCAGTAGGGGTGGGCATCTCAAAAAACATCAAGTTTAAAAGCACAGTAGCAAATGGGTGGGAAGGTGGGGAGCAAGTTCAGAAGAGTGAGTTTAGGGAACTTGGCACTTGTTTAAAGTTAACAGTTTTTAAGAATAGTATCTTCAAAATAGTACAAGCTTGTCATGTTCTGGTATCAACCTCCTGGACTGTACAACCAAGAATCATTGATGAACTGGATTTTCACATGTAACTACCGTTGTTTATTGCATAACGCTGTATGGGAACAGGCTACTACAGAATATTTGTCCTATTTGAAATAACCAAGAGCTTACATTTTTTTGTGCTCCATCCAAGACTTTGATTGATGACTCCTCTACCTTCCATCATTTTGAGCCCATTCAGTGTTCTTCATAAGATCACTGCTGCAGTACTCCTTATAAATGTGACTTATCCACCAGGATAGTCCTACATCTAGCTAGTCTACATAGCTCAGGCTTCTTCCTTGTGTACACTAGAAACTGTATCACAAGTTGACGTGTTAGTATAAGAAAGATATATGGATGTGCAATAACTCAGACCTGGACTTTCTTGCTGCCAGTCTGCATATGCAGACTTTTGTCAGTGTCACATTCGGTCATCTGTTTCGTTTGATTTTTGGCATCAGAGCCTCAGGCAGATAAATACCCTGTTGGGGACCCTTCCTCTATTACATCAGTTTTTTGTGAGAAACTTACTTTATGTTGCTGAGGAAAAAGAAGAGTGCAACTGTGGGTGTCATATTCCATATAAGAACTCCCACTTAAGTTGCTTGTTTTGTCTTGGGACAAAACACAGTGTTAAAGTCTAGTCTGTTTATCATTCATTCAACCCTAAAAGTATCAGGAGTAGACTAAACTCACAAAACATACCTAGAGAATAAAAGACTTCAAACTTTAGTTTGTTGAGCCATTGTACTCCAGCTTTTTTCCCTTAGTTAAAAAAGAAATGTAAAATAAACTGAGAAGTGCTTGAATCTAACTAGCCTTCCATTTGTTAGTCTGTTTGAGATGGTTGAATACACTGACATGCTTTTGCATCCCCTGGACCATCTGTCAGATTCTCCTGAGTCCACTAATGTTGCCCCTCTGGAGGCCATTATGGCCAGTCACACTGGCTATGCACCTGAATTAGAGGGGAAGAGAGAACCCTGATTATTTTTAATTGACAGAGAATGGGGATGTTAGGTAGTCCAATCTCACCTTCATTTTTACATATGTGTTCGGAGCCGATCCTCGGCTCTGACTCGGCCGATTTTCAAGCTCGAAGACTTCTGGTTGGCTTGTGGCTAAGCAGGTATCCCATGGTGCACCAGTTCAATCCCCAGATCTCGTTTGCTGCGTCGAGTTCGGATGTGTTTCTCTTGGCTCTGGCTAAGTCTTTTGCATTTTTTCATTAACTAGTGGTTTTTGCATATTTACTAGAAATATATATATATATATATATATATATATATATATATATATATATATATATATATATAAGGCTTTACCTTAATTGTCATGTGGTCTTGTGTGACCTTAGTAGTAGTATCCTGTGTACCAGTAGTTAGGCGCAGTTGCGCTTTATTGCCTAGATCGTTAGTTTGGGGCTCCTATTGATTAATTTACTGTTAATCGGTTATTGTTAACTGGTGGTCTTTGGCGGGGATCCGCTAAAGTCTTAATCACTTTACAGTTGCAAATTCATTTCCTACCTTATTGAGTGTGTGTGTGTGTGTGTGTGTGTGTGTGTGTGTGTGTGTGTGTGTGTGGTGTGGTATACTTAGTCTGTTTGAATTAGAAGACCTAGTTCTTCACAGGGCTAGGCCCGTTTAACTTAGAGGACCTAGTTCTCGTGTTACTACTTCACTGTAATTTGAAAAAATTTCCTGTGTGACTGAATCTCTGTCTGTTTGTTTTAGTTGAAAGACCTAGATGTCCTTCAAGGATGCATCTGAAGTCCTTACATATGGGTTGTCCTGCCTCAGGCAGCCCTTCGGTCGGCCGGATTCCAAAGTCTGGGTCCGGCGTCGGCTGATAGTCGCCCTCTCCCCGACGTCAGAGCGCCTGGGGTATAAAAGCGTCAGCCGACGCCATCTTCCTCTGTCTTTCTTGCCGCGTGGTGCCCGAAGCAGAAGCAGTTCGCAAGTGCCGGTCGGCCAGCTCCTGTAACTTCAGCTACCGAAGACTTCAAAAGCTAAGTACCCCGTTGGGGACTCTTTCTTGCCTCAGCCGATGTCAGATCAGACGCTTAAAGTTAATAATTGCTTAACTTGTGGGAAACAAATACCTCATAAGGATTTCCATTCTTACTGCCTCCCCTGCCTAGGCCCAGACCACGACGTCTCGGCCTATGCCTCCTTCAACCGACGCACTCTTAGGCGTCGAGCGGAGTTTGCAGAGGAATTTTTTGGGGCTAGTTACTGTTACAATATGCCGTCGGAGACTCCGACTTCTCATTTAACGAAAAAATGGAAGGACAAGGACCGACACACGCGGACCGTGGTTTCGGCTGAAACCACGCCTAGGCCTACCGCAAGTGTCTCGGTCTCGGCTGAAACCGAGTCCTTGGTACTTCCGACCGTTGAAACCGCACAACCGACAACCTCGGCCCCGGAGGCCTCTTCTGAGTCGGTTATAGAATTTCCCTCAGAAACCGGTGTTCTGGAAACATCCGACACCATTTCCCTAGACAAGACTACGCCAGCACGTGGAGCAGCCAGGCCTCCTGCATCCATGTCCATAAAGGCATTCACAAGGGCTAAAGCTGCTAAACAGCCAAAATCTCTGCCTCCCAAGGCTATTCCTCTGGGATCCACTACAGGTTCACAGATTTTAAGTTTAGCTGAGGACCTTATTTCCTTAATTAGGGGCTGTCAGCCACATCTGGACAGGGGCTCTCAACCTCCTCTAGACAAAAGGCCCAGGGTTGAGCCCACTGATCACCAGTCCTCTGATGAGGCCTCAGATTGCTCTGCTCTTTCAGACTACCAGGAGGAGGCCTTTACGGCCTACGAGGATTCTGATGCAGAGGAATCTATTCCCTCTGCCTCCCCTCCTGAAGAGCTGTCCTTTGGGGAGACCCTTCACTCCATGAGAGAGCATTTCAAATGGCAGGGCCAGGAATTCTCTGATTCCAGGAAGAGATTAAGTACTTTTTTGCATTTACCTCAGCATAGACCTTTGGCTATTCCTCCTGTTTTGAATGTCATTGATGATGTGTACTCTGAGTCTAGCACTACCCCTGACTCCCTTCCTCCGGCTCCTGTCAAACCCGATAGGTACTACAGGGTCCCGGACTCGCATCATTTCCTTTACAAGGCCCACTCTGCTGACCCTGAAACTATTTCCCAGGGCCCTAAAGGGGTTGCATCTGCCATTACTAAAAATCCTCTCCCCTCTGAAAGGGAGTCCAGGGCTTTAGAGAGATGGGGTAAAAAAGTATATACTTCTTCCACTCTTTCTATGAGGGCATTAAATTGTCAATTCCATATGATACAGTACCAAGAGTATTTGTTAGATGAATTGCATAAAAAAACTGTCTTCACCTGAACCCCTAGATCGCAAGTCCCTTCAGGATCTGGTACATAACTCCCAACAGGTTAGCAACCATTTCTTGCAGTGTGGTTATGATGCATTGGAAGCTTCGTGTAGGTCAGCAATGACAGGTGCAGTCATACGTAGGCATGCTTGGCTGAAGGAACAAACTTTGCCAGATCATGTTAAAGCAAAGCTACTGGATGCGCCACTGGAAAAGCAAAAGTTATTTGGCTCCACTGCTCAGAAGGTCTTAAAGAAATTTGAGGAAAAGGCTAAATCTGTACAAACAGTCAAAGATTTTCTCCAGTTCCAACCACCAAGATTCAGCAGAAGTTGGCCCTCTAAGAATTGGTCCTTTCCGGACACAGAGAGATTTCAAAGAGGCAAGAACAGGCGTGCCAGAGGTAGAGGGCAAGCTAGAGGCTCCTACAGAGGACGTCAATGGCAGCCTCCTAACCAGAGAGGTAGTGCAGGACCTACAACTGCTGCACAAGGGCAGACTCAATGACTTCACCTTGACCCCGCCAACCAGGGCTCAATTGGAAGCACCTTTGGGCGGAAAGCTATCTTTATTCTCAAAAAATTGGCACAGTATTACAAGGGACAAATGGACACTGCAAATAATAGACAAAGGATACAGGTTCCATTTTCATACCTTACCAAAAAGAAAAGGCATGCCAAACCTGCCACCGAATCAAAGGGCAGAGGCTTTAAAACAAATTTCCAACCTATTGCAAATGAAAGCTATAGAAAAGGTTCCTCTCACAGAACAAGGCCAAGGATTTTATTCCAGACTATTCCTTGTCCCAAGAACAGAAAAACAATGGAGGCCTATTCTCGACTTGTCCGCACTGAATACTTATCTCATTGTGCCAAAATTCAAAATGCTGACCCTACAGCAACTCCTTCCCATGCTGGGCAAGGGGTCTTGGCTGGTAACTCTAGACCTCAAGGAGGCATACCTGCATGTCCCTATCAGACAAAGTTGCAGAAGACACCTCAGATTTCTTGCAGGTTCAGAGCATTATCAATTCTCAGTATTGCCCTTTGGCTTATCTACTGCACCCAGAGTATTCACGAAATGCCTGGCATCAGTAATTGCACACTGCAGACTTCAGGGGATTCAACTATACCCATACCTGGACGACTGCCTTATACAAGCGGACAGCCAACAAACTTTGGTAAAACACTTGAATTATGCCATCCGCCTACTTCAGGCTTTGGGATATACAGTCAACATTCACAAATCAAGACTAGTTCCATCCCAAAGTAGATACAACCACCCAAATGGCTTTTCTCATGGAAGAAAAACAGAGAGAACTACCGGATTATTTCAAAAATGTAACAAAACAAACTCAGCTGACTGCAAGGAAAATCCTGCAGGCCCTGGGTACTTGGCATCTTGCATTCTTCTGATTCCACAAGCAAGGCTACATATGAGGAAACTACAATGGTACCTAAGGAGTTTATGGTGTCAGCGCAGTCACAGCCTAGAAGCTTTGATACCTCTCATTCCATGCCTTCAAAAGGAATTTCTGTGGTGGGCTCAAGCAAGCCAGTCAAACAGGGGTCTTCCCTTCAGCAAACCAATAATCAGCCAAACCATTACAACGGACGCTTCAGACCATGGTTGGGGAGCACACATGGAGGGCAGATGCATTCAAGGACTATGGTCACAGAAAGAATTGCGCATGCACATAAACCAAAAGGAAATGCTGGCGGTGATACATGCAATCGAGGCCTTCAAACATTTTCTGCATCAAAGACAACTGCTAATAAGGACAGAGAATACCACAGTTATGTGGTACATAAACAAGCAAGGAGGTACCCATTCCTACCCTCTTTGCAGGCTGGCAATGAATCTTTGAGAACTTTCCCTAAAAATCAATATAGAGCTGCAATCCCAGTTTGTGCCAGGAAAAGACAATATACTGACGGACAGCCTGAGCAGAAATATCATGGATCCACACGAATGGATGCTGCACCCAGACATTTTCCTTCAGATAACACAATCATGGGGAGGCCGGACATAGATCTTTTTGCCTCCCACCACAACCATCAGCTGAAGAAATTCTGTTCAAGGACATACCACCCACAAGCATGGAAAGTGGACACCCTCTCTTTCAGCTGGAATACTCTTAACAGTGTATGCTTTCCCACCTCTTCCATTAATGACCAAGGTCTTACTGAAGATCAGGACGGAGCAGCCCAAAGTGATTCTGATAGCTCCGGACTGGCCCAGACAGCACTGGTACCCACTGTTAAGCAGCATGTCACGCACAAAACCATGGCCTCTACCACTATGGCCACTTCTTCTGACACAACACAATTACAAAACTCTGCACTCCAGCCTGAAAACCTTGCAGCTGACCGCCTGGAGAATACCTTGACTCCTCACCAGGATAAGCTATCCAAGACAGTGAAGGACATCATCATGGAAGCTCGCCGGCCTTCCACAAGAAAGGCATATTCAGCAAAATGGAAAAGATTTCGCACTTGGTGCACCTCAAAGGGCCTAGATGCGACAGTGATGAACTTGGCACATATCCTGGAATACTTGGCAGAAATGCTCCACAATGGCCTTTCTTACTCTTCCATAAAAATTCATGCTTCAGCAATCTCAGCAGAATACAATACTGACCCACCTGTCTTCTCTCATCCTCTCCTAAGGCAGTTTCTAAGGGGAATTAAAAACATCAATCCTCCAAGAAAACCACCAGTGCCTACATGGGACCTTAACTTCATGTTGGAAAAATTAACTCTACCTCCCTTTGAACCAGCAGCATCTTCAGAACTACAGTTCCTGTCTTGGAAGACTGCCTTCCTTCTGGCCATAACCTCAGCAAGAAGAGTATCGGAGTTGCAGGCCCTCATGGCAGTACAACCATTTCTTATTTTTTATCAGGACAAAGTCTCACTGAGAACCAATCCTTCATTCATGCCAAAGGTGGTATCCAGGGTCTCACTGAACCAAGCTATTCACCTGCCTACCTTCTTTCCAAATCCACAAAACAAAGGGGAGAAACTTCTGCATACCCTGGACATTCACAGACAGTTGCGCTACTACTTGGACAGAACTAAGACTTACAGAAAAACTGACCAGCTATTTGTAGCATATGCAGCTGGTGTACAAGGCAAAGCAATTTCCAAGCAGACAGTTTCAAAATGGATAGGGAATTGCATTCGATTCTGTTACTCTTTTCATGGCAAAACTGTGCCAGCTAACATTAGACCTCATTCCACCAGAGCCACAGCCACCTCCACAGCCTTCTTAAGAGGGGTGGCTACCAAGGACATTTTAGAAGCTGCTACATGGAGCTCCGTGCATACATTTTCCAAGCATTACAACTTACCCTTATATTCCAGATCCAGAGCAGACTTTGCTACGGCAGTCCTGCAGGGCATTTTAGCTACACCATCCCTTTCTTAGATCCTACCACCCCCAGCTTGGCTATGTTATTCTACCCATATGTAAGGACTGCAGATGCATCCTTGAAGGACATAGTACAGTTTTGTACCTACCATAAATGTAGATGTCCGATAGGTATGCATCTGCAGTCAGGTTTACCCTCCCTCCTTCCCCTCTGTGGTATTTCCTGGGTACTTATCCCTCTTATAGCTAGCCGGGGTTATCTATTATGGTGTATTTGTTTTATATTACTTTGCATGTTTGGAATTTTTTGCATCTCTCCAAATTTAGCCTTCCTTAGAGGGCACCTGGCATCTGGGGCAAGAAAAACTGAGGAAGATGGCGTCGGCTGACGCTTTTATACCCCAGGCTCTGGCGCCGGGAGAGGGCGACATCAGCCGACGCCGGACCCAGACTTTGGAATCCGGCCGACCGAAGGGCTGCCTGAGGCAGGACAACCCATATGTAAGGACTGCAGATGCATACCTATCGGTCATCTACATTTATGGTAGGTACAAAACTGTACTTTTCTCTTACACCAGGCTAGGCCCATTTAACATAGAGGACCTATTCCTCATGTAATTCTTCTGCAGGGCTAGGCCCGTTTAGTTAGAGGACCTAGTTCTCAGTTATTCTCTTTCTCTTTTCTCCTCTGGTTGCTTGTGTGTTTGCAATGTCTAAGGATAGCAAGGAACACAAACCCTCTGGGTTCAGAAAATGTATGAAGTGCTCCCAGAAAATGTCTTTGACCGATGGCCACAGTAGCTGTGTCTACTGCTTGGTAGCCATCCATTTGCAGGAATCATGTTTGTTCTGTCATACTTTCTCTCCTAGAGTGTTGCAGGAGAGAAAGAACAAACTGATACGCAGGGGTCTTTTGAAGCCAACCTTCGACAAAGCCTTATCTGGTTTGTCGGCTTCTTTGTCTAATTCTTCAAAGTCAAGCTCTAACTCAAAATCAAAAGGTTCAAAAATGCCTTCTCCGGCATCGGCCAGCGTTTTGGAGCTGCCTTCCAAATTAACAAAGTCTGCCTTCTCAACTCCTCAACCTTCAGAGCCGAAGGAGAACACCATGGTTTCAGAGTCGGTCACAGGTGCTTCGGTGCCGACTGCTGAACCTTTGGAAATAGTTGACTCTTCTGCTCGTAGCTGGTCTGTAGAGTCCCTACTGGTCTCCTTGCTGGTCAAATCTCCAGGGCCTGCTAGGTCGAGATCCCCAGCTTTATCTTCTAGATCTTCCAGGAGTCTTTCAGAAGAAGACACGGAGAGGGTAGTACTGAGACTCCTGAAGTTGTCTGCTCTGCCTAAATTTTTGTTGGTTCCGACCCAGTCGGCTCTGGAGCCACTCAAACCAGTTTTGCCCTCATCTGTGATTCCTGCTCCGAGCCATGTTGGCTTTTCAGAGCTGCAGTGCTTGTTACCAACGGAGGAACCCTCGGTTCTGGCTCCCCTTGCTGTTGCATTGGAGCCGAGTTCGTCTCCGACACGCTCGGCTCCATCTGTCATGTCCAGGGACTCCTGAAGTCGTCTGCTCTGCTTAAATTTTTGTTGGCTCTGACCCAATCGGCTCCGGAGCCACTCGAACCAGTTTTGCCCTCATCTGTGATTCCTGCTCCAAGCCATGTTGGCTTTTTGGAGCTGCAGTGCTTGTTACCAACGGAGGAACCCTTGGTTCCAGCTCCCCTTGCTGTTGCATTGGGGCCGAGTTCGGCTCCAACACGCTCAGCTCCATCCGTTGTATCCAGGGACTGAAGCTCTTCTGTTGGCACTGATGGGGGAGGGTTTGAATCGATCTTCGTCGGTTCCAAGCCTTCCTCTTGGTGCTTCCACCAGGGTGAGCTCGGACCCTGCATCTGTCTCGGAGCCGGTGGCTTGGGCTCCGGCACTGTCCTTTGTCTCTTTGGCGCGGGGACGGTCTTCGGAGCCGGAGAGGTTGGCTTTTGAGGTGATGAGGAGTGTGCTGTCACAATCTACAGCCCCTGCCAGTGGTAAAAGCACTCTTCCCCCAGGGCTCCCACTTCGGTCTCAGTACCTACTCTCTCCGGAGACAGCAGAGACCCGCATCCTCAGGAGCCACCGGCTGGTGGCCTCCCTCTTCCGGGAAACTCACATTAATTGAAGTCCACATTCAAAGAAAATGCATCTGGCCAGTGGCGGATAAAGTTTACCTTTGGGCTGTTTTCAAATCATAGATCCCTTGCAGACATATTTAAGACCATGCAAACATACATGTCTTTTGATTCACCTTCCTCACTGTATTAAATTATATTCCTTGTATAATACAGCATACTTGTTAGCGCATGTTTTAAATTTATTGTTTTGATCATTTTTCCATTAAGCAGTGAAACAAAACGTGTGAACCAATAATGACAGAACTGCTCATTTCAGAAAATTTGCGTTATAAAAGCCCACTCAAACTTCTGTCATTACAATCCACCAATATCAGTAACTATGCACAATATCTGCAAAGGTAAAAGTCATCTAAATAATTCCACATTAAACAGATCTGTAACTATTGAAGAGGTTGCTGCTAGCAAACAACTTTATATTTCATTATTTCAACTATAAATAAGGTGCCTGTTGCCCTTAAAGAATAAATTGCCCATGTTTCATTAAAAAATATGCTAGTAATATTGCAATAAGGAATGGATGGCAAACTAATAACATGCTCATAGTTACTAGGCATCTCCTCCAAAGGAGGACATTTTCAGAACTGCAGCATCCACCCCCTTTAAAGTACAACACAGTACAGTATCAGCAGTCCATCCAGAGTAGAACCCACAGCCTTCTGCATCAAAACCAAGTATACTACCTGTTGTGTTAACTAACAATGCAAACAGACTTGGCATAAGCAGCACTAAACTACTCTTCCCCAAAGCTCTCACCTCCTTGTAAAATCCACTTGACACTCAACTAAATCTTTCAACTTTGCAACACAAGAAATCTGGAAAAAGCCAAAATATATTGGGTGGGGGACAAAAGCTCAAAACCAGGGACACATTTTAAACATTTCTTGTATAATCTTAGAATGTTGCTAGAATAAAATGTTTTGTGTAACCATGCATTTCCTGAAAGATAGGAAGACTGAAACTTAAATGCCTGTCATTATTTAGTGAATTCAGTTCTCACTGATTTGCCAGAAAAACACAAATTGTAAGAGGAACAGACCAAAAGTATGAGCTAAACAGTCTGTGAAAATCTGGACAGTTGAGCTATGGACTCAACTCCTTGAATCATAAACAAGTAGTGGTATGGGTAAAGAATTCAGGCTTTTGCTCCTTGTACCTAAGGTACAGGGTTTGAGCTTGAGTAACATTAACCGCCAGGTATACCTAACTGGAGCATTTTACACACACACACACACACACACACACACACACACACACACACACACACACACACACACACACACACACACACACACACACACACCTTCTGTGAATTGCAAACAGCAGCAGTAAAATGTGAAGAATCAGTCAGACAAGACACACAGAGCAGTCACACATACACATTCTGTGAATTGCAAAAAGCAGCAGTAAAATGTGAAGAATCAATTGGACAAGACGCATAGAGCATTTACACATACACCTTCCATGAATTGCAAAAAGCAGCAGTAAAATCTGAAAAATCAACTGAAAAGGCGCACAGAGCAGTCACATATACACCTTCCTTAAATTGCAAAAGATAGCAGTAGAATTTGAAGAATAAATCAGACAAGACACACAGAGCAGACACACATACACCTTCCGTGAATTGCAAAAAGCAGCAGTAAAATGTGAAGAATCAATTGGACAAGACACACAGAGCAGTAAACTTCTGTGTACTGAGCAAACCAAACAGCAGCAGCAGTAAACTAAAGTCCCTTACTTGAGAAGCAGCAAACGTTGGACAGGAAAAAATTAAACAGCACAGGCAGCAAAACCTAAAGTCCCTTACTTGGTGAAGCAGTAAATTTTACTTAGTGCGGTTATTGTTCGGGTGAACCGGAAGAAACAGTTTCAAATGGGGCGGGTGGGCATTCAGGAAGAACAGGACATCTGTGCGTGCGCAGTACATTCACAGACATGATGTTACTGGACCCTGTTCTTAAAGAAGAATGCCTTTCAAAACAGCACAGGTAACTAAATGTGACTGTCCAAAAATGTGCTGCCCGGGGCAGACCGCCTGCCCCCCCCAAGCTCCCCCCGTGCTACGCCACTGTGCATCTCAGATTCCATCCCCTTCTGGATTTGAGTCATACGCTGATGTTACCTTATCTTCGGATTTACCTTATCAAGAGATTTATTTTGAGATGCCATTGCAAACGTGAGAGAGATTGTTACGTGGGAAGGCAGAGAAGTATATGACTCCCAGAGGAGATATTATGACCTGTTAAATATGGACGCTGCCAAACCAGTAGGTATTCCTCCTGTTTTGGGAGCACTAGAAGATGCCTTTCTGGCTACCACCTTATCCACTGACTTCCAACCTCCAGCCCTCAAAAGGCAGATAGCTTTTATAGAGTTTTTGACAGTCATAAATGTCTCTATAAAAACTCCAGTGCTGATCCAGCTGCCATCTCTCTCTTGACTCGGACAAGGGAGCCAGAATTATTCCTACTCCCGGTTCTACTCCTAATGATGAAGATGGTAGTGCTTTAGATAGTTAATGGTAAAAAGGTGTAGTATCTCTGTTACTATATTATTCAGAGCTATTAATTAAAAAACTCACTTGACAAAATCCCTTCTAGCCATTTTGGGTAGTATGGGACAGATTATGGACAACATTTCTAATGCTGATATTACAGCTAACCTTGTGAACATTAGCATTCCAGGGTATCCTGGTCACCATAACATGAGAAATAATAAAAAGGTGGTGGTGTGTCAAATTACTCTCTCTCCCTATATCTATCTATATCTATCTATCTATCTATCTATCTATCTATCTATCTATCTATCTCATGGTGTAGTGCACTGATCTCAATGGACCAGTTGCATGCACAGCCCAGGTAATTACTAATAGGTACAGTTCAGTTATTGAGTTACAAGAGTACAAAATATAAGGTAATTGCAGTAGATATTAATTGGAAGAGATCTGAATGGAAGATTGTAGTGTTCTATAGAGCCCCTAAATTTTTACTGAATGGTTTGTTGGTGTGACTTTTTTACCCTTTGGTTTGGATGTTGCCTGGAATATTTTACAGGCACCTTTATGTTTATAGACATCAGGCTTGAATTTTAAGTACTTTGTTTCTGAAGTATAGCCAGACAATCCACTGATGCAGTGCAGTCAAGATCATAAATAAGGATGAATGTGTACAGCTAGTGGAGTTTAGTGTTATTGGCCTGAATATATCCACAAAAACCTAAAAAGTAAAACATAATGGGTATTCAGAAGCCATGCAGCTGAATCACTGTTATGTCCATAAGGAGTTGCATATATCCCATGGACCTCTAAGGTATTACACAGGTTTAAAGTATTACACAGTGAAGTCAACCTGCTTGGCTGGGCGATCTTGCAATTTTTACTGAACTGTTCGTCTGTGTGGCCTTTTTACCCTTTGATTTGGATCTGATTTAAAAAGAGAAAGCAATGATGGTTTTAACAAAATTATGAGTAACTATCTGCAGAACGCTGTGATATAATAACAGGTGACCTTAATGCACCAAATTAGACTGGTCCAGTATGGATATAGACAGAGGCGTCATTGGTAAATTAATCTCAGCAGAGAATATGGGTATGAGGAAATTATTAAGGAATAAACTAGATTAGATTCAGTACTGGATATTGTCTGGATACTGGTTTAGCATGAAACGGTTAAGTGCAAACTTTTACCTAAAATACAAGGTTGTGACTGTTAAAGCCTTGCCTGGGAAATAGAAACAAAGAAGGGTTTAGGAAAACTAATAATAGATAGTAGCCCTAAAAAGGCTTTTTGTAGAGCAGACTATGAACAAAATAATGGTAGTGTAAGGAATTGGAAAGAGAAAGAAGAAATGTCTCATAATTGAATGTCAGTATCTTGGAACTTTTTAATACATATTTGGGAACCTTTATAGCACAGTATGTTCCTAGCATTCAGGGTAGCCAGATAGGTTTTAAATGTCCATGGTGGATAAAAGAATTGAAACGAATCAAAAGAAAAAAACACCCCCTCTGGAGAACACTTAAAAGTAATCCAAGTATAGCTAGTAAGTTTAGGTACCAGAGAGTTGCAACAAATTATGAGTAGAGAAAACTGCTGAGAACAAGACATAAATATGAGTGTAAACTAGCTGCACACACACACTGTAAATAACAAAAAAGGCTGTTTATAAACATTTAAGGAGTTGTAGAAGTGATTCTCAGACAAAATTAACATTGTTAGTGATAACTTAATAAGCTTTTACCAGTTGGTCTGGGAATCTTTTAAGATAGGCCTTCCAGTAGACATGGTGAATCTGGATTTGTTCAAGGCCTTTGATTCTGTTACACATGATGAGATTCCGAAAACAGTGCTAAAAATCGAGGTGAACATGTTTATAACTGAATGGATTAGCAACTGGTTGCAAAATAGAACATACAAGGCCAAAGTTAGGGATGCAATGTCAATTTAAAAAAAAAAATAGTGACTGAGGTACCACAGGGGTGAGTATTGGGCGCAGTATTGTTTACTATATTTATGTTGGACTTCCCATTGCGTAATGATATTTGGGTCAGCAAGTTTGCAGACAGTATGAAAGTTGAATCAGTAGTTACCATTTAAAAGATCACTAGTATCTGCAGTAATGTTTGGCGAGACTTGTTCTTGATGGAAAAAAATTGAAATTTAACCCTAAAATATCAAAAGTGATTCACTTTGGTGATAAAATTTATTGCTACCCTTATGCGATGTTTTAGCAGAAGTCAGTATTACAAAAGATTCGGGGATAAGCATTCACAAAGAACTGGTGTTTCGTACAAATTTAGTGGAAGTAATAAGGAAACGTTTTGAGGTTATCAGTGAAATGTTATGGAGTTATCAAGGACATTTTGAGACTAATCTCAACTAGGGAGAACGATAATCTAATCCCGCTCTACAGATCTGTTTTATTGTATTAATTTGTGCCTTTTTTTTTTTTTTTACTGTTTTTACTGTTTGTGCCTGCTTGTTACCCGCACTTGTTTTGCACTGAAATATAGTTTAGTTAGCATCGACTAGATCCAGACTTGCTGAATCTGGCCTGCTTTTCATACATTTGAACTCAAATCAACCATTTTACATTAAGAAGGGCTCCTCTGCACCCTTGTGGCAGAAAAGTGCAGATATAGCCTTGTCTGAGCTGAAGATCACTAGAGGAAGGATCATTGTGTGATTTCTTATTGGCAGACTAGTTTAAAACTGTTTAATTTTGCCTGTATATAAACTTTGCTTTGCGCAAACAGGGGTTAGTGGTGCCTTGTATAGATGCAAATGCCTAGAAACTATTTTTCCCTAGATACCAGTCAGTGAAACCCTCCCAAGTTCCCTGTTGCTCTGTGGGCAACTCAGCTGCGCACTTCTGCACTGCAGGCAACTCAGCTGAGGACTGAGCAGTGTTGCTCCACTTTTCATCCCTGATCTTCTGTAGAACAAGTCCCCTTTTTAACCCCAGAGCAATAGCTGATCTAATTTGCTCTCTCACAAATTAGTACTTAAGAATTACCTGCTACTATGGACAGTCAGTTTCCCAATATTTCTCCAGCCAGCCTAATTGACATGGGCATCCTGAGGCAATGTAGCAATTGCTTCATGTAACTGACAACCACTTGTTCCTAAAACAAACAAATACAGTATGCGAGCGATGTAACTATACCATGAAACTAGAATCAGTCCTCTCACATAATAATAAACAAGACATCAAACGGGTTGAAAGCACACACACCTCTCCACTCAAACAAGAAAAGGTCAAGACGCATAAACCCTCATACTCTGAGGTACTCACCAAGATCCTCTCAAAAGATCAGAGACCTCCCAAGTACATGCAAAGTTCAAAGGCTAAAATCACCACCGTAACAGATACAAGTATGCAAAATCTGAAGGTAATGCTACTCAATGCTAGAAGTCTAAACCTCAAAATGCACTCTCTCGAGGCACTCCTAAAAATGGAGAACATCGATATCTGTGCAGTAACTGAGACCTGGTTCAAGGCTCCAGAGAGCACTCCTGCAATACCAGGCTACAATTCTTACCACACTTTTCGGCCACAAAACCAAGACCGAAACACTATAGGTGGAGGTGTGTCCATATTCACCAAGGATATTCACACCTCCAGGCTAGTTGCCCAATACAATGCATCTGAAATTCTCCAGGTGCAACTAACACTAGGTAAGACTCCAATCCAAATTGTAGCTTGCTACAGATCCCCCACCATGCCCCAAGATTCTTACTACACCTTTCTAAACATACTGGAAAATATTAAGATACAACCAAACACCCTAATACTGGGTGATTTCAACTATCCTACCATTAATTGGGAAAACTACTCAGGTACCAACTCCTTTTCCCAACATTTCTTGGAATTCATAAATTCCGACACCCTGGATCAACTAATCCATTGTCCCACCAGGGGCTCCGATATCCTAGACCTGGTCATTACCAACATGGGAAATAGATGCTCCATACCAGTGGTCACCCACTCATTGGTAAGGTCTGACCATAAGCAAATCACCTTTGACATCCACATCCTACCCCCACCCCCCAGTAAGGAAACCTCCTTAAAAAACTTATCCAAAGCCAACTTCATGCTACTGAAGTCAGAAGTGACAAACTTCACAACACCCACGCAAACGGGATCTGGAATTTCGACTGCAGAATCCTATACTAAGGCACTGTACGAGCACATCCACTCGTGCATGAATCGTTCCATCCCAAATAGAACCAAGATGCTCTTCTCCAAAAAAAGGAAGCCAATCTGGTGGTCCCCTGCTATAAACAAACTATACAACAGAAGGAAGAAACTGTTGCAGAAAAGAGGAAAATCCCAGGATGCAAAAAACTCCCTCACCAGCCTCAGTAAGAAGCTGAGATCTCTCATAAAATCCTCAAAAGCTAGTTACGAAAATAAAATTGCCAAAGATGACCACAAGGCATTCTATAATTATGTCAAGAATCTATATGGCAATGCTCAGATCTGCTCTGAGCTACAACAGAATGGCATTAAATATACTGATCCCAAGGATATTGCCAATATCCTGGCAGATCGATTTAGTACCAACTTCACCCCCCTCTCACTCCCTAAAGGGCCCATCTCAATACCAAAAGATTGCCAAATTCCAATAATCACGGCCACACAGGTAGAAACTGCACTCTCCAAAGCTAGGAATACAGCATCCATGGGACCAGATGACATCCCAGGCTGTGTACTACATGAACTACAAAATGAGCTGGCACCTCACCTAAGTGTCATGTTTAATGATAGCCTCACCTCAGGCTTCATGCCCACTGAGTGGCGCACAGCTACAGTTATCCCACTCCACAAGGGAGGATCCGCCTTGGATCCCGGGAACTACCGTCCCATCAGTCTGACAAGCCTGGTCTGCAAGGGCATGGAACGCATTATCATGGAACTTATAAACAAAGACACTGGCAACCTTCAAACACTGGAACCCACCCAGTTTGGGTTTGTGAAGGGCCGAGCTTGTCTCCTGGATCTGATTGACTTCTTCGTATCAGTCTCCAGAGCTGTGGACGAGGGTAAGTTGGTCCACACAGCCTATCTGGACCTCGCCAAGACCTTCAACACCATCCCCCACTCTGGAATCATAGATAAACTTACTTAGCTGGGCATAAATCTGTACATCACTCGATGGGTTGCCAACTGGCTTACTGACAGAACCCACACTGTAAAAGTAGCCAACTCCAAATCCAGCTCCAGGCAAGTGACAAGTGGAGTACCTCAGGGTTCAGTCCTGGGACCACTCTTGTTTGGCATCTACTTCTCTGAAGTACAGGCCAACACTAAGGGACTCTGGCTAACAAAGTTTGCAGATGACTGCAAACTGGGAGCCATTATTGAATCCCCAAATGATGTGGATATTCTACAAATGGGCCTTACAGAAACAGATGCCTGGTGCCAGAGCCATGGGCTCAAGCTTAATGCCAAGAAATGTATAGATGTTCATTGTGTTATACTGCTGCAGTCATCATACTTGGGTTATCTGCCGTCAGGCGGTCCCGCAGTCGGCCCGAGTTCCAAAGTCTTGGTCCGGCGTCTCAAGCTTAATGCCAAGAAATGTATAGTTATCCCCTTTGGAAAAAAACATGTACCCATGAATTACCACATAGGTGTCAGGACACTAAACATCGAAAGTGTAATGAGAGACTTAGGGACACAGGTGGACAGTGGTCTCACTTTTGATAACCACATCACCACAACAGTCAGGAAATCCTTCTATGTGGCACACCTCATCACTAAGGGCTTTTCATCCAGAAAAAAGGAGGTCATTGTCCCACTGTACTCATCCCTCATTAGACCCATTATAGAGTATAATGCCCCATTTGGTATGTACCTCACAAGACATCTGCAACAGCTGGAAAGGCCACAGAAATACCTCACTAAAAGAATCACAGGCCTAAAGCAGATGCCATATGCTGACCATCTAAAAATACTCCACCTATACTCTGTGGCATATCGTCTACTCAGAGGAGATCTCTGCTTAACATACAAGACCATATCAAACCCTGAGCTGGTGGACATGATCCACTTAAAGAAATCCCAATCCCTCAGAGCCACACGCTCCAGGAATCTAAACCTTGTCATCACAATGAATAAAACATGCTGGAGGGATAGGTTCCTGACCCAGAGACTCCCCATACTCTGGAATAGACTGCCCATACATGTCAAGCAGAGCGCCTCATTGGCCCTCTTCAAAAGGAACCTTGATGATTGGATGGGAGATAGGAAATTCACCCCAGGGATCATTTCAGTCGCCCTGCTAGACAGGGGTCCAGAGATGTAAATATTGTGGAAAGAAATATCCAGGGAATTGTTATGGCTAGGATTGCATATGCCCTAGGGCCGATAGCCTAGTACCAACCTATGAACAGAATCCGCCACTACACATAACACACATCAGTGTCTCAACAATTAAGCCCCTAAGGCAAAACACCTCAAAACTTTATGCCTTAGTCATAGGTGACTCAGTACTGAGACACACAGATGTCTCCCTCACCAGGTTAGACAAGAAGAAGGTCACGATCAGCTGCCTGTCAGATGCCAGGATCCGTCAAATGATGCATGCATTTAAGTCACTCAGCAACAATTACCGTTATGACTCTGTCATAGTACATGTTGGAGTGAATGACTTGAGACATACCTCATGTGTCCCAGGCAGGTATATCCCTAGCCCTAGGCAGCATTCTGTCTTCACCTAGGAGGATGCCACAATACAGACAAAAAATGATTGATTTCAATAATTGGCTTAGTTTCTGGTGTCACTCCAGGGGGGATCCAACATCTGACAGCCTGGAAGACATGATAGACAGACCACTCTGCTTTGCCAGAGATGGCCTCCACCTGTCTCATCAGGGCTTTCAGATACTGGCAAAGACACTTGCCTCCCCCACAGTGCCTTTTTTAGACAGTGTCAAAACAAAACTTCCAACATAAAGAAATCCACTACAGATAACCTCAAGGTCATGCTGCCTAATGCTAGGAGCCTAAACAGTAAACTGCACTCCCTGGAAGCACTCCTCACCTTGGAAGATGCTGATGTCTGTGCAGTCACTGAGACTTAATTCAAAGTTGCAGAGAGCACCCTAATCTTACAAGGCTACAATGCCTTTCACATTTTCAGACCTCAAAATGAGCGGGAAAAGGTGGAGGTGTATCCATCTTCATTACATCCAAATACACCTCGAGACTGGTAAAACAGTAGGAATCTCTTGAGCTACTCCAGATCCAAGTAACTATAGGCAAAAGACCCTACTGCATCATTGCTAGCTACAGGTCCCCCACCATGAACCAGGAGAAACACTCCACCTACCTAGATTTGCTAGAGTTGCTCAGTATACAGCCAAACACCTTGGTCATGGGAGATTTAGACACTCCTTCCATTGATTGGGTGATTTAACCCAGCACAAACACGATTGTTCTGAGGTTCCTGAATTTTGTTAATTCAGATGCCCTGGAACAGTTGGTCTGCGCCTCCACGAGGGGCTCAAATGTCTTAGACCTAATGCTCACCAACGTGGGGGATCAGTGTACTACCTCCTGTGTGTTGCCCTCCCTGTTAAGGTCAGACCATAAATCAGTCTCATTTGAAGTAAAGATCAGACCTGACACCCTCACAGGATCCAAAAAACTGAAAACCTCTCCAAAGCAAACTGTAGCCTATTAAGCGATGGTATAAAAGGTTTAAAAGCCCATGCTAACACAGCCAACAATAACTACTGTACAGAAGAGTACACAAATGCCCTATATAGCCACTTAAACAAATATATTGACTCAACTGTACCTGACAGCACTAAAACCAGGTCCTCCTGAAAAAACAATTCACCCTGGTGGACTGTAAGTATAAATAAGTTGTATAACAAAAAAAAAAAGAAAATGAAGTCTGAGAACAAGAGGGAACTTATTAACAGAGGAAGAATACCCTCCACAGCTTGAACAAGCAAATCAGATATCTTGTGAAGTCCTCTAAGGCTAGTTATGAAACTAAATTAGCATCCCTAACTAAAGACAGCCATAAGGCATTCTTTAGCTACATGCAAAACCTAAAAGGGAATGCCCAGCTGTGTGCCAGACTTATAGTAGATGGCACTACTCACACTGAAACTAAGGAAATTGACAACCTACTAGCTGATAGATTTTGCAATAACTTTACCCCCTGTCCCCACCAGCCATACCCCAAAGCTTTCATGACACCAGTCTTCTAAAGAGTATCTCCAAAGAACAGGTCATAGAAGCAATCTCCAGTGCCAAAGACATGGCCTCTGTGGGACCAGATAGCATCCTAGGTTGCTTACTAAACAATAAAAAACAAGACTTAGTGGAACCACTTATCAATGTCTTTAACCATAGCCTGAGCACTGGCTTTGTTCCGACATAGTGGAGAACAGCAACAGTAATCACCTTGCACAAAGGGGGTTCATTAACCGACCTAGGAAATTATCATCCCATAAGGCTAACCAGCCATATCTGCAAGGCCATGGAAGGGAATCATCATGGATCTTATCAACAAGGACACAGGCAATCTTCAAACACTTGACCTGACCCTGTTTGGTTTCATCAAGGGTAGATCTTGCTTATTAAACCTGGTGGACTTCTTTGAGAATGTCACCAAAGCCCTGGATGAGGGCAGAGCAGTAAATACCACCTATCTTGAAGGCTTTTGACACAATCCCCCACTCAGGAATCATTGAGAAACTCTAACAGCTAGGGATTAACCCATATGTTACTAGATGGGTAGCCAGCTGGCTGACCTACAGGACGCACTGTCAAAGTTGTGGAGTCCACCATCACCAGTACACCAGCTACCAGTGGGGTGCCAGAAGGATCTGTGCTGGGCCATTTACTGTTTGGAATCTATTTCTCTGAGGTCTAGGTGAAAGTAGATGGCCTGTGGCTTACGAGGTTTGCAGATGACTGCAAACAGGGCGCATCATTGAGTTCCTCACCAGTGTAAATATATTATAGAAGGGGCTGATGCAGACAAATAATTGGTGCCAAAGTCACGGACTAATACTAGCCCCAGATCATTATGATATAGATAGCACTCTTCTAAGCTCAAACCCAGTGGTGCAAGACTTGGGAACACAGGTTGATAGCAATTTAAACTTTAGTCATCATGTGTCTGTAGTGGTAAGGAAAGCCTTCTACATTGCACATCTCTTAAATAATGGCATTGCATCCAAGACTAAGGAGGTTATAACTCCACTGTACTTGACCCTTGTCAGACCACTAATTGAGTACAATGCTCCCTTCTGTATGCATCTCACTAGGCACCTACAGCAACTAGAGAGACCACAGAGGTTTTTAAATAAGAAGAATCCAGGGCCTCCAAAAATGTTGCTTACATGAAAAGACTGAAAGCCCTGGCAATGTACTCTGTATCATACAGGCTGCTGAAAGATGACCTGTGTCTGGCCTACAGAGCAGTATCTGACACTGCCCTAATGGGAATGCTGCATACCCGCAAATCAAATGGGAGAAGTGCCACTCGCTCCAGGGATTTCAACCTAGCCTGTTGGATGGGTGACTGCAAATTCACCCTGGGGGTGACTCCTGTGTCCTTCATGGACAGGGGTAGTTGGTGATGATCATAGAATTGCTCTGCTAACAATGACCATCTAACTATGGTCAGTTAGGATACATAGTTTTATACAAGAGCTAGGCTTGTAAAGGCTATAGGGCCATTAGCCTAGCAACCTCCTGTGAACTTATGAACATGCAACATTCAGCCAACCAGAAAGCTAAACATACCCTTACAGGCGGGCATGATGCTGTAGATGTTGCTTCTATGGCAGCTAGCACTGGCCCTGTCCTAAGGAGAAATGCTTTTCTGAAGTTTCAGCCTTTACCAGAAGATGTCATATCTAAATTACTAAATGTTCTATTAGACAAAGGCTTATGGAATCCTTAGCAGAAGTTTTTAAAAAAAACAAGAGGTGAAAAACAACTTCTTCTGTCTCCAGTACCAAAGTTTCAAAGAAATTATCCAGCTAAACAACATAAATCCAGACATCAAAAATCAGGAAAGGGCCAGTTTAAAAGAACATGGTATGAAGACCCATCCCTCAAAAAAAAAAATGACCAGTGGATTGCAAGGCACAAAGAATTAACATCTGATTATCCTTTCCAAAATACCCCCTTTATACTTATCGTGAAAGAGGCCAGAAGATCCAGTACTAGAAAATCTGAAGTAGGATATTCATTTGTCTGCAACCTGTGGGTTATGGATCCGATATCGGATCCGAACCGGCATGGTTTTCCAGCTATGGATCCAAGCTCTCAGCTCCTCCCCTCACCCATAATGCCCTGCTCTACCCTCATGACCCCAGATCTCGTTTGCCGCGCTGGTGACTGGATTTGTATTCATAGCTCTCAGCTAAGTGGTTATTTCTTACCTGTTAAAACAGAAAATTTAAAGTTTTTTGTGTATTTCTGTGTGAAAGTTTAGGTTTCCCTCTTTGATAGTTTTATTTTGAGTTAAATTAAGTAATTTTTTCCCTCCCTCGCTGTTGCGTAGAGTGTGTGTGTTGGGCCTGTGTGTCTATATTTGTTTAAGTTACTTTTAGTAGCTTTATAGATTTGAATGGCTGATCAGCCCAAATCTATTTTCTCAAAATGCTCGAGTGTGGCCATAAGCTCTCACCGGCTGATGGCCACACTCGGTGTGTTAAGTGTCTCGGGGTTGAACACCTCACATCTGGTTGCTCCATTTGTGCAGGGTTCAACCCCAGGGCACTGAGGGAGCGGAGGTCCAAGCTTGTCTTGGCGGGTCTTTACCGCCAGACTCGGCTCCGGCCTCCGCTCCTTGAACAACTGTGGCTACGGTTGTTCCCCTGTGGCACCCTCCTGCTCCTGGGACTCAACCTCCCGTTTCTGGAGAGGAGAGGGATGCTAGAAAAGGACCGGAGGGAGAAGCACCACAAGCGGGCCGAGACCTCTGTTTCGGCCCCGCCAGCCAAGCGGCTTCTCCCGGCTCCGTTGTCGGCTCGGTCTCCTCCTTCTCGGCTCCGGTCCCTGTGTGCTTTTCACGGGTCCTGAGGAGGAGGAGACCCGATCTCCGTCGAGGCTATCGAGGAGGCACTCCAGGCCTACCTCGGTAGCCTCGTTGAATCTACATATAGCCTTTCTGATGCTGATCTGGACGGATGATGAGAAGGTTCATCCAGGCCCAGATGCAGATGGGAGTGCTCTTGCCTCCCTCTGGGGAGCTCAACACCCTTTTAAGCCTATTGCTCCTTCTCCGACCCGCTATCCGGGTTCGGAGCAGCTGGAGCCGAGCAGCCGGGCGGGGTGGGTCGGCGCGGATAGTACTTGGTACTCCGGATCCGAGCCTGCCCTGGAGTGCTTCGGATCCGACCTCTCGGAGCCTGGATCCGAGCCTCGGATCCGGGGATCAGTGCTCGCCGGCGCCGTCTGTGTCGGAGCGTACTGTCGCCGGATCCGGCGGCGCCGGCTCCGTCCACTCTTCGGATCCGAGGGAGCCGATTGCCGGATCCTTTGGTCGAGGTCGGCTCCCTTCGGCTTTTGATGTAGTGGAGAGGGCTCTGTTGAGGTCTCCGGACCCCGGCACTTGTTCGGCTCCGTCCCGCTCCCTCTGCACTGGGCCAGGCTTCCACCATCCGGCCCTGGGACAGCCCGTTTCTGTGCCCCAAGTTGCTCCTATGGAGCAAATTGCTGCTGCGAGGACTCCTCTGACAGCCCCAGAGGAGGTCCCTCAAGCATACGCAAAAGGAGGCACATTGACTCCCCGAGTCTCTCACAGAAGACACGGACTTGGAGGAAGGAAGGCTCCCCACGGTCACCCGAGGATGTCTCCTTTGGAGACATCATGGAAATACTCCGTATTAGGGGGTGGTCTGCCCCAAGTCTTCCTCGGCCCAGTCCGTGTTCTTGGAGGCATTTGCACCCGGCCCGTCTACCCCTTGGGTGTCCCCTGCCGACCACCTGGTGGACCTTATTACCACCAGGGCGTGGAAGGAACCGGACACCGTGGAGCCAATTCCCAAGAGACCGGATAGGATCCTTAGTCCGCCATCCGACCGGGCCCATTGGAGTAAGGGGCCTCCGGTAGATGCCATGTTGACGGCGGCGGCCACAAAGAGGGAACTGGCTCAGGAGAGTCCCTCAGTCCACCCACCGAGCAAGGAGTCTCGGATGATGGACCGCTTGGGGAAGCGGATGTTTAGTTCGGCGACCTTCTCGGTAAGGGCGCTGAACTATTTGGCACATGTCATTAGGATGCAGCGAGATCTTATTAAAGAATACGCTGCATCCCCCCCCCGAGTCCATTTCGGAGGAGGACAGAGTTCTGCACACCACCCGTATGGCCACTCTTAGGTCAGTTACAAATACTTCTATGCGGCTACTCTCCCATGCAACGGAAGGCGCCGCTAGAGCTGCGGGGACAGGACTGGTCACTGGACGTCAGGCCTGGCTCCGTCACTGCGATTTTTCTGAGCCCTTCAAAGCGTCGTTTGCGAACGCTCTGTTTGGCAAGACCGTTCGCGAGACGTTGACCCAGAGCGAAAAGGACGGAAGACGCTGTCTGCAGTCGGAATCCGCTTCTCTGCACCCCAGAGGCCCTATTCTAGGAACCAAAAGGGTCAGAAGAAGATGTGGTTCCGGAAGTCGCAGCAGTCCCAGCCTGCTCCGGACAACCAGTCCTTCCGTGGCAGAGGAGGACAGGAGGACGCCGCCCTAGAGGCAGAGGGGCTCCCAGAAACTTCGGGTCCAGGAACCTTTCTCTGAACGGCCCGCAGCAACCCTGAGGGTTGCCCGACTGCTCTACTCTGGAGGCAGTCGGGGACGTTCGGGCAGCTAGCGGCATGGGAGTCCATAACATCGGACCGCTGGGTTCACCAAATCATATCCAGAGGATATCGCATTCCTTTCCTTTACCTTCCAAAGTTGAAGTCCCTCCCAGGCGTCCCACCCGGTCAGCGGGAGGCCGCTTTGGCAGAAATTGGCCATCTGCTAAAGAAAAGAGCCATCCAGCCCGTTCCCCCAGATCGGATCAGGGTTCTACTCCAGATTCTTTTTAGTGCCAAAAAAGACGGGGAACTAAGACCAATCCTAGACCTCTCTCTCTTGAATCTGGCAGTCCCCAAAGAAAAATTCGAATGGTCACTCTGCAATCTATTCTCCCCTTCTGGGAGAAAATCACTGGATGTGCTCGATAGACCTCAAGGACGCGTACTACCACATCCTGATGGACAGGCGCTCCAGGAGGTTTCTCCGCTTCCGGCTGGGAGCCAGTCACTACCAGTTCGGGTCCTTCCCTTTGGTCTCACCACAGCCCCAGGGTGTTCACCAAAGTATTAGCAGTGGTAGCGGCCCACCTGAGGCTTCAGGGGTGCAGGTCTTTCCCTACCTGGACGACTGGCTTCTTACCGCCCCAACAAGGCATCTACTTCTATTGGCGAGACTCCTTTCTCCATCTTGCTCCCTTTCTGGGCATCACAATAAATACAAAGAAATCCAACCTGGCGCCCACACAGCTCTTAGATTTTATAGGGGCCAGGCTAGACACAAGGAGTTTACGAGCCTTCCTCACTGCGGACAGAGTTCTAAATCTGCAGCTCCAGGTGCGGGCCATTCTCCATTCAAGTTCTGTTCCGGCGGAGTTGGTCCTGAGGGCTCTAGGGTCCATGGCATCGGCTATAGCACTTCTTCCTCTTGCCAGGCTCAATATGCGCATTCTACAGTGGACGCTCTTAGTACAGTGGTCATACCTTGCTCTCCCCATGCATCATCCCATAGCGATCAGCAAGGCTTGCAAGCGGTCCCTCTTGTGGTGGCTCCACTCCCCGGATCTCCACAAAGGCCGCCCATTTTGTGCTTCTCCCCCTCTCGCCACGGTGACCACGGACGCCTCCCGCCTCGGGTGGGGGGGGCACTTTGCGGGCCGGACCGTCCAAGGCACGTGGAACGATTCAGAGACCTTACTGCATATCAATGTTCTAGAGATGAGAGCAGTGCTCTTAGCGTTGCTAGCACTTCAGGACTTTCTTCCCTTGGGAACAATTGCAATTCAATCGGACAACATGTCTGTTGTCTGGTACATCAACAAGCAAGGGGGAACAAGGTCTTACCCTCTTTGTCGAGAAGCCATGAGAGTTTGGGAATGGGCAATCTCCACCAATCGCTTTCTAATAGCAACGCACATTCCGGGTCGGTCCAACATCCTAGCGGACAAGCTCAGTCGCACCATTCTGACCCCTTACGAGTGGTCTCTCAATTGTCAAGTAGCGGAACGCATATTCGCACGGTGGGGAACCCTTCATGCGATCTTTTGCTTCTCCCTCAAACACCAAGTGCGACAGTTTTTCGCTCTAATACCTCCTCCGGAGGTACCCCAAGAGACGCTCTGGTGCATGCTTGGCCACCCGGTCTTCTGTATGCCTATCCACCCTTGCCTCTGATGCTCCAAGTTCTTCAGAAAGCCTCTCGGGTGGGTTGCAGAATGATTCTCATTGCTCCATTCTGGCCTCGACAGATCTGGTTCCCCTTCCTAAGGTCTCACTCGGTGAATCCTCCTTGGATTCTAGATCCCATCCGGATCTGATATCCCATCCATCCTGCATTCCTCCTCCGAATCTGGACAACCTGAAGCTGACCGCTTGGCTGCTCCAGTTCCACTCTTGATTAGGACTCCGGTATTTCATCACCGGTTAAGGCAATTTTGGTGGCAGCTCATAAACCATCCACTAGAAAGGTTTACGAAGCAAGTGGAAACGTTTCTCTTTGTGGGCGGAGCGGCAAGGCCTGAATCCTTCACGGTTCCTCTTCCTTTAGTGCTTGACTTTCTAACCACTCTCTTTAACGATGGTGCCAGCAGTTCCACAGTCAAAGTACAACTGGCGGCAATTTCTCACTATCACATTGGCCATGACTCTAATCCTCTTATGTCAGCCAAATTGTGTAAAATTTTTCTTAAAGGTACTTTTCTTCTCAGGCCCCCTATAAAACAAGCAGTTCCTCCTTGGGACCTCTCTCTGGTCCTACAGGCCTTGACCGCCTCCTTTCGAGCCAGCGGCTACGGTGGATCTCAAATTCTTGTCCTACAAGACAGCCTTTTGGTAGCCATTACATCGGCCAAGAGAGTTTCTGAACTTCAAGCATTATCAGCTAAACCTCCTTACTTGGTATTTCATCCGGACCGTGTCTACCTTAGGACCAACCCGTCCTTTCTTCCTAAAATCGCTTCTGAAGCAAACATCAATCAGTCCATTAACCTCCCTGTTTTCTTCCCTAAATATGAAAACAAAGGTGAATATAAGCTACATTCACTAGATGTTCACAGGCAACTTAGATTTTATCTGAACAGGACGGCTGGTCATAGGCAATCCGACCAGCTGTTTATTTCCTTTGCAAAATTCAATTTGGGCAAGCCAATCTCTAAAGTTTCTCTGTCCCACTGGATTTCACAGTGCATTTTATTGGCTTATCAAGCTTCAGGAAGGCCCGCACCGGAGGGTGTTCATGCCCATTCAACCCGGTCAGTATCTACCTCGGCAGCCTTCAAGGCTAGGATTCCTCTAGATGATATTTGTGCAGCAGCCACGTGGGCTTCATCTCATACGTTTATTTCCCACTATAAGTTGGATCTTGCATCTAGGGTAGAGCATCCTTTGGCTCCGGTGCTCCGGAATATCCTTCCATGATGGCCGCCCAAGATTCAGGTAGCTGGGGACTCTGTTCCACAGGTTGCAGACAAATGAATATCCTACTTCAGATTTAGAAGTTATGTACTCACCATAACGTTCCATCTGAGTAGGTGTATTCATTTGTCTGCAACCATCCCGCCCTCCTATCCCCCTGGCCTTTCAGTTTCCTGCATATTCTATGTTACCCTTTTTAGGGTGTTGTTGCTTTGGCAAACTCGATCTGAGGTCATGAGGGTAGAGCAGGGCATTATGGGTGAGGGGAGGAGCTGAGAGCTTGGATCCATAGCTGGAAAACCATGCCGGTTCGGATCCGATATCGGATCCATAACCCACAGGTTGCAGACAAATGAATACACCTACTCAGATGGAACGTTATGGTGAGTACATAACTTCTAATTCATACGTTTCTAAATGGAAACAATTCACTGTATGTTGCCAGACCAAGGACCACCAACCTCTACTAGCTAATGGCCCCTTGGTTTTCATTTGTTTGGTGGAGCTTTTTACCAAAGGTCTGTCTTACTCCTTTATTAAAATTCATGCCTCTGCTATCTTCACTTGCCTGCCAATGCAGCTCCCTTTGTTTTCTCAGACTATGATGAAACAGTTCCTCAAAGGCATCATCCATCTTAGGTCACCCAGGAGGAACCCTGCACCTTATTGGGATCTCAGTTTTGTTTTGGCGAATCTCACTTTAGCCCCCCACACACACACAAAAAAAACTTGCCACCTCTACAGTTGTCAAATTCTTATCCTGGAAAATGGTCTTCCTTGTAACCATCACCTCATCTAGGAGTATCTCTGAGTTACAGTCACTGTTGTGTAAAGAACCTATCCTTAGGTTACACCCAGAGTTTCACTGAGAACTAACACCACCTTCATGCCCATGGTGATAACAGAGCTCTCTGTATATCAAACAATCCAACTCGTCTTTTTTTCTCCAACCCAAAGAATAAAGGGAGACAATCTTACACTCCTTAGATGTGCACAGATAGCTCAGGTTTTATTTGGATATGACAAAAAAATCAGAAGGTCTGACCAACTCTCTGTGACCTTTGCCAGTAAGCAAACCATTAAGTAAGTAAGCAAACTACCTCCAAGTGGATATATAACTGTATCTCCTTTTGCTACAAGCACCATAGCAAAAAAGATATCTGAACTCATTCACCAAGGTCAGAGCTGCCTTTATCAGGGGAATGTCCACCCAAGATAGACTGTAGGCAACCACCTGATCATCAGTCCAGAGCTTCTCTAAACACTAAAACTTGTCTTTTACCTCTAAAGCCAGATCTAGGTTTGCATCTGTAGTCCTGCATGGGTTGCTATCCTCTGTTTGATATCTGTTCTCCAGCCACCCTACCTATAGCTTTGAAATTCCTCCCAAATAGTTATTAAAGTGAAACACAATGAACATAGTACAGTTGTATCTGTTTACCATAAATGTAGATGCTTGACTGTCTTCATTGTTGCAGAAAATTGTCTTCCTCATTCCTCTTTTTTGTGGTTCTGTGTTGGGGTGAGCTCCCTCTGTCTCTTTCCCATAGGTACCCCTTTCCATTTAGATACGCCCTTTAGGTCTGTTGTACCCTAACCTTGCTGGGAACAGAGTGGGTGGGTTCTGCTCCTGTCCTAGGACTAAGAGAATGGGGCTCCAATCCTCTGAGGGCAAGAAAAACCTGAGGAAATTACACTGGCCAACATCCCTTATATCCCAATGTCCAAATGTCGGAGGGGAGGATGTCCACCAAGCCAAGAGCAGGGGAAATAAATCTCTAGTGTCTGGACTGGCTAAGGGCTTCCACAGCAGGAAATCTCCAATTAGTACAGCAACTGTGAAGCACTAGAATGTGAACTGTCCTTTCCCTGGAGAGAGTCAGGATGTAGGGAATGGGCCACCTGCCTGGTCGGAGGGGCAGGCAGTCTACCCTCTTAGCCTGCAGATGATACCTCCTGAAGGGAAGTGTAACTTTGCATGCTACTGTCTTTGGCTACATAGTATGAATATGTTATAATAGGGTAAGCTTGGCAGTCTCAGAACTCCATTGGGTGAACACCTAGTGGTCCCACTAAGTGTCGTCCTTGTTATGAGCCAGAGCCACCATCCTCCCCCAGGATGAGTGTGATAGCAGTGGCTGTTCACTCCCATCCTCTCTGGCTAGCTTATATAGACACCTCAGCTGCTACTCAAGCTCCGGTCGCCTGCTGAATCAGGGCTTTATGCAATGGAGCATGTTCTGATGAAGCTCTATGTTACGAGTGAAAGCGCTTAACATCCAGTTTGTATTTCAATATTTTAATGTTTTGGTTTTAATTTTATCGTAATAAATACGTTCCGCTACAGTCAAAGTGGAGTTGTACACTATTGTTCGAGTCGTGGTTTTCGTTTGAACAATGCTAACTCAGTGGGATTCCATAACCTAGTCACAGATACTGTACCTCAAATGTTAAATTACAAAAGTATCACTTCTTGGACCTGTCATTTTTCTCCATTGAAAAATAACCTCTCTTTTTACTTCATAACTCTTAAAACTGTTCCTTAAGCTGAACCTGTCTACTACTTTTAAGACAGTAACTGTTTTCCTCAGTCTGACTTTAACAAACTGAACTCTAATGTTGGTTTAATAACTACAGGTTAATAGTTAATGAATGTACCAGCGTTTGGCACCTCTAAGTGTGCTTCCTGTACTTCTACTTTACAGCTCCTTGACCCTTGACACAGTAATATCACTCTTGCCAGCTCATGCAAGTACATTGGCATGTGTCTTAACTTTAACCTTTCCTTTACTTTCACAGGCACATTGAGCTTTCTACAGCTGAGCTTCTTAGCAAGCTCTAAATTTCTTATATACTTGATAAACATCTTCCTTTGGGATCTTATTGAACCATATTGCCAAAAATAAATTTATATCAAAACTTGAATCACCCTTCATCCCTAGTATCACTGTTGTAGTCAGTACTCAGCAAAACATGTTACAGTATCTATAAACCTTTTAGATTCCCCTTCTCATCAGTTTCATCTGCTTAAATGCATTAACACTCACCCCCCCCCCCTAAACCAAAAGAAATACTTTGTCTCCTGGACTATTTATAAGCTGCTGTTTACAAATGTCTGCTCCTCACAAGCCAGTAAGATTTCTGTTATCCAGTAAGATCTCTACAGTGAGACAGAATGATAAGCTCCACCTGCTTTGAAATTGGAAAACTTCCTAATCTAATGCAGTTTAGAAAGCTGTAAACAGTCACATTAACGCACTCTCACTCAGTGCCATTGTTTTAATTCTTATTTTGTACTACTAATTTATCCTTCCACACAGTTTCTTGCAAATAAGTCTGAATCAGTCTAAACATACACTGAATTATTACCTCCTGCTCCTTCTGCTGTTGCTGTTACTGTTACTTACTTTAAGCCTTTCACGCTTCTTAAAATACTTTGTAGAATAATTTCCTGATATTCCATCTGTTAATGGTTCTCCAAACATTTTAATAAACTCCATTGTTTAATTTTTCTTCAGCATTTCCCACTGTCTATTTTACCAGTACTGGAGTAATTTTGCTTACCCCAGACATGGGTGTTTAAACATTGTGTCATAATGTAAAGAATGCATTATTTAAAGTGATTGTCACTGTTTGCCTGTGCCACATGCCATGAATGAAGGAGCTCTTTAGACCACTCCACTTACCCAATGAACAAATATATAAAATAAAATACAGTATTTCACAGATTGTTTTTTTTCAAACATGCTAAGGATTTTATTAATTTAATCGTATTTATACATAATGTAAGACAGATATATATATATATATATATATATATATATATATATATATATATATATATATATATACATACATACATATGTGTGTGTGTGTATATATATATATATATATATATATATATACATATATATATATATATATATATATATATATATATATATATACACACACACGTATATATAACATCTACACATATATATTTGTGTGTGTTTGTGTGTGTGTGTATATATATATATATATATATATATATGTATGTGTATATATTTATATATATATATATATATATATATATCTCTATATATGTGTGTGTGTGTTTCTGTCTATGTTTTAACCCAGTTGTTCAGAAAATATCTGAGCAAAAATACCTCCACTGTATTTAAACAACAGATTTCTGTTATAGCATAGACGTTAAAGTTCAGACTACAGTCTGAGTGACCTGAGACTTGTGGAGCTGGCAGGCAATATGGAAGAAATGAGGAGGTGTATACTAGCTCTTTTGTCCCAGGTGGGAGGATTTGGAGTGAGGTGTGTATGTGGGTGGGGTCTACCTCTTGCTTTGGCTATGGTGAAAACCAAAAGAATCAAGGACTACAGGAGGTGGGTTAGGTTGTGGACAGGTTGGGGTATTGCCACGCCTTGGGCCTTGGGTTGAGGCTGTTCCCTTAACCACACCTAATGCAATAACCCAACCTCAAGATGATGTCAGCATGCAAGGGGGTAGGACCTTATATTATATATGGGGCTATTTCAGAAGACTGACGAACCAAAAGACTGAAAATTCAAAATACTGAACACATTTTAATGCAGGGGGCAAGCCCCCCTGCACCCCTCATGTGGGGAGCTAGGAATCCAGTCACAGTCCAAGAGAGCTCCTGCGGTCATTCTGGCATTGAATTCCAAAACACTAATTTCCTGGAAGGACACTCCTCTTGTCATCATTCTGAAATTCATGTTGATGGAGAGCTGTCTGTAAAAGGAATAGGTATGTCCTTCATCCTCAGTTCTCCCACTGCTTAGCATATGGAAACAAAGCGTCAGCATTCTGCTTATTTCGTGTTAAAATTATTAACATTTTGGCTTTTACTTCAGCTGTTGCCACTGTCTTTTCCCACATGTTCCACACCTTTTACAGTGTCTGAGCTATTGTTTCACTTTAATTCATATGATAAAAAAAAGCCATTTAGAGCAAGCACACTATTATAATGCACTGTCTGGACGTAGCTCTCCACCCAGACACCTGCTTGTTTTGCAAACTCGTTGGTGTTACCACCTTATTTTGACAGTATAGCGCAGTCTTGTACCAAACTGAAAACATTAAAAAACAAGGGAAAAGGAAGAGGAAGATTTGGTTTTTAGTAGCAGGATGATTCTGTTCATCTGACTATCTTGGAACTAGCCTTCCCCCTGTGTTGACATCTCAGCATTGAAACTGGAGAACTGTTTGCCTCATCAGTGTTTATATGTGGATTGTCAGCATTTGACTGAAGATCTTCATGAGGGTGCCTCAGCAAAGGATGCAGACCCTCTTAAGGTTTATGGTACTCAATTACTTCCACTCTGCCACTTTGTTTCAGCCAGTGGAAGTGATCTTCAGCTGTCCACAAGACTTGA
Source organism: Protopterus annectens (assembly GCF_019279795.1). Classification (NCBI taxonomy): domain Eukaryota; kingdom Metazoa; phylum Chordata; order Ceratodontiformes; family Protopteridae; genus Protopterus; species Protopterus annectens. The sequence goes on along the minus strand of NC_056727.1, from coordinate 730,145,853 downwards.
ACACTCAGGACCTTGGTAAAGGCTGCCACTGTGGTGTATTTCAATTTAGCCATTGATGATGACTCAGGATCGTAGGTGATCCCACCTGCTGTCTGTCACTGTCAACTGCTGGGCCCCATCAACATCCATCGGAGTCCTATATGAAAGATGAGATAACTCAGAAGGAGTTTGCTCAGCTGACAAGGTAATTGTCCCACATCTCTGGATAGTTGACAGAATGTACAGGATAGGATCTGAGCTTCAAATTCCTGAGAAGGTGTTTATGCCTTTTCCCTCTGAGGAGTTCCGGTACGTGTCTGATGTGGAGCCCCCAGAGGAGAAAGCCCTAACACAATTTCTCTCTGTCTCTCCTTCTTTCAATTTTCCATCTCCCCTCCTTTATCCACTGATGGTGTTAGGAGGCCTAGGCACCTCACGTTTGAGAATCTTTTCAACCATTTAAATCCAAGGACTGGGTTTACAGGTGCAGTGTTGGACAAGAAGTTGTTAAGATGATGCAATTTCTGGACCTTCTTGAGCCTCCTCAGTTGTATTTCTCCTTTTCTTCATGTTATAGAGTTGGCAATGAAGGAGAAACAGCAATTGCCAAATAAGGTTTCTGCCATGGCATTAAGTGCTAATAGAAAATACTTATTACCACAGGAGCTTAATTTTTTTGGACTCCTGTCCAATAGCCACAACATTACTCTGGAAGCAGCTTGAGCCGTGACCCTCATGAGCCACCAGGGCCACTGCTGGTATTTATTAGTGTAGCTCTAATATTACTATGGAGAGCTTTCCACTTGTTATTGACACAGTTTCTGTAAGTAGAATCGCCAAATGAGTTGTAACTTAGACTTTCCAGTCACTGACTTGCAGGTCTTAGATTCTGGTTGGGGTGTACCATTTCACAAAGTGATTGCAAGGTGGAAAGGAGCTAAAGTTACAAAGCTGAAACTTCTCAGTAATGAAACATCTGAGAAATGAAAATATTAACTAGCACGTGTTTAAAAGTACATCATCTTAGTGCTATTGAGGAGGCCAAAGTATTGAGTTCTTGGGGGTGGAATGAGTGCTAAATATTGTATATTTATGATATACCTATCAAAGTTTATTAAATAATCTTGATGTATGGCTTACAGTGCGCAGTGCAACCATAGAGGAGTCTTGATAACAGATAAAGAGCAGAATAGTTTTAATTTTAAGGTTGGGCACAGAAGAGATTTAATTCTTATAGACTCTGTTGCACTTGGTGACACTTTTCAAAGGTTCAGAAGTGAGTGGACTGCCAAGAATTTCACTGTTCTGTACATTCAGTCTTATCTCCAAGAAAATAATTTCTGGTACTAAGCATGGTTTGCTTTCTGTTTTTAGATATGGCAGACTTTTTTTTTTTTTTTTTTTTTGCTCGAGTGTCTTCCTGACCATTGAGCCTTACCCACTGGCTGCTTACTTGACCCATTCGTGTCCAGGGGAGAAAGCTGTACGGCCCATTCCTTTCCCTAGAGGCAAGAGGAAGACGAACCAGGAATGGTGCTGTCCTCCACTCGAGGACCAGGGATTTTCCCTTATGGCACTAACTCCCCACACATGTCCAGTATGTGATCATTTCTAAGAGAATGTACATGGGACTGTCACTGAATTCCATGGGAGATGTAATCAGGCAAACAAGCCCACCTCCTTGCAGGAGCATATCATGCACATTTCTTTGGTCTCTACCAAGGGAATCAGTGCAGTTTGTGTGCTCTGAATATGCATCCCCAAGAGGTGAGCGAGTTTAACACAATTCCCTTCCAAGCCAGCCAGCTCAAGAAGGTACCACAGTCACTAATTTAATTTGGGTTGTATGGGTCATACAGTAGGCAGATAGAATTTTGAGGGAATCAAAGCTTGGACTTCAGGTTGTTGTTGTGTCTTTCGGCTTTTCCCGGTTAGGGGTCGCCACAGCGGAACTCCGGTCCGCTAATGATTGGCAGTAGATTTTTATGTGCCGAGTTGCTGGCCCTGACGCACAACCTTCAATGAAGGTACGCCCATTCACGCATGTCTACACACAGAAGACGCTCTAGTTGAGTATCAAACAGGACAGCGTCTTACTGTGAGGCGACAACGCTACAGCAGCACCACCACCGCACTTCAGGTAAATTCTTTAATAGTTCAGAGCTTCAGTCTTCTGCACTAGCTATTCAACAACTATCAAAGAAGAAAGGGGTGGATTGGATAGATTTGATAGATCATTTGACTTTTGCCAACTTATTTACATATTCTTCGTATAGTTTTTAAATAATATAGATGGAAAAAGGAAAATTGTTATATATAAACTGATCGAGATGTTTTTTACTATGTAGAAATAGTATGATTTAATAGTCCTTATAGGTTTGTGTGTATATGTGTGGTAACTTAGAGAATATTTTCTAAGATCTGACACACAGAAAAAAGATGATAATAAAGTAAGTGTGTACAGTACACCAGTTATACTTTATCTTTTCTCACCCTAGTATGAGTTTTTTCATCACTACAGTTCCACTGATGGCTTATACCACCCAGAAGTACTCGCTAATTAGAGTATGCATAGACAAGATCACTTTCAGATTACTGTGCTCTTATGTAGCCTGTTATCTGAAAACTTTAATGTGGAGATTCATCAGTGAAACAGGTATTGCCGTCTTCCTAAGATAGCCGGCCACTTTGTAGATTTTACTGAGACTGGATTCTGATTCCAGCAAGTTCTTTTCTTGATCTCAGGATTCTGCAGATTTGGTCTGCATAACTATACCAGCACATGCCAAGACATCTCTATGTTGGTACAGTTGGAATGCTGCACCTAGTGTAGGATCCCCAGTTTTTTCTGTGTCTCATGCATGTTTTTATATCTTTTACTAACATGCTCATTGAAAGGTTTCTACATTCAGTTCCAAAGAAGCCTATAACTTCTCAGTGATCTCATAGTCAATGGGTTAAAGTCAAAGTAAACTTTATTATCATTTAGACACCACAACAAGTGCAACTGAATGAAGTTACGTTACTCCAGGCTCTGTGCGCAAACATCTGCCATATACAAAAATTCACATTGCTACATTTAGACATTCCTACTACACAATATTTACTGTTTTACATATCAACAGACATTTACTAAGCTAAATAGACACTGTATTTATTGCAGAGAATTCCACAGCTACTTCTTATTGCACAGGATTCTTTTGGCACTTATCTAGGGAACATGATATTTATTGCACAAAAAATTCACAGCTGTTATTCATTGCACAGGATGCTGTTTTAGCATCAGCAGAATTTGCACAGAAATAAGATTATACTCTGTTAGATTATTTGTACAGTGTATTTAAGACATTTTAAGGTTATTGCACACAAATATGCTTCTCACTCATCATAGTTAGCCACAAGAACCATCACAAATGCTGCCCTTTTTGCCCACACTTTATAGAGGTATACAAAAATACTAGCAGTTCAGCCTCACAACCTGGAGAAATGAAAAGCAAGATGCCTTCCACAACAAACAAAGGCTGCTGACGATAGATGAAGCCCAGCACAGGGACTAGCCAGAGATCATTCCCACAAGGTGAAACAGGAGCATTTGAATGATAAGGTAAATAAGTATGAGTATAAAACTATACCATGATCAAAGCCTCCATCTTCCACCAAGTTTACTCTAGCTGTGGTCTCCAAAACATGCAAGTGGTCACTAGTCAGGAGTCAGCATCCCAATTCATAACCTATGCAGAACAGTGAGAAAGATCAGGAATGGATCCCATTGCACCTATTATTGGGAAAAAGATGTGGGGGCAAGTACCACCATTTCTGTTATGTTTGCACATATGACATTTCAATTGTCTTGTGAGTAAAAGTCTCTTTCTAGTCCTTATAATATACCTGTGAGGTTGAACTCGGGCCTGAGCATTCACCCCTTTCACATAAGACTGAGCTGGAAAAGATTTACCAGTGGAAATTGGGCAAGGCTGCATACGTTCTGCTGTACTTGCTCAGCCTTCCTTTGTTCCCACTTCAGCATTCTGCCTTGAGTTTCTTTAAAAGCTAGTAAGACATGACTGAATGGGGGAGGAGAAAACAGTGTTTGAGTACTGTTTGATACTGATATTGAACCATATGCAATCTTGTTACTACTGTACTCAGGGGCCTGTTCACCTGCCCCTGAACCTGCCTGTAGTCAACATTCCACCAGTGGTTTCCACACTGGAGTGGCACAGACCAGTCTTCCAGTGAATTAGCTGAAAAGAGACCCTCTGTTATCCTGTCTTGCCCCTTCTTGCCATGAAAATCTGAGGGGATCAAGGTTATTGTCTGTGAGACAGTACTAATGAGTCTTCCACTTTAGCTAGTTGTCGTCCAGATGAACTCTTATCTGGGACGAACCTTCAGTTTATGAAGTCCTGCATGGACTGGTGTTCTCTACTTTGTCCCCCTTACTAGAAGAGACTGAACCTTGGTCTTGGTAAGAAATAGAAAGAGCCTTGAGGTATCCTCCATTGATGTTTATTCTTATGGATATTCTGACAGCTTTGATTCATTCAGATTCCAGAACTTCACCACCCAATAAAGTGCACAGCTTCTTTAACTCCCATCGCCCACTTCCATCTCTAGCCATCTTAAAGCTGATTCATATATAATATCTGTTGTCCGTCATGGGTCCTGCTGTCCAAACTTTTTCCACATTTCTGATGCAAAGAGATTCCAAAGCCTAGGAATTATTTTCAAAAAGATGCTGTCTTCTTTTGCTTGGGGCTTCCAGGTCCTTAGATTACTGCATAACCTGCAACAGTTTAATTCCTCTTCTTGGTGGATCAACATTTGTCCAGTATCTCTATGCTTTACCCAAAGGAGCCTGTAGTGAAGATTTTCTTTTTGATTTTTGCAGCTGAATTCCCTGTTGGAAACTGAATTTTTGAGACCATTAATGCTGTGCAAAGACTGCAGCTTATTTTCTTTTTCCTTAGTTCAGTAGGAGCTCCTACAAGATATCCTGGCCTTTTTTGTAGCCAGAGAATATCTTTAAATAATTTTTTCAGGCCATAATAGCAGACTTCCAGAAGGCGGAGAAGATGCTGTCAGTCATTGGGAGTCACCTCCATCTTCCTCTTTTAGACTATTACAAGCCTCCATGAAGAAGAAGCCTTAAAGTAGTCCAGGATGCCTACCTTAAGTGTTAGTGTTGCTTTTGTGATTCCTCCTGCAAATTGCTGAAGAGGCTGACTTCCAAGCTGAGCCATAGTTGTAAGTGAGAAAGAATCTTTGTGTTTGCTATGACTTGCAGATCTATCATAAGGTAAGTTCATAAAGTAAATACTAGGCTAGCTGCCCTTCTGGGCCATTGTAAGTTTAGCCAATTTCCCTTTTGGTGTTCAGATTAACCTATCCCATTTGATGTTATATTGGCGTTACTCATCCTGTGATCGATAATTGTATATTATCCATAATGAGAATAATTGGGATCATACCATAAATAATTTGAAGGGACCCATGCACAGAATAAATCATCAGGGGCAAGTGAGTCTTGTATGTTATTCAAAATACAGATATCAACAAATTGCTAGGTCAGACTGTCATCTGGTAGACCAGTTTATACCAAAAGAGTTACTGAACTAGTCATAATTTGTCTTTCTTATGCAGACCTTAGACCTTGTTTTACAGAAAATTAAGGAAATTGATTTTACTTGTGTATCTTCTTACTTTTGAAAAAGTCATTGAGTGGATTCTACCCATTCTAGATCTTAGTGACTCAGCAACACATCTTGTATGTGAGAATCGACTTGGAAGTGGATTTTATTTATGCTTATTCCTTGTTCAGATAAATTTGTATGATCTCTGAACGTAATGGTGTCCTGTTTTGTATTTATAGTCCTTGCTGAGTCACTGGAACTCATGACTCAGCAAGCACATGTTGTATCTAGGAGTATGCATAATTGCCTTTCATTCCTTGATGCTGTTGTATTAGTCTTACTGGATAATATCCTCAGACATAATGAATGCCTTTTCAGCTTGTGGAAACTCCACTGGAAGTTTCTGTCGTTTGCTGGGGGGGGGGGGTCACGGCTTTTCAGGGTCTTTACCAAAGTGTTGACAGTGATTTCATGGTTGTTATGGAAGAAAGAGTCTCTTGATATTCCTGTACCTGAATAACTGACTGATACTGGCCACCTCCCAAGACTCCTATTCAGTAACCCTCTCTTCAGTTTGCAGCAACTGTCATCTTGGAGAAATCCTATTTTACTGACAAAATGACCAGTCTGGACATCAAATGACAAACTGTCTAAGTAATTCAGACACTCTCCAAACTCTCCTACAGTAAATCTTAGAAAAGAAGTGGTGTTATTCAAATAGTTTACAAAACTCAAAAATTCTTCTCTGCTTCCTTTCCACAAAAAAATCAAATTGTCGATGAATCTTCTATAAAACAAAATTTTACCAGATAGCTCATGTTTTCCAAGAATTTCTGTTCCCAAGTGGAGATGACAATGTTGGCAAAAGCCGGGGCCATCTTGGCCCCCATTGCCACACCTGTCTTTTGCTTGAAATATTTCTTGCCAAAGCGGAAAAATTTGTTGTCTAACACCAGCTGCATTAACTCACATACGGTATTGACTTTGTCACCATCAAAACTGGAGTTGTTGACTAAATATTCCCTCAGAAAATCACTGCCAGTTTCCTGGTTGATGACTGTATACAAAGATGTGACATCTAGAAACGCAAAATAGAATTCCCCATTGACCTGCACCTGCTCCCTAAGCAATTCCAGCAAGTGCCAAGAATCACACAAATAGAATCTAGATTTTTGGACAATGGGATTGAACTGTTGATCCAACCAGATGGAAATGGATTCAGTCTTGGAAACAGGTGCAGAGACTATTGGTCTGAAAGGAAGCTTAACCCAATCGTTGTGAACCTTAGGAATCGTAAAAAGGGAAGCCATTTTTAGATGATTGACTTGTAAAAAATTGTTTAAGTGTTTTGTTCTCAATTTCCTTGAGTGAATAAGTCTAAGAGTGTCAAATTTGTGTTGTAATTGCTCTCTTTAATCACAATGTCAGACACCCACTAACTTTCTGTCATCACTCAACAATTCCATGATGGCTTGCTGATAATCTGCATTAGTCATAATCACAAGCATACCTCCTTTATCCACCCTCATTAGTCTCAAATCTTTCCTTCCAATAAAATCTTGTAAAGCCTGTCTGTCTTTCTGGTATAGTGAAATTGTCTCTCACTTGTCACCTTTGGAGCTGGTTCCTAAAGCCAATTTCACAAAGACTGGTGAAAACTTTGAGTACTGTTTAAAGGAGGGTTAAAAATGCTTCTCTTTCTCAACAATTCTCCCTCTCTTGCAATACAGGGTACCTGTGTCACTACAAAACTCAGGATGAGTTTCCTAACATACAACTTGAAGTCTACAATAAGTCTTGGAATATTAACTGAATTGCTAGGGATAAAATTAAAACCTTTTTTAAGAACCGAAATTAGTTCAGGTGACAAAAATTCATCAGTTAGGTTTAAAATATCAAACCCATACTCTAATGTTTTTTCCAGTTTTTGCCTTTCTCTGTGTTGTTCACAATTGCCTGCCACTTTGGCGTCTGTATCACTCCTGTTGGATTAACTAAAAAAGGCCCAGTAAGTGTTACAGGCAAAGGTGACAATTTGTCTACATCTACAAGACCTGGATTGGTGATAACTGCAGCTTGTTTGGCAGTGTTTATAATATTAACATCAACTGTTGCACCTGAATTGTTACCTTTGCACCTTTCTCAATTGGTTTATTATTAATCAGATATATTCGATTTATGTATAGGATAAGCCAGTTCTGCAGAATATGATGCAATATCCCTTCTCAATTTACCTTACTTTCTAGAAAGGGTACTGGCTTTAATTATGTCCACCTTGGCACCAGTTCCAGCATACAATGTAATAAAAGAAGAAAAAACACTACTGGCCTTAATGGTTTGATCCAAGGTAGTCATTTAATGTTTAAGTTCCTTTTAAGTATTTCTGTAACTGTTACATAACGTTTTCATCACAGCTATCCCAGTGTCATTAAATATTTTTACCAGTTCTAAAAGCAATGAATCACTGTACTGCTCCCCATTTAGAAACTTGTATACACTTAATCCCTGCGGAACACAACTTCGAGTAATGCATTCCTGAAGGTATAAAACCTCCAGTTGCAAAGACACATACTTTGTTGACAGATGTTCGAGTTTATATATATTGGTTTTGCAATTGTTATACTTGTAGGGGATGTGTTGGGGTCAGTACTTACTGTACTCTGTGTTTCAGCTTCACAACAGGTAGAGAAGGGATTAACTGTGTCTTTGCAAACATAAACCAAAATGATGTTGTTGTTTGGTATGGAAGAACTATTCACAAGTCCTTTTGGTTTCACTGCTGCAGTTGTGAGTGTCTGTGAAGTACACATGCCTAATTCTTGGTTATTACCAGGCTTAAATCCTTCTCAAATTGTTGCAGTAATAATTGATATCAAATCTGAGTAAAATTCACAAAACTGTGGGGAATAGAGTGGGTGGTGAGCTCAAACAGCGTGGCCTATGTACAGGGATTGACCGCCACAGAATGACCACTGGAACACATTACAATAAAAGATTAACAATGCAGTAGATAATTGCAATTAAATATTCAGTAATCCAGACAGCAACAGAATAGCAGTTTTTTAAATGGTAGTAATAATAATACAGTGGAACAATCAATAGTAATGGAAATTAGAGGAAAATATGTGATGTAATTGATATAAGGTCAGGGGAGGAAGAAAGAGAAGGCATTAGTCTTGAGAGTGGTGGTCTTTGGTGAGTGACGTTAATTAAGAGAGAAGGATATGCTACCAAAGGCTGCAGAGCTGTTCCTTGATTGGATCCTTGCTACTACTCCTTGAATTTGTTGACTTGTTCCAACAACCTGGAAGTAGGTTCTGCATGTGTTGTGCAAGTTCTAACCCAGTGATGGTTGCATCACTGGCAGGTTGGAGAGCCCACTTCAGGGCAAACCTGGTCTAGGAGAAACATTTGTAGCTTGATCTCCTGAAGATGATGGCCGAGTTATTTGTACCAGCTCTGGATGTTCTAGTAAAGTTCAAGCAGTCAGGTTGTGGTTTGACATTTAAACAAGGTGGTACACACTCGTCCACAGTCTGCCGTAGCAGTGAAAGGTTTACAGTAGGCCTCTTATTGGACCATTTTCTAGTGATGGTCCACATTCAGGACAGTCAGACATCATCTGTCTACAGCAGAAGTCTTCTCCTAGAGCTGCAGTTGCATACATGTGCCTTGAAGTAGTACATTTATGCACAGGCACTTTGGAGGATGATTTGTTTGTCACATGAGAGAATGTAATTATCCCAAGTTGCTGTTTTAGTTTTAAATACAGTCTCTTTGACTGGATAAGAATCTTTCTTTAGCCTTTTGTGCATTGCATGTAATCCTTCATCTGTTTTCACAGTTCATGTCAAAAAGCCCAACACTCCCCTGGGTCCCACCATGATAGAATAGGAGGATCTGACTTTGGAAATTTCAGCTTCTAATCCCCCCCCCTTTACTCCCCCATGATACCAGTCTGAGTGTTGGGTGCTTCTGCCTTGTAAAAGAACAATCACTTTTATGTCAAAGATTGGTTCCTTCTGAGAATCTTCTGGTTCATCTGGTATTGTTCCTGTTGCTGTCTGGGGGGTGCTCCTCCTTCCTTGTTTTAACTCACTGTCTTTGACTGCCTTCCATTCCAATTGTGTGCATGAGCAGTCAGACTCTACCCATACCATGGAAATGGCATGCCTCTTTCCTCAAGATCATATTATATAGTATGGCTTATGCTAGAAATTTCTTGCAGGCTATGGTAGGATTGTATGATAATGCCTGTAGATATACTTTGGCAGTGTTCTGTAGATTTTATGTGGGTATAATTAACCAGGGATTTAGTGAGTATCTAGCATAGTCTGCAAAACAGTTACAGCAGTGTTTTTATTTTGGGGGGTACTACATTTGGACACACTGTATATATACTCTTACAAACTTTCTTTTCAGCAGTGCCTCGACTTACCATCTTGATAGCCCTGCAGAACATCACATCACAGGAAGTGGTGACAAAGGTGAGATGTACCCCATGTATGGGAATCATGTAAACTGCCTGGGTGATATATGGGCATGGTTATAATCTGTTGTATGAACCACTTGTCAGTTCACAAAATGGTAACCATTCATGTTGCTGTATCACTGGAACTGTGGGGCAGGTGAGGCCTTTATGGCTACATATGTGTAATCTGTTGCACTTAGTACCTCAGGGAGATGAGCAGTGTCATGAAAGCCATGCTTAGTTATAGCTCACTCTCTTGTGGTCTGCTTGGAAACGAGATGTGCTCATACATACGTAGAGGTATTATGTGAAGAAACGTATTCAGTATTATAGAGACAGAGGCCTGAGAAATACCCAGCATGTCCACTGTAGGCTTGTAAATGGCCTCTGTCACTAGGATGGAAATTGCTATGCATAGCTTGATTTCCACAGGGATAGGAAGACCACATATTCCTGTAGATTCTCTATGTGACAGTGTATATCAACCAAGCTCCATACTATATCCTGATTTACTCAGAAACAATCAATAATCTTTTCACCAAAAAAGTTGTAGAATGTTACCCACTGCCATTAACATTTTTGTTGCCTCCAGATGCCTCCTCACAAATGCAAACATGATGTGTCGCTGTTTAATGGCTACTAGATGTGATCCTGAGCATTTTTGCTCTCTGCGACTCTGATAGTTTTTGGTGTGCTTAGACCACTTATAGTCTTTCAGACATTGCTGTGCAATTTATCCCCCCTTTTGAGTATGCATTGTGACTGTGCTCACCTTGTATAAATTTGCACATCCTTATGGCCTTGTTTCCATGCCTGTCTTCATTTGCATGTCATTACATTGTAATTTACATATATTCTCCACAGCACAGCTCTGGTTGTTGTGGCATAGCACTGTGACTCGTTACCGGCCTGCTACTGACATTTCTTATGCAACTACCGCACTTTGCATAGAGCATAATTGTCTTTGAATTCCAGTCCACATGTCTGAAATGTAGGAGAAAAACAGACAGCCAAACAAAAACCCATATGTACAAAGGAAAAATATGCAGTCTTCATATAGGAGGTACTTCCAACAAGTAACTGGATTGGTGAACCAAGCTTTCTGAGCCAGCAGTTAAACACTGCATCATTGTGCTGCTGTCTGATTAAATTGGATAATACTTTACATTATTCATAGCAGTTTCTCCAGGTACAAGACATATTAAAACGCACCTTACCCCAGCAATCTCTGAAGTCTTGATATCACAGTAATTGAAATCTTGTTGGAAGGATGTGGGAGAGGAAAAATGCATTTCTTTGTGTTGTAGAGGCCACAGGCTAAAGTTATGGGAGGATGAGTTAAACAAGTGCATTCAGTGTTAAACTGTAGTTATATCCAGAGTTTGTGTTTGGTTCATAGGTGTTTACTAGGCTAACAACCACAAAGTTCTTTTTAAGCCTAGCCATGCAACCCAAATCTCTGATGAGTTCTGATACCCTTGATAAGTGTAAGCATGGTCCTGGGAGATGAACCATTTACAGGTTACTTGTTTGCATCAGAGACATAGGTGCCAAACCAGGGATGAATTTCCGGTTTCCTGTCCAATTGTCCAAGTTGCACTTGAATTGGATTAGGGAGGAACTCTGCTTCACATGAATGGGGAGCCTGTTCCATAGTCTCTGGGAAACATATCTATCTCTCCAGCAGGTCCTATTTATATCATAGGCAAGGTTTAAGTCTTTAGAACGGGTAATTCTGATACTGTTTGTTTTGTGGATATGCAGGAGGTCCATCAGAGTGGGATATGACAGTGCCCTGTATGCCAGGCATAGATCTCCCCTCAAAAGCCTGTAGGAAACAGCCTACAGGGATAGGGCATTGAGGCGGTCTGCATAGGACATTTACTTATGCCCCGTATCTTTTAGTGAGGAATCTCTGTGGATGTTCCAGTTGTTCGATATGCCTGGTTAGGTACATACCAAAGGGGACAATTGTACTCAATGATAGGTCTGATGAATGCCAAATACAGTGGAACAATGGCTTCCTTGGACTTAGATGCCAAACCTTTGTTTATAAGTTACTCAGCATAGAATGATTTCCTCACCACTTTAGACACATGATGATCAAAGGCAAGATTACTATCTATGTGCGTCCATAAGTCCTTGACTACTGAGTCAACTCTAAGGGTGTGTTGTCAGTATTATAGCTACCAGGAATGGGTGACTTCCTAAAGGATACTATTATGCATTTCTTGGCATTTAGTTTTAGTCCATGACTCTGACACCAGTTGTTTGTCTGTGTCAGCCCCTCCTGGAGAACATTTGTGTCAGTGTGAGATTCAATGACTGCTCCTAATTTGCAGTCATCTGCAAATTAGTCGGTCAAAGACCACTGATATTGGCCTTGACTTCTGAGAAGTAAATGCCAAAAAGGAGTGGTCGAATGACTGATCCCTGAGAGACTCCAGTTGTGACTGGCCTTTTTGTAGAGGTGGACCCCCCAATTCTAATTTCCTGGGTCCTGTCTGTGAGCCAGTTGGCTATCCACTGGGTGACATATGGGTTTGTACCTGACCTCTTGAGTTTGTCAACAATTCCCGAGTGGGGTATTGTGTCAGATGCCTTGGCCAGGTCAAGGTATGCAGTGTGAATGATTTTGCCCTCATCCATTGCTTTGGTGACCTTCTCAAAGACATCCACCAGGTTGAGTAGGCATGATCAGCCCTTTATGAAACCAAACTGGATTTGGTCCAGTGTCTGGAGGTTTACTATATCTCTATTGATGACCACCATGATAATTCTTTCCATGGCTCTACATATAAGACTAGTGAGACTTGTGGGTCTGTAGTTTCCAGGGTCTGTAGATGGCCCACCTTTGTGCAGAGGAATGACTTGCCTTTCTCCATTCATGAGGCATGAAGCCTGTTTGGAGGCTACAATTAAATAGTAATTCCAGAGGCCCTGATAGGTCATGTTTCATGCTATTTAGAAGGCATCCTGGGATATTTTCTGGGCCCATTGATGTAGTGTTCTTGGTCTTAGAGAGAGCATTAAGGACCTGTTCCCTAGTGATAGTAGGGGGAGTTATATTTGATATTTCTTGAGGGAAGGTTGAGGGGAGAGAGGAGTAAAGTTGGAGCTGAATTTATCAGCCAGGAGGTTTGCTATATCTTCTGGCTCAGTATTGGTGACTCCATTTACAATGAGCTCTACACACAATTGTGTATTACATTTGAGGTTGTGGACATAGCTAAAGAATGCTTTGTGGTTGTCCTTGGCCTGGGAGGCCAAACTTACCTCAGATTTGGCTTTGGTAGACTTTATTTGTCCTCTGAGTTGTTTGTTTAGTTTGATGAGAGTGCTTTTATCCTGCTGGGTGCTGCACCTCCTAATTCTTGCCATGATTTTCTTCCTCTTGTTATACATCTGACTGATTTAGTGATTCCACCAGGGTGGTTTGTTTTTTGAGTTAGTTCAGTACTACTTCCTGGTGGGTACAGCTGCCTCTATACAGCTATTGCCATGCTTGTACAGGGTTTCTGTGAACAGTTCCGCATAGGCAGAAGTGTTCTCAGGGTTTATAGGGGCTTGAAATTTTGCCAGATTGTCACTTAATAGCAGGAGGTTAGCCTTAGAGTAGTTCCTGAATATTCCTGGTGTAGCTGGGAACCAGGTTTTATTTTTACTTCAAAGGAGACCATTTTGTGGTCTGACCTTACCAGGAAAGGCATTACAGTGTGGGGTGTGCAGCACTCTCTCATATTAGTGAAGGGACATTTCTAGTATGGTTGCACCCCTGGTTGGTGTATTGACCCATCTGGTCCAGGGAATTTGTGTTTACAAAATCCAGGAATCTCTGTGCATGTACGTTTGATGTCATATAGGATTCCCAGTTAGTAGTGTGATAGTTAAAGTCATCCATGAATATGGTATTGGGTTGGATGGTTAGTGTTTCTAACAAGTGTAAGTAAATGGTATGGGTTTCCTGGGACATAGAGGGGGACCTATAGCTTGCAAGAAGGTTGTACTGGATTTTACCTTTGGGCTTATAGTGCCTGCATATTTGAACTGTTTCTTACTGAAATTTGTACACCTTGTTTGCTGTAGCATAGACTAGATCCAGGCCTGCTGAATCTAGCTTTGTTTGTATGCTTGTTGTTTGTTTGCTTATTTCCCTGAAACGCTAATTTCACCTAAAACGCGGCTTTTCAGCGCTTCTGTGGATCCCTAGTGATATCTGCATTGCTTACTGTACTTATTTCCTTGTTTCACTTGAAAGAAAGTTACTGTTTGTTGTTTTTGCATTTAAGTTACCTGTAACACATAGCATTTAAGTTACCTGGCACTTGCTCACTAAGTCAGCACTAAAAAATTAAAAGCACTACACCCTCACAAACTCCCTTTGAGTACCTTGTTCCCCATTGGCCCTTTTTTTCAGTTATAAAGGAATTCCCAATACTATTCTAGCATGTCCAAAGGTCAGTTGTCAATCTCCTCTCCAGTCCAGCTGGTGAATCTGGGAATCTTGAGGCAATGTTACAACTGCCTCAAGTACACAGACAACCCTGTCCTCCTCCCAACAAATTCCAACACATGTGAGAGATGCAACCATATAGCCAAACTGGAGGCTAAGCTCTCTCAACTCAGTACTGGCGTAACCAGTCAGGAGGAGAAGGAAACCACACTCACTACAATTCCAGTCTCACATAGACCTACCACGACAGCAAACCAAGCACATAAACACACAAAAACATACTCTGAGGCTCTAAATAAAAATCTGCCTAAGCAGCAGAGACCTCCAAAGCAGACACCCAAGCAACCGCTACCCCAAAACAAAACACGTGCAACACATAGCTCACAAAGCCAGTGTGCCGAACAGTCACAGCCCTTAAGGCTAAACAACACACCTGATACACTTGTAATAGGTGACTCTATTGTCAGGCACACTGACATCCTGCTCACCAGGCTGAACAAGGAGAAGGTCACGGTGAGCTGCCTGTCGGGCGCTAGGATCTGCCACATAACACAAGCACTCAGGTCACTCCAAGGCAAGTACAAATATGACTCAGTCATTGTCCATGCTGGTGTGAATGACCTGAGACATACCTCCCTGGACTACATGAAAAGAGACATAGAGGAGCTCTCTGAGCATGTAGCCCAGGCCGGTATGACCCTGACCTTGAGTAGCATCTTACCCTCACCAAGAATGATGCCACAATATGAAGACAAGATGATCAATTTCAACAATTAGCTTAAGTATTGGTGTCATTCAAAGGGGATCCAATGCCTGTCAGCCTGGGATGACATGCTCGACAAGCCACGATGCTTCGCTAGGGATGGCTTGCACCTGTCACCCCTGGGCTTTCGGATATTGGCAAAGGCTCTTGCTACCCCCATAGTGCCTTTTTTAGGCAAGGCTCAAAAGACAAACCCACCTCCATAGGTATCACAAGGGATAAGAAACTAAGAGTAATGCTACTCAACGCCAGAAGTCTAAACCTCAAGATGCACACACTTGAAACTCTCCTTAGCATGGAGAACATCGATATCTGTGCAGTAACAGAAACCTGGTTCAAGGCTCCCGAGAGCACCCCAGCACTACCAGGTTATACCTCATACCATGCTTTTTGGCCTCAAAACTTGGACCGAACCACAAAAGGAGGGGGAGTATCAATATTCGTCAAAGATACCCACACCTCCAGGTTGGTGGCACAGCACGAAGCATCAGAGACTATCCATGTGCAACTAACAGTGGGTAAAACTGCCTTCCAGTTTATAGCCTGCTACAGGCCACCCTCCCAAACCCAGGAACCCCACTCGGCCTTCCTGAGAACACTGGAAAATATGAAGGTCTCTCCAAACACCATTATATTGGGCGACTTCAACTACCCAAACATAGACTGGGAGCATTACTGTAGCTCCAACACCCTAGCCCAAAGGTTCCTAGAATTTATAAACTCAAATGCTATGGAACAACTTGTTACCACTCCCACAAGTGGGGAAAACATACTGGACCTGATCATCACCAACATGGGGACTGTATGCTCCAGACCAGAAGTGTATCTCTCACTGGTAAGATCAGACCGTAAACTAATCTCACTGGATATTCACATCCCGACCTCACCCCCTGCCCAGAAAACCAAAGTGAAAAACTTCTCTAAAGCAAATTTCACACTCCTCAAAACCGAGGTGGAATCCTCCAAAGCCCCCGACCCTGTGGAAAATACGGCCCAGACCGCAGAATCCTTTATAAACGCATTCTATGAACACCTTCAGGAATACATGGATCATGCAATCCCAAATAAAACGAAGACCCAATCCTCCAAAGGCAGACGTCCTGTTTGGTGGACCCCAGCCATAAACAAACTATACAATAGAAGGAGGAAGCTACTACATGACAGAGCAAAATCCCAAAAAGGTAAGGCATCTCTGATCAGTATTAGCAAAAAACTACGGGCACTCATAAAATCGTCTAAGGCCAGCTTCGAGAGAAAAATTGCACAGGACACTAAGGATAATCACAAGGCTTTCTTTAGTTATGTTAGGAACCTGGGTGGGAATTCCCAGATATGCTCAGAATTAGTCCAAAATGACAAAAAATACACTGAACCCACAGACATTGCCAACATCCTAGCTGACAGGTTCAGCGCAAACATCCCCCCCCTCCCCACCAAAAGGGCAAACATCTATCCCAGCAGAGTGCTGCCCCCCTGACATCTCAGATGCTCAGGTAAGAGCCGCCCTCTCCAAAGCAAAAAACACAGCATCAATGGGACCAGACGGTGTCCCGGGCTGCGTCCTACATGAACTCCAAGAAGAGCTAAACCCAAACATAAAACTACTGTTCATTCTCAGCCTTACTACAGGATATGTACCCAAAGAGTGGCGTACAGCAACAGTGGTCCCTCTCCACAAAGGTGGTGCCTCAACGGATCCTGGAAACTATCGCCCCATAAGCCTGACTAACTTGGTCTGCAAAGCTATGGAAAGGATCATCATGGACCTCATAAATAAAGATATTGGGGACCTACAGACACTGGATCCTACCCAGTTCGGCTTTGTTAAGGGCAGATCCTGCCTCTTAAACCTGGTCGATTTCTTTGAAACCGTCACCAAGGCCACTGACGAGGGGAAGGTGGTCCACACAGCCACCTGGACCTCGCAAAAGCCTTCGATACAATATCCCACTCAGGCATTATAGATAGCTCACCAGCTTAAATATAAACCCCTATGTCACTAGATGGGTTGCAAACTGGCTCAAGGACAGAACCCACATGGTTAGAATTTCTGGAGCCATGTCAGACTCCAAACCAGTTACAAGTGACGTCCCACAAGGCTCAGTCCTGGGACCTCTCTTGTTCAGTATATATTTCTCAGAGGTACAGGCCAACACGGAAGGACTGTGGCTGACCAAGTTCGCAGATGACTGCAAACTGGGCGCCATAATCGACTCTCCAGCCGACACAAGCATCCTCCAAAAGGGCCTCATAGAAACAGACAACTGGTGCCAGAGCCATGGCCTCAAGCTAAATGCCAAAAAGTGTATAGTCATCCCCTTTGGCAAAAACAAAGTGCCCACAAATTACCACATAGGTGGGTAATCCATTAAGTGCAGAAGAAGTAATTAGGGACCTGGGGACCCAAGTTGATAGCAATCTCTCATTTGACAACCACGTGGCCAAAGTGGTTAGAAAAACATTTTATATAGCCCACCTAATCATGAAGGGATTCACATCTAGATCAGGGGAGGTCATCGTGCCTCTTTACTCATCCCTCATCAGGCCCATAATTGAGTACAATGCCCCTTTTGGGATGTACCTTACCAGACACCTGCAGCAACTGGAAAGACCCCAAAAGTACCTCACCAAGAGGATCAAAGGGCTCAAACAGATGCCATATGCTGCCCGGTTAAAGAAACTCCAGCTCTACTCAGTGGCATACCGCCTGCTCAGAGGTGATCTGTGCCTGACGTATAAAGCCATGTCAAACCCGGAATTAATGGACATGCAGCACCTCAGAAAATCCAAATCCCATCGAGCTACGCGCTCGAGAGTCTTGAACCTCAGCACTGCAATAAATAGGACATGCTGGAGGGACAGATTCATAACCCAGAGGCTCCCTTCATTCTGGAATAAAATCCCAGTCCAGGTTAGGCAGAGTCCCTCACTGACTCTCTTCAAGAGGAATCTTGATGAGTGGATGGGAGATCGTAGGTTTACCCCGGGTATCACTTCTGTGTCACTGTTAGACAGAGGCACAGTATACTAACCTCGAAAAAGGGCATAGCAAAATTAATTTAAAATGGGTGGCGAAAGCCAAACACACTCTGGCTAGGCTTATAAATGCCCTAGGGCAGATAGCCTAGTATGAACCTATGAACCTATGATTTGAACATGGAGCAGTCAAGTGCATTGTCCTGTTTGACCAGCCTTGAAGTATATTTATTTCTGATGTAAATAGAGACACCTCCACCTTTAATCTCTGCCTGTGAATTAGCTGGTCTAAATGTGTGGAAGGTATTATAACGCTGCACTGTTGGTGTGCTGTCTGCAGCTTTAAACCACATCTCTGAGACCGCACGGACATCAGCATTCTCTAAGGCAGCATTCTCTAACTTAGAGCTTTCAGGGAGTGGAGTTTTTTGTTTAGGCTCCTAGCATTGAGCAGTAATACCTTTAGATTTACGTGGTTTTGATTTACTACGTCAGAAGTACTTTTAGTTTAGCATTGCCTAAAAAAAGGCACTATGGGGGAAGAGAATGTTTTAGCTAATATTCAAAAGCCTAGAGGAGAGAGGTGCAGACCATCCCTGGCAAAGCACCATGGTCTGTTGACCATCTCCTTTCATGCTGACAAATATTGCACCCACTTAGAATGACACCAGAAACTAAGCCAATTATTAAAGTCGATCATCTTTTGTTCGTATTGTGGCATCATCCTTGGAGAAGGTAAGATAATGCTCAATGCTAGGCTCATACCAGCCTGAGACACATATTCCAAAAGCTCTATGATGATGTCCTTCAAGGATGCATCTGCAGTCCTTACAAATGGGTTGTCCTGTCATCAGGCAGCCCTTCGGTCGGCCGGATTCCAAAGTCTGGGTCTGGCCTCGGCTGGTGTCGCACTTCACCCGACGTCATCTCTGCTGGTCTTCGGGTATAAAGGCATCAGCCGACGCCATTTTCCTCAGTCTTTCTTGCCGCGTGGCGCCCGAAGCAGAAGCTGTTCGTAAGTGCCGGTCGGTCAGATCCAGCCTATGGTGGGCTCAGGCATGCAAGTCAAACCCAGGTTTGTCCTTCCACAACATTCAAACAAGCCAAACCATCACAACGGACGCCTCAGACCTCGGTTGGGGGGCCCACATGCTGGACAAGTGCATTCAAGGCTTATGGACTCCAGATCAGCTGCACCTGCACATAAATCAAAAAGAAATGCTGGCAGTAAAACTAGCAATCCAGAATTTCAGACCATTCCTCAAAGAAGGCCAATTGATGATAAGGACAGACAACACCACAGTCATGTGGTACATCAACAAACAGGGAGGCACTCATTCATACCCCCTATGCCGAATGGCTCTGGACCTATGGAATATGGCTCTGAGCTACAACATTCAATTACAGGCAATATTTGTACCGGGAAAAGAAAACATCCTAGCAGACATGTTAAGCAGAACTACCTCGGATGCTCACGAATGGATGCTACACCCGGACATCTTCAAGGCCATCACAAAGAAATGGGGAATACCACAAATAGACCTATTCGCATCCCCACTCAATCACCAGCTCAAGAAATTCTGCACAAGAACATACCACCCACTTGCTTGGAAGGTGGACTCTCTATCCTTCAATTGGAAAGGCCTGACAGCATATGCATTTCCACCTCTTCCTTTGATGCACAAGGTACTACTGAAAATCAAAGAGGAACGTCCAAGGATAATTCTGATAGCTCCAAATTGGCCAAGACAACATTGGCATCCATTGCTGAGGAGCATGTCTCGGGGGGAAGCGTGGACACTGCCCCTGATTCCTTTGATGTTAACCCAGAGCGACTACAACATCCTGCATCCAAACCTGAAAACTCTGCAACTGACTGCCTGGAACATTACATAAGAGCAACTAACCCAGATTTATCCCAAAGGGTTAAAGACATTATCCTTGAGGCCCGCAGACCTTCAACAAGAAGGAACTATGCAGGAAAATGGAAAAGGTTTGTCATTTGGAGTACTGAAAGAGGGAAAGATGTGTCAAAGGTAGATATTGCCAACATCCTGGAGTACTTGACAGAGCTTCTCCATACAGGCCTGTCCTATTCCTCCATCAAGATACATGCATCAGCTATTTCTGCAGAATACAGCTACGATCCCCCTGTCTTTTCACATCCTCTACTCAGGCAGTTCCTGAGAGGAATTAAGAATGTAAAACCTCCTAGGAAACCACCATTACCAGCATGGGACTTGAACTTTGTGCTAGAAAAATTGACACTCCCTCCATTCGAACCAGCAGCAACAGCAGATCTCCAACACCTATCCTGGAAAACTGCTTTCTTACTGGCAATTACTTCAGCAAGAAGGGTTTCGGAACTACAGGCTTTAATGGCAGTACAACCCTTCCTAATCTTCCATCAAGATAGAGTGTCCATGAGAACTAATCCTACATTTATGCCTAAGGTGGTATCCAGAGTGTCTCTAAACCAGGCAATCCACCTACCTACCTTCTTTCCCAATCCACAGAACAGGGGGGAAAGACTGCTGCATGCATTGGATGTACATAGACAGTTGCGCTACTACCTGGACAGAACCAAGGGCAATAGAAAAACTGACCAGCTTCTAGTAGCTTATGCAACAGGAAGGGAAGGAAAAGCAATTTCCAAACAGACAATCTCCAAGTGGATAGGAAATTGCATAAGATTCTGTTACTCATACCATGGAAAGCAAATTCCACAGAACATAAGGCCTCATTCTACAAGGGCTACAGCCACCACCACAGCCTTCTTACGAGGAGTGGCTACCAAGGACATTATTGAGGCTGCTACTTGGACCTCCGTGCATACATTTGCCAAGCATTATAACTTACCTCTATACTCTAGATCCCGAGCAGGGTTTGCCACTGCTGTTTTGCAAGGGATTCTAACTACACCATAATTCTTCTTCCTCCTCCCCTAGTTTGGCTATGGTATTCTACCCATTTGTAAGGACTGCAGATGCATCCTTGAAGGACATAGTACAGTTTTGTACCTACCATAAATGTAGATGTCCGAACAGGATAGCATCTGCAGTCAGGATTACCCACCCTCCTTCCCCTCTGTGGTACTCCTAGGGTATTTGCCCACCTAATAGCTAGCTGGGGGGGGATCTCTTATGGTGTATTTGTATATATGTACATACATGCTTATTTTTTGTGTTTGCCTTCTACTTTTTGGAAACATTGGCATTTATCCAAAAATTTAGCTATCCAAGAGGGCAACTGGCATCTGGGGCAAGAAACACTGAGGAAAATGGCGTCGGCTGATGCCTTTATACCCGAAGACCAGCAGAGATGACGTCGGGTGAAGTGCGACACCAGCCGAGGCCAGACCCAGACTTTGGAATCCGGCCGACCGAAGGGCTGCCTGATGACAGGACAACCCATTTGTAAGGACTGCAGATGCTATCCTGTTCGGACATCTACATTTATGGTAGGTACAAAACTGTACTTTTCTCTTCATGTAGTCTAGGGAGGTACATCTCATGTCATTTATTTCCACATGGACTATGACTGAGTCATACTGGTAATGGTGATCCAATGACCTGAGTGTATGCGTAATGTGGTGGATCCTAGCCCCTGATAATCTACTGACCGTAACTTTCTCCTTACTCAGCTTGGTGAGAGGGACATCAGTGTGTCTCATAATGGAGTCTCCAGTGACTAGAATGTTGGATTGTGTGGTGACTTCCTTATGGGTTTAGAGGTAGAGGCTCCATGAGATGTAGCTCTATGGGTTGATGTAGGTTTTGTTTTGAAAGAGTGCATTTGGGGCTGTCCGTTACTAACTTGGTGGATATGGGCATCCTGAGGCAATGCAGAAATTGCCTTATGTTTACTGACAACCAGTTAATTCTCAAATAAACTGATAAAGTATGTGAGAGATGTATTTACATGTCACTGCAGGCAAAGCTGTCACATAAAAGTACTCCTAATGTCAATAAGATTGTCAGTAGTACACATGCTGTACCCATCACTCACAACTCAAAGCAGACATATAGACCCACATACACTGAGGGACTTACATGTAACCTTCCAAAACCACAAAAGCCTCCTAGAGAAAGTACACATAAGAAATACCCTCAGCAGCCCCAAACGCACTCTTTCAAAACAAAACCCACATCAACCCATTTCTTATGTGTACTTTCTCTAGGAGGTTTTTGTGGTTTAGGAAGGTTACATGCAAGTCCCTCAGTGTATGTAGGTCTATATGTCTGCTTTGAGTTGTGTGTGATGGGTACAGCATGTGTACTACTGACAATCTTATTTACATTAGGAGTACTTTTATGTGAGAGCTTTGCCTGCAGTGACGAGTAAATACATCTCTCACGTACTGTACCAGTTTGAGAATTAACTGGTTGTCAGTAAACATAAGGCAATTTCTGCATTGCCTCAGGATACCCATATCCACCCAGTCAATAACGGAGACAGTAGGAAAGTTCATATCCATGGCAACAGACCCTTTTTTATTGGTTAGACTGTTGGATTGAGAATATCAATCACTGTCAGGAGTGTCCTGCTTACAACTATGTGGACAGTGCTTGTCACTCCAAACTAGTTGCCCTATGTGCAACTAGATGTTGGAGAAATTTCAATTGTGCTTTTACAGGAAAAATGTCACTCAAGGTATCTGAGTCTGTACAGAGCACTGCCAAACACTTGAGGGGAAACTAATGTGTAGACCTCGAAAATTTAAGGATGAAGTATTTAGGCAGATATTCTGAAGTTAGAAAGAAGTCAAGCAGTACTTACTGAAAACAAAGAAATAGCTTGTCAAGAATGAGGAAAAGAGGGGAGTCGCATGAATGGCTACTGCTAATGCTGGTCTCACTACAGCCTCATTCTGTTGGGATACAATACTCCTTTGCTTCTTCTCTCGCCAGAAGCAAAATGTTAGCACCAATCCCAAGAAAAGAAGCAGGCCACAGCCTGTTTGGTGATCCACAGTCTTGTCCCACATGATGCAAGGGTCTGTAGGTTTGTAGCCTTTTTCTGGTAGATGCCTTGAATAGCAACCGGACCAGTCAGGTCAGGTACGTTAAGCACAGACGCTCACTCTCCAACCAGAAAGACTCTGGAATCAATGCACTCTTCTCCTACTCTCACCAGGATCAGAATGTAAGCACAGATTCCAAGCTGTCACCTATAAAGCAGTTATTAGGCTTTCTGGTGATCAGCAGTCTCCAGTAAATAATGTCACTGGAGAAAACAGAAACACTAATCCCAAGATGAGTACTGAGAGGCATAATGTGGGCTCTCCAATAACTGGTGGTCTTGCAATAGATGCTTAAAGGTAAGATGAAAAAAATGGTTTGTCCTAAACATTGCAGTGTTCACTAAGCAGTTAGCTATGAAAGTGGATAACTTGTCTAAAAAGTTAAGTTTTAGTGGAGAGACACTATTTTAAAAGAGCAGTATAGTTTGAAAGGGGATGGGCACTTTTGTATTCTGGTACTATGGAATACAGTAGGATGGCCAATAAATTTAAATGGTTAAAGGGGAGTGATTTCACAAAATGATAATTTTGTGCTTACACCAGCCAGTAAAAGCAGAGAGAAAATGAGATGTATTGTCAAATTAACATAAGGAGCAGGCAACTAGAAAGGCAGTAAAACATGCAGTTAAAGGTAAATACAAGTAACACACGTGTAAAGAAAACAAATCACAGTATACAAAATAGAAAAAGACAATAAAGTAATACAAAATACAAGAAATAAAAAGCAAACTAGCCTTTCTCTCACAGCAAACTGTCACTGAGTCTGTTTGAGCCTTTCCAGTAAAGCTCTGAAATGTTTTATTTTACTCCTTAAATAGAAGGTTTAGTTCCTAGCTCCACTTGGTCAGTTCACAGATGATTACCTTAACTAACCTGTTCTAACTTATGTATGACTCCTTAATTGACCAGTTCTAATTTCTGACTCACAAAAGACAGAGAGCTGTGGTCTGTTTTCAAGTTTTAATATGCGGTTAGAAGCAGAATACAAGTAACACACAGTGTAAAGAAAACAAATCACAGTATACAAAATAGAAAAAGTCAATAAAGTAATACAAGAAATAAAAAAGCAAACTAACCTTTCCCTCACAGCAAACTGTTGCAGAGTCTGGGTGAGCCTTTCCAGTAAATGCCTGGAGCATTCAATGTGCATGTGGGTGTTGGGAATGGGAGAATTTATCCCATTTAGCCAGTTTATTGTAATTTGGACAGTCATGAGACCGCAGTTGTGGTGGACTTGAATGAGTAATAGCCTTCTTTGGGTATCAGGAGTTTAGTAAGTGAGGTAGAAACCATTGCTGAAAGAAAACTGCAGCTTGATGAGTAAGATGCAGAGAGGTTAATCTGTCTTTTGACTAGTAGTCATTCTGGACTTTATGTTATGTCATCTTATTTACGTATTTACAAATATTTATATATGTACAAATACATAAATCTGTTTACACATATTCATAATTTCCTTTACATTCATACTAAATTTTCATCTGTATTAGGCTCCCACTCCTTTTTCCATAACCACCATCTGATTTTACTTAATATTTTTGCTAAAATACATTTACTATTAAACATAATTTAATTTATTTGTTCATTCCATGTAACCCATATAACATAGAATAACTTATCTACTCTTTTAACATGCATGTAACTTTTATTATTACAGCATCTGTATTTAATCATATCCATGTTTATTTTATCCATTTCTTTTATATCTTCAAAAAATCTTTACATAGTTTTCCCCATAACTTTGTTACTCTTTTACATTTCAAAACCATATGTTCCGTAGGTGGTTCTTCTTGACATTATAAACATATTCTGTCACTTTTCTTTTTATATGGCAGATTTATTGGCAATTTTTCTATTACCAGTCTCCACAAAAAGTCTTGACATTGTACTTTCTGATTATACTGTTTAGTTCTTATTTTTTAGCTTTATTTTTTTATCTGTTAGATTTTCCCATGGTTGTACATAGTAATGTTGTATCATTCTGTTCTTATCCCATAGTTTTCTATTTTTCTATATCATCAATTTTTATTTTCCACAAAACATATTTTCTGTTGATAACATTTTACTACTTAATTTATACTCTGTTTTTTCCCTTTTACTCTTTTTTACCATACCCCAAAAGTATTGTTGTTGTGTCTTTCGGCTTTTCCCGGTTAGGGGTCGCCACAACGGAACTCCGGTCCGCTAATGATTGGTAGTTGATTTTTATGTGCCGAGTTACCAGCCCTAACCCACAGCCTTCAACGAAGGTATGCCCATTCACGCATGTCTCCACGCAGAAGACGCTCTAGCTGAGAATCGAACTGGACAGCGTCTTACTGTGAGGCGACAACGCTACCGCAGCACCACAGTATAATACTTATATTTATACACTTTTACTACTAATCTCTAATATTTTTCATTTATCCACTTTAGCACACTGTACAAATTTAATGAAGCAGTGTGTACTATTGGCTTAATTAACCTGATGCTTCTTTATTTACATGTAGAACTCCTCTTTTTACTGGGTTTAATATAGAATCCCATATAAATGAAAAAAAATATATCTGCAATAATTCATTTTCAATCTGTTGGCAACATAAATACTCTTGCTAAATGTGCTGTTTTTCTCATCAGTACTGAATTTATCAAATAAAATTTTTTTTTGAATGGTAATTTATATGTTCCCCAGAAAAGATATGTTTGCTTTATTCCTTCTATTGTTTTTTCCCTTTGAATTCCACTTACATCTTTATTCCCAAATTTTAAATGTACACAGACATTTCATTCATTGTAAAATATATACCCCTGATCTTTACTACATAACCTAAACCTTTTTCTCTCCTTATTTAATGCACTCCCTGTCATCTCTAGACATTCATTTGTGTAAATTATTACTTCGTTTATCCAAATTTTGTGTTCTGCCATTATTATAATGTCATCTGCATATGTTAACAGAAATGTTAATCCTTCAGGTGTTCTATACCCCACCTCTTTTATTTTGTAATTTATTTCACATACTATCACATGCATAACTAATGCAAAGAATATACAACTCATTGGACATCCCTGTCTTACACCACTCTTTATATGTTCCTCTTAGCTTAACCAGCCTTTTACAATTATTTTTACTTTATCATTACTATACACTGACATACATAATTTTCTAACTTTCTCACTTATATTATCTTCTTTCAGTATTCCTATAAGATTTCATGTCCATTTGTGTCAAATGCCTCATTAAGGTACCGTGTCATGATTTTTGCTTCTTTTATGTTCATAATATCATCCACAATTTCTGTCATTAATAATTCTTGGCAACCCTTCCCCTTTATACTGTATATACCATCTTCCATAATATCTTTCATTTTAGTTTTAAATCTTTCTTGTATTATTTTCATAACACTCTTATAATCATTATTATTCAGCACTACCAGTCTCCATTTTTTAATTCTCTTCTGTCTTTCTTGTTCTATATGAATTTAAGTATAATATTAGATATTATTATACATAAAACCCTCATTTAACCATTCATTTAAAATCTTTAAAAATATTTTTGACAGTCTTTAAAATTTTATACATTTCATAGCCTATTCCACATTGGCCTGCAGCCAAATCTATATTTATATTATCCTAGTACTTTATCTAGCTCATGTAAAGAAATTTCCTTTTCCAACTCTTTATTTTCTTTTTCTATTAACTTTTTTACTTTCCATGATTTTTTCACTGCCTTCTTTTTTCTTTAAATATTTTGTTACACATATCATACTACACTATTCATAATATTTTCCTAAATTCTTTCTATTTCTCCTTTTACATTTTTTATTTCTCTTGTTGCACTGCCATCTTACTTTACTAATCTGTTTAAGTAACTTAATGCTTCTCTTTTTCCTTGTAAAAATATATTTGCTTATATACCAATTATTATACTTTTCTTTTCTTTCATATAATTTTTTCTTTGTCAAAGTACTTTCTATCATTATGTTCTAAATCTTCCAGTGCATCATTATAAATTCTTTTATATTTTTCTTTTTCTACTTTCTCACATCATATTGCCCCTGTAAAAAATATTTTTTTATATTTTTCATTAAATATCATCCACTATTCAGACCAGTTTTTGTAAAATGTCCTCATAGTAATATGATCTTTCCATAACTGTATTACTGATCTCTTTCCTTCCTCATTCCATGCTTTCTCGTTTATCCTGTGTATTACTTTGCTTATTTTTATGTATTCCTTGTTTTCTTTTGTCCCTAGCCGTATTGCAAGATGATCAGGAAATCCTGTTTCAACTACTTCCCCTTCTCCTATAACTAAATCTTCTGATAGTATAAAATAATATATTTCAGTTCTATACATACCCCTTTTGTAAGTCCATGAATATTTGTCCCAAAGTGTTAACCCTCCAACGAACTCAATAGTTTTAAACCACTGCTTAAACAACATCTTAACCAGTCGTGATCCTGCACATGCTAATCTTAAGGTTAAGATTTTGTGTTCATTGTACAATACACTCCAAATGCTCATCTTAAACAGATTACTCGCAACCTCTCACTGAAATGACAAAATCATTTTTATAAATAACTGCTGCCAGTACAATCCACTAAGTTGCATGTGGGCTTTCTCTTAGTAACTTCCACCTCTGTATAATCTTAGAATACAGAAATGTAAGTAGTGTTTGTGTGTAAATGTAAATAGAAATGTAACTACGTAGTGTGACAAAGGGAGATAGTGCCAGCCCAACTATCTGGAGTTTTATAAATAATTATATGTCATTTGTGAATATTAACATGATTTATGTAGAAGTGTAACAAAAGGAAAATACTGCCAGCACAGCTGTCTGGAATTTTGTAAATGGTTATGTGTCATTTTTGAATATCAACATGATTCATATGCTTGTGTTATAAATGAATTAGAACTGTATGTCATATAAGATGGTTTGTACAGACGTGTGATGAAGAGATGTGTTGTAGAGTACTCAGCTTAGAGATGTGTCCACATTGTACCCTACTGGAAGAGAACAGAAACGTACTACATGAACTACAAAATGAACTGGCACCTCACCTAAGTGTCATGTTTAATCATTGCCTCATCTCAGGCTTCATGCCCACTGAGTGGCGCACAACTACAGTCATCCCACTCCACAAGGGGGGATCCACCTTGGATCCTGGGAACTACCACCCCATCAGTCTGACGACCCTGATCTGCAAGCCCATGGAATGTATTATCATGGAACTTATAAACAAAGACATTGACAACCTTCAAACACTTGACCCCACCCAGTTTGGGTTCGTGAAAGGCCGATCTTGTCTCCTGAACCTGATTGACTTCTTTGACTCAGTCTCCAGAGCTGTGGACGAGGGTAAGGCAGTCCACACAGCCTATCTGGACCTTGCCAAGCCCTTCAACACCAGCCTCCACTCTGGAATCATAGGTAAACTTACCAAGCTGGGCATTAACCCCTACGTCACTTGATGGGTTGCCAACTGGCTTACTGACAGAACCCACACTGTAAAAGTAGCTTACTCCAAATCCAGCTCCAGACAAGTGGAGTACGTCATGGTTCAGTTCTGGGACCACTCTTGTTTGGCATCTACTTCTCTGAAGTGCAGGCCAACACTAAGGGACTCTGGCCAAAAAAGTTCACAGTTGACTACAAACTAGGAGCCATTATTGAATCCCCAAATGATGTGGATATTCTACAAAAGGGCCTTATGGAAACAGATGCTTGGTGCCAGAGCCATGGGCTCAAGCTGAATGCCAAGAAATGTATAGTTATCCTCTTTGAGAAAAAATGTATACCCGTGAATTACCACATAAGGAGACTTAGGGACACAGGTGGACAGTGGTCTCACCTTTGATAACCACATCGCCAAACAGTCAGGAAATTCTTCTGTGTGGCACACCTCATCACTAAGGGCTTTTTATTCAGAAAAAAGGAGGTCATTGTCCCTACTGTACTCTTATTAGACCCATTATAGAATACAACACCCCGTTTGGTAGGTACCTCTCAAGACATCTGCAACAACTGGAAAGGCCACAGAAATCCCTCACTAAAAGAAACACAGCTCTAAAGCAGATGTCCTATGCTGACCGTCTAAAAAAAACTCCAGCTGTACTCTGTCGCATATTATATACTCAGAGGCAATCTCTGCTTAACATACAGGGCCATGTCAAAGCCAGAGCTGTCGGACATGCTACACTTAAAAAAAATCCCAATCCCTCAGAGCCACACACTTCAGGGATTTAAACCTTGTCATCACAATGAACAAAACATGCTGGAGGGATAGGTTCCTGACCCAGAGACTCCCCAGACTCTGGAATAGACTGCCCATACATGTCAAGCAGAACACCTCTTTGGCCCTCTTCAAAAGGAACCTTGACAATTGGATTGGAGATAGGAAATTCACCCCGGGGATCACGTGAGTCGCCCTGCTAGACAGGGGTCCAGGGAAGTAAATATTGTGGGAAGAAATAGCCAGGGAATTGTTATGGCTAGGCTTGTATAGACCCTAGGACCGATAGCCTAGTAAAAAAGGCTTAAGTGAAACCATAATGATATGGTTTCACTTAACCCTTTTTTATTTACATCCGAGACCTTTGAAGCACTAACTATTAATTACATTCCCTGTTTTTTGGATTAGTTTTGCAATGGCATTTTATGTATGTACTTAGCTAATTAAAGGACTTTCTCTATTGGTTGCTTTTTGTATATAGAGTGTTAGGTTTTTTATGATGTCTGATGAAGCGGTGTTTGACCATGAAAGCGCTAACATGTATTATTAAGAAGTGTTGTTTTTAACTGGAGTTGCCTTTCTGCCTTGCTGGGACTTTGCTGTGTGTTTTTTCTGGTATCCATCCGTAACTGTCCAATTTTGTTTCATTTATAACATTTAAATTCACATTTTTTGCATTATGTCCCATTTCCCCGCAATTGTAACATTTTCTTTTGTCACAGTTACATATCAGATGTCCTTCTTTTTCACCAAAAAAAACCACATGTTTTGGGTTGTCCCCAGTATTTTACCACAACCCTCTTCCCTTCCACATTTGTCATGCTTGGTATATGTATATATTTTTCTCTTTCTATTTTAATACAGTATTACAATCCTAGACATCCATAAACCCCTTTTATCATAAACTTTTGCAGTGTCCAGTATTTATTTGCATAAAGCTTTCAAATGTCCTTTTAAACTCAGTCTTCTGTTCAAAATTGTACATGAATCTTTTTTGTTTACCTGTTAAATGCTTTTATCACATAAAGATTCCATGAGTTACAGTCTTTCTTTTTTCATATTCTCCAAAAACATTTTCCATTCAAAAAAACAGTCTCAGATATAATCTCACAAATGTGTCTGTGTTAATAAGAATAAATGCTCTTACCTCATGTGCTTTTACACCCAAAGGAGCTAAATTGTCCTACACTTCATATCTGCCCATTTCGTTGCCTTCTTTACTTTGAATCTTTACCACATACTTCAGTTTTTCATTTTCTTCTTTTCTGCTATTCCACTTTTGCCTTCTTTTACTTTCTCTGCGTATGTTTTCTTTTCCATCTCACCACTATTTTTCAGGATTGTCTCTGCATCTTCATTTTGTATTTTCTCCATAATGTCCTCCCAGGAAACATACTCATTTTGTGGCTTACTCTGCACTTCTTTAAGTAAATCATCCCACAACCCTGCCGACTGGAGGGTTGTAGTTATACAGCCATCATTTGCTGACTCATATCCATCAAACAGGTTTCTTTGAAACATTTCTTCAGAATTCTGCACTCATTCTTTGGTGTCAGTATTTGCTTTCTAATTAATTTCTTTCACTACTCCATCATCTCCTTCTCCCTCCATCTGCCTCCTTGTTTCTCAGGGCCACCTCTGCACCTGGAACAGAAACTGGAAATGTTCCTCCAAAATGGTCCCCACTCAAAACAGTGATGAGTAGGGATATTTCCCTGGTGTTTTTGCCAAATTTCCTGTAGTCTGTAAGAAAGCCACTCTGTCTCTTCCCTGAAAAGAGGTCAGTGGCCTAGGTGGACTAACCCAGTCAACAAAGTGTAAGCAAACATCAGTTGCTAGGTTAGGATCTAGTCAGATCCTTGGGTATTTGAAAAATAAATCATTTTCTACATGGTACTGGATACATTGACTATATCCAACTCACTTAGCATTTGTTTCAACCTTGCAGGGGTACCAAGAAGTATAGTTTCCCCCACAAAAAAAAAATTACAATGAGATTCTTGGGTGATAAATGTGATGAGAGTTTGTCTAAGCCTACCTGTAACACATCTTTATATTCCTGTGAGATTTGGGAGCTCTGTTGGTGATTATATCACAGGTTTACATGATGGGTTGACTGGTTTACTGGTCTAGGCAAAGGGATTTCATGAAGATGGACAAAAGTAGATGACCTAACACTAAGTTTCTTGGGACTCCTGAAGTCATATGAACTAGATTTGAAAGATGTTTGCCCAGTTTAACTGTAAAAGTCCTTTTGAAGGGATAATTACAGAATTAGGTTAAAGAGACATTTCTTTTAAGAATCTGTTAAGAAAGTGTGTTGTCAGCATTTTATGACTGACCATGTTTAAAGCTTTGGTCATCTCAGTGAATAGTACTTTGTCAACATACCTTTATACAAATTGGTGGTGTTTGAATGGAGAGATGATGAGATCAGCAAGAAAAGGAGATTAGTATTGCTGGAACTGAATTCATCCTCGAGTCTTGGTGAGTGCCTTCACATTGTGGACCCTGTTTCCATAACATCTCACCAAGATGATAGTAATATATAAACTGTATGTTGTATAGCGTATGTATCTAGTGGAGAGAGGTATTTTAAAAAAATAAAAACAGCAGCTGGGTGCACAGGTCCCAGGATAAAAAAGTGCCCAGTCATGGTGTATATACTTGTATGGCCTGGAAAAATTGCAGTGTAGAATCCTCAAGGCACAGAAACGTTTCTGCAGTGGGATTAGGTCAGGCTCATGGGGGAGGATGGACCCCTGTTGTAGAAGGAGGAAGTAGTCTACAAAACCTGCAAAAACTGACAGGCCAAAAAAGAGGCATAAAGGTGACAAAGTGGACTGTTGAGGATAAGGAAGATATGTTTTGTTACTGTTATGCAAGAAGCCCATAATTTCCACATAGAAGATATTCAGAAAGATTAAGAGAGAAATTAGAGGAAAGAAAAATACTTGCACAGGAAAAACTGTCAGGCTCTTCACATGCAGATTTGTTTTCGTTAATACAACAGATCAATGAAAAATATTACAAAGATTAAGAAACTTTGCGCCGCCTGGAAAAAGAACCGACAGAAGAAGTATGAAAATATAAAAATCAAAACTCAGACATTTTTAAGGGTATATAAAAAAGGAACATGGACATAAGAAAGAAAAAAAGAGATCTGATATGGTGCAATATTTATGCAAAGGAGAAAGCCAAACTAATCGATACAAAAAATCAGCTCCAAAGATATTTGAAGAGAAGTACAGACAAAGACACCCAGCTATGGAAAATTTCACAATACAAAAAAATAAGAAAACAAAGGCAGAATGTAGAACAGGGGCTTAGTAAGGTAGAAGTTAAACAGAAAAAAGTTATGTATTACCTGTGAAGTGAAAGATTTTATGTAGAAAATCCTACGCAGGTAATGTCAATGCATGATGGAACAATGAGTCTCTAAATTAGGGAGAAACAGGTAGAGAGCGAGAGAGACATCTGAAGAAGGGATATCCTCATGGGAAAGAGAGAGAGAGATTTGATATGGTGTAATATTTATGCAAAGTAAAAAGCACAACTAATTAATACAAAATGTGGCACCAAACATATTTGAAGAGAAATACAGGCAAAGGAACCCTGATATGGAAAGTTTCACAATACAAAAAAACAAGAAAAAGGGAGAAAGTAGAAAAGAAGTTTAGCAATAAGTTAAAGAAATAGAAACTGAAGTTATGGATTTTCTGCGAAGTGAAAGATTTAGTGTAGAACGTCTAATACAGGTAATGTCTCAGCATGGTGGAACAGTGAGTCCCCAAACTAAGTTGAAACAGGTAGACTGGGAGGCATCTGATGACTTGCCACATGATGATGCTCTGGAGCCTTCAGCAGGAAACAAGACACAACAGTTAATTTGGAGTTGCACAGCAAGTGAAGGATCTGGAAACAGTGGCAACTCGAAATCAGGCAATGTTGTGGAGTGATGGGATGGTGAGCTCCCATACATAGGATCATCAGATTACACAGGATGTAGCTAAAGAGGATATGTTGCAACAGGATGTTCTGAAACTTTTTGTAGAGTGCCCGCAGAAAACAGAGAGCAAAGAATGTGCCCTCAGTTTAGAAGAAAATAATCTGAGGGAAGAGTTGCTTAATTTAATAGAGATGGATAGACTGAGAAGATCAATGAAAGAAATAGATTACAGAAAGTAAATAAAACACAAAATACCTGATAAAATAGATGAATACAGTAATTATGACTATTAACAGAAATTCATGTGCCATAACAGAAGTAAATAGGATATATTACTGTGCAGCTAAATTAATAACATATAAAGTCTTACCACAAAAATATAGAGCAGTAAAGGAAAGCAAAATAAGTGTCATGGTTGCATCAAACAGAGAAAACTATGAAGCAATTAAGATGCAAAGTGTCACTGTTAGAAGAATATAGAAGATGAAACTTATCAACAAAAGTACTTAGAAAGTTAGACATGGTAAAAGCAATGCACAGTGTCAGAACAGACCTGGATCTATCATACACTATTGCAAGTAATAGACTAAAAGATATCAGTACAGGCAGAAAAAAAATAGAAGATATGCAGATAAAAGTAAAGGAAAAGTACAAAATAAGCAATTCATTCATAACCCAAAAGGTTTTATAGAGAACTGGGAACAAAGCAAAAAGAATAGAAATACCACCAAAATAAGAAGAAATAGGCACATTTTGAAGAAATATTTATAAAGACTCTGTGGAACATAAAGACACTGACTACATAGAAAAATTAAAAGGTAGGAGTTCAGATGTACAGGATATGAAATGGGATGAAGTAGTAGACATAGAAACAAAATTAAGAAAAGCTCCTAAATGGAAAATCCCAGGTCCAGATGCAGTACCTAACTTTGGGCTAAATGTATTAATATCTTTACACAACGATTTAGCTCTGAGTAAGAAGTACTTGTATGCACTTCCAGAACAGAGACCAACCTGGTTAACAAAAGGAAAAATGATACTCCTGCTTAAGACTGAACCTGTAAGCCATCCTAAAAACTATAGACCAGTAACTTGCCTTCCAGCGATGTATAAACTATATACTGGAATTGATGCAGGCAGAGTTTATAGTCCTTTAGAAGAAAATCAATCATGGCAATAGTACAAAAGGGTAACAAAAGAAAGTCATATGGAACAAAGAATAATTTGTTGCTTAATAAAGTCATAGAGAATTGTAAAAAGGGGAAGAATCTAAGTGTGATATAGATTACAAAAAAAAAAAACATTTGACAACATCCCACATTCATGGATAGAAGGAGTGCTTACAGGTGCATGAGATGCAACCTACATTGATCAATTACATTACAGTGACCATGAAACAGTGGCAGATCACTTTACAGTTAAGCCATGACAAAAGACAAATTGTTATCCCAGGGATAAAAATTCAAAGGGTGATATTCCAGGGTGATTGTTATGGCTGCTGTTTTCTTTTGCTGTTAACCCTTTAAGCCTTTTACTTAACACGTTAAGTCATGGTTACAATTTGGTTTCCAGAAAACAACCTTCCTTAAAGACTATTCATCTGCTTTTTGTTGATGACTTAAAACTGTTTAATTCATTAGGAGAGGAGTTGAAAACACAACTACAAGTGGTTAAAACCCTCTCAGATGATATAAGAATGTAATTTGGTCTTAATAAATGTGCAAAGGCAAGGAAAGCTGCAGAACCAAAAAAAATATCAATCTGGGACAGGAAAGTGATATAAAGCAGCTTTAGCAAGAGGAAGTGTATAAATGTTTGAGAATTGATAACGGATCAGCAATAAAACATGAACAAATTTGCAGAACGGAGTATATAAATACTTGAGAATTGATGAAGGCTCACCAATAAAACCTGAACAAATGCAAATAAAATGCTGTAACTAATATTTCAGAAGACTAAAACTAATATTGAAAACAGCTTTCACAGTTAGGAATAAAGTCCAAGATATAAATCAGTTTGCTCTTCCTGTTCTAACTTACTGTTTTGGTGTGACTGACTGGCCCCCAAGGGTATTGGATCAGTTGGAAAGGAAAACAAGAAAAATGCTTCACACTTCTCAGATCATGCATAAAAATCAGTGTATACCAAGATTATATATTCCTTGCTCAGAAGGAGGTATGGGCCTCCTCAAAATTGATTACATGCTTAGATCTACAGTCGTGGGATTGCATACATACGTTGACCTCATCAGATTCAAATATAGTGAAAGCTTTAAAACTTGAGGAGAGAAAGTCTAAGATGATCTCTCTGATTAGTTTAGTAGTAGCATTCTGGTGTCAAGCAGAAATGGAAACCAAACCAGAAGTAGACACAAATCAGACATCAACTGAATCTACCAAAAAAAAAAAAAAAAAAAGCATATAAGGAGAAGGATCAGACGAGAATGAAAGAAATGTGGAAAAGCATATTGTGGCAAGTATTTGAAATCTCCTAGAACACCCTCATATTGATCAGGATTTGATGCAGGGATTGTTAAGGAGAAGTGAGTTGAAACCAAAAGATGCAAGGTTAATGACAATACAGGATATTGGACTATGTACACATTAGTTTACAAAGTCCATTGTACATGTGGGAGAAACAGACAAATGTAGCCTCTGTAAAAAAGAACTTGAGATAATCCACATCCTCTTGTTGAGTATGATATGTTCATGGCAGAGGGCCTGTACACTGAAAGGCCCAATAATGTAGGAAGACTGTTGCACTGGGGATTGTGCAAACACTACAATATAGAAGTCGCCGAGAAGCATTGGAAATGTGAACCACAAAGCATTATAGAGAATGATGAAGTGTACATCACATAAGATCACTTATTAGCAACAGTTATAAAAAAACAGATGTGAGAAAACCAGGTATAGCAGTCCATAAAAAAAGACAATGGTAACATTGATCTTTGAAATTGCTACATCCAGTGATGCAGTGTTTTTTATGTACAGAGAGACGCAAAGTCATAAAATATTAGGATTTGCAGGCAGAAACAAGAGCAGTCTGGAAGCAGGGTACCCAGACAATTCCAGTAGTAGCAGAAGCAATGGGTCTAATAAAAAAATCTACAGTTCTACTTAGATATGCTACCAGTACATGTTACTCCATATGAAGTGTTAAGGGAGTCGGTTCTGGGTACATTGCGGGTGCTGCGAAGAGCAGTTTGGCTAACATCAAAGATTGAAATAATACTAGTTTCATGAACTGTAATTATAACCTAACTTTGGAATGGCATCCTTTTCCATCACAGTATTAAAAACCCAAAAGACTTGGAAAAATTAAACCATGAGAGTCTGTATACTGAAAGGCCCAATAATGTGGCAAGACTGTTGCATTGGGGATTGTGCAGAGACTACAGTACAGGAGTAGCTGAGAAGCATTGGAAACATGAAACACAAAACATTATAGAGAGTGATGAACTTTATATCACATGGGGTCATCCATTACCACAGCTTCAAAAAACAGATGTGAGAAAATCAGATGAGTAGTCCTTGAGAAGAAGACAAAAGCAGCATTGATCATTGAAACTGCTACACCCAGTGATTATACAAAGTTACAAAACAACAGGATGTACAGGTATAAACGAGAGCAATGTGGAAGAAAAATATCTAGGCAGTTCCAATAGTAGCAGGAGCAAAAGGTCTATTAAAAAATAATTTATATTCTTGTTTAAATATGTTAATGGTTCGTGTAACTCTGCATGAGTTACAGAAAGAGTCAATTCTGGGCATATTGCATGTGCTGAGAAAAGCACTTCTGGCTGATATCAAAGACTGAAACAATACTTGGTTCGTGAACTTTACTCATACCCTGACGTAGGAATAGGGTCTTTTCCTGTCATGGTATTAGAAACCCAAAAGACTTGGCGAAATTAAACTGTGAGAATAGAGTCTGTGAGCATCCACAGGGCAGTTGTTCTTTGGCTGAATCCATGCTGGACAGTTGAAAAGACAGTGAACTTACTCAAATATTTCAGTGTTTTTTTTCCTCTTTTGAGCATTTTTGCTATGTTTATAAGTAGGTGATTTCCAGGCATACCGTCTAGGAGACCATTGAAGAGTCTTATCCAGTTTCCCTATTGCCCAGAGCACTGTCTGGTTAAGTGACTTGCTTAGAGTCACATAGTAGGTCCAATGTAGGTTGAGGGAATCAAACCCTTTACTACAGGAATGAGCTCTGTAACAGCTCATTACCTTAATCCACTGAGATAACTGCTAAATTATTTCAGGTCCTCAAAAGGTTTCTAGGCCATTTTAAAATCAGTATAGAGGATGAACAGCATTGAGGGTGCTAAGCTTTCATATGTAATGATATGCAATTTTGTTTCTAATGGGGAAGGGTGCAGCAGAAAATTAATTTTTGAAGTCCTTGGCTGAGAATTTAAGGTGAGCTATGAGTGAGTTGAGATTCTTGCTCTTCCAGCAATGCAGTTAACTTCTTACTGAAGTCTCTAAAGCTGCCAGAAGTTTTTTTTTTTCATAAATAATTTGGACTTGTGCCTTTTAGTAATGTTTTTTTCCTGAATAGTTATTGTTAAGCAAGTTAATGTAGGTGAAAAACTATTTCCATTTATTGTTTCCTTGTTTGAGCAAACACTTAAACTCTAGAATTACCCATAATCTGTCCATCACTTTGTTTCAGTCTTCATCTTGCTGAAAAGAAAGAAATTCTTTTAGTGTATTAAGTCAAACCAGAAAGTAATAAGAATGCCGTGGCTTGTTTGAATGAATTGTTCCAGGTAGTATTTTGGCATTGCTCAAGCAAGTCTTGTTTACTAATGTCATTCCTGGACTAGTAAAGATAAAGGGAGTTTCTTGACTTCCTGCAAGATCATAGGATCATAAGAAGTAACTAGGTTATTGGCCCTAAGGCCCTTATAAGCCTAGCCAAGAGTTCAGCCCATGTAGAGACAAATCAGCACCCAATGCCCCTGTCCAGCAGGGACACAGGTGGAATCCCAGGGATGTATTTTCTGTTTCCCATCCAGTTATCCAGGTTGCTCTTAAAAAGGATAAAGAGGTACTCTGCTTGACGTGGAGTCTATTCTACATATGGGGGAGTCTATGGGACACTAATCTGTCCCTCCAACAAGTCCTATTGATGTCACAGACCAGGTTGAGGCTGCATGTGCTGGTTAGTCGAGTGGAGCCTGACTTGCGGATATGCAGCAGTCCCATCAAGTCAGAGTCTGAGATCGCCTTGTATGCCAGACAGATGTCACTTCTGAGGAGTCTGTATGAAACAGAGTAGAGGGATCGGGCTTTTAGCCTGTGTATGGTAGATTTTTGTGGCCCTGGATTCTCCTGGTGAGGAACCTCTGTGGTCACTCCAGCTGCTGATTGTGCTTTGCAAGGTACAGGCCGAATGGGGCATTGTACTCAATAATGGGCCTTATAAAGGAAGACTACAGGGATGGTATGACCACCTTGTCTCTGAATGAGATACCCTTACTTGTGAGGTGGGCCATGTAGAAAGCTTTCCGTACAATGGAAGCAACATGATGTTTAAAAGTCAGGTTGCTATCAGTCTGGGTGCCCAAATCCCTCATGACTGACTGTGTGCTTAGGACGTTGTTTTTAATGTAATCATTTCTGGGGACATCACTTTCCTCAAAGGGGATGATGATGCATTTTTTTGCATTCAGTTTGAGGCCATGTT
The DNA here is from genome assembly GCF_019279795.1 of Protopterus annectens. Taxonomy (NCBI): domain Eukaryota; kingdom Metazoa; phylum Chordata; order Ceratodontiformes; family Protopteridae; genus Protopterus; species Protopterus annectens. The sequence continues at coordinate 730,106,691 of NC_056727.1, read as the reverse complement.
TCTGGCAGCATTCATTTGTTTGGATGAGACCCTCTTGGAGAATGTCCATGTCACTAGGGGAATTGATGACAGCGCCTAGCTTGCAGTCATTTACAAACTTGGTCAGCTGTAGCCCACTGGTTTTGGCCTGCACCTCAGAAAAGTATATCCCAAATAACAGAGGCCCCAAGACTGAACCCTGTGGTACGCCACTCGATACGGGTCTACTGCTTGAGGTGGCTTCCCATATTTTGACTAGGTGGGTTCTGTCAGTGAGCCAGTTAGCTACCCATCTGGTAACATAGAATTGATGCCTAGTGCCTGAGTGAGGAATAGTGTTGAAGGCTTTGGCCAGGTCAAGGAAGGCAATGTGCACTGTCTTCCCCTCGTCCATGGCTTTGGTGTCTCAAAAAAGTCGACCAAGTTTAACAGACATGATCTCCCCTTGACAAAGCTAAACTGTGTGGGATCAAGTGTTTGGAGGTTGCCAATGTCTTTGTTAATGAGGTCCATGATAATCCATTCCATGGCCTTGCAGATCAAGCTAGTTAGGCTGATTGGTCTATAATTTCCCGGATCAGTGGACGCTTCACCTTTGTGTAAAGGGATGACACTGGCTGTCCTCCACTCAGCTAGGACAAAGCCGGTACTCAGGCTTTGGTTGAATAGGGCACCTAATGGTGCTGCAAGTTCCTGCTTGAGTTCATGTAGGATGCAGCCTGGGATGTTATCGAGTCCCATGGAGGCTGTATATTTTGTCTTTGAGAGAGCAGTGATGACCTGATCCTTAGATATAAGGCAAAGGGAGCAGGTACTGGGAATGTCTTAATTTACTGATGGGGGGAACAGAGGGGTGAAATTTTCACTGAATCTGTCAGCCAGCAAGTTTGCTATATCTACGGCATTTGTATATGTGGTGTCCTTGACCACCAGTTCTGAACAGATCTGGGTGCTGTTTTTGAGTTTACGGACATATGTGAATAAGGCCTTATGATTGTCTCTAGTAGACGTGGCCAATTTATTTCGAAGTTTGCTTTGGAGGATTTCACTATTGCTCTTATTTGCTTGTTTAGGTTAAGGAGAGATTGCTTCCAATTGGGAACCTGCTCTTTCTTGGTCCTGGACAGCAATTTTTTTCTTTTGTTATGAAGTTTATTTATTGCAGATGTCCACCAGACAGGTTTACTCTTCCTTGCAAAGGATAATTTAGTCCTGTCAGGTATTCCTGATTCGAGATTGCGTTGGTTTGGACATGTGCTGAGGAGGGATGATGGGTATATTGGGAAAAAGATGCTAAGGATGGAGCTGCCAGGTAAGAGGAATAGAGGAAGGCCTAAGATAAGGTTTATGGACGTGGTGAGAGAGGACATGCAGGCGGTTGGTGTGACAGAGCAAGATGCAGAGGATAGGAAGAAATGGAAAGAGATGATCCGCTGTGGCGACCCCTAACAGGAAAAGCCGAAAGAGAATGATGAGGTATTCCTGATTCCATGCATCTGTAAAAATGTTTGTATAGTAATTTGGTATAGTTTTCGACACTGGTACCTGTTCCTAGAGAGGGGGAGGGGGCTGTGAAGCTGTTTATACCATCCCTCAGGAGGCTGTAATCTGCTTCATAGAAGTTTTATTGTTTGACCCTAGCTAGAGGGGGGTCATCTTGGGCATGTTAGTATATAATTGCTCAAGTCATGTCGGAGCATACACAGATCTTTTATTCTTTGTAGCTTTTATCAATTAAGACCAAGTCCAGGAGGTATTTAATAGGTTTGGTATACACTTTTTACATCCAAGTAAGATTAAGGTCTCTTAAATCCCACTATTTATCCAGACCGGTCAGATATAATGCAGCTATAATTTGGAAGTACATGAGCAGGGAACGTTGTGACTTTATAAAGTCAGGACTCTTGTTACATAAGCAGCACCTGAGTCATGTTCTGTGTATCAGGTAAGCAGCTGTTCAGACTTTTTGCAGGTGCTGTCCAGGTTTCATAGAACAGATCTGCAGATAAGGAGGTAATCCTTAATGTGGTATTATGAATGGTGTATAGTAATAAATTTCCAAGAAACAGTGATGTTATATGGTTGAAGATTCAGTTTGTTCTCACATGATTGTAGCAGGCTTCTAAGAAGAGACAAAGGATCTATGAATCAGTGTGCTAGAAGCCAGTGTCAAAAGTAGTAGTCTATTAAGCATCTTTGAGTAAGCTTGGTTAGTAGAGTATGCAGACATAGCACTGGTTATTGATGGGAGTGGCAGTTGCATAAGAGGTATGTGCTAGGCAGAAGGCAAATGAGAGTATGATGTATAATCATGTGTTCCTGGCAGGTCTATGCCATTTGATTGAATGTTTATTTGATTGAAACCCAAATGGTCAAAATTATTTGATTGAAAAGTTATTTATCAGAGAACCCTCTTCAGAACAAGTATACCATTAAAAAAAATTGACCCCTGCACTTCCAGTTATATACATAAGAACTCTGTGGCCGCACAACTGCAGAGAAAAGAAAAATAATCAATGTTGCAACTGAAACACAATCATCTACATCTGAGAGTACAACATGTCATTGACCATTGCAATTCACACATACTCTGCTAGACTCACTTCCGTAATAACTCCAGTGGTAAGGAATGACACCATTCAATACTTTCCATAGACTTTTGCACTTTCTTATCAAATGAGTTTTTAGTCAAATGGGTTTGAACATTTGCTTTTCAATAAAATGAATATTCAGTCAAATGACGAACCCGATCTTGGTACATAATATCGATTACCTGATTGCAGAGTGCAGTATTAGAAAAATCCTTTTTTGGGCTGATATCCAGGTTGAAAGGACAAGGAAAGGTGATTAGAATAAAAGTTTTTTTCCCCTGCCCCTCAGCTGTAGGGACCATGAAGTTAGTATATGAAAATAAGGAGGTTGTATAGTGGAGTGGGGCTTGCTTCTCTGCACAAAAAACATTGTTGATTTTTGGGGGTATATATTAGTAAGTCCTTGCATTTCTTCCATGCTGTATAAAGGCTGACATTTTTTTGTTTTTAGTGGTTCACTGTTTTATTTTTGTGATTTTGTGAGATTTTCATGTTCTGCATGATGTATATGTTTGCCATGCATTTTGTTGCACTGCTATTTATTGAATCAGTGAAATGGAAAAAAATCTCCATGAGTTAAATCTTAGTAAGTCCTGCATTGTTCGTACAATGTACAAGAAAAGTGTGACTTGCTTCCTTGCAGGATCCATGGTAGCATTTAGTTTGGGGTTTTGCTTGACTAAGTTTCACGGAGATTTTTTCTTTGGTTTGTGATGATAGCAACTCAACAAATCGTCATTTACTTGTATGTCTGTCTAGACACGCACACACACTTTGTATGTGAAGTAGAAGCTATCAGCATGGAGTTTCAGCACCTAAGCTTCTTAAAAGGCAGTAGGTCTTAAAGTTGAAAGCTGCACTGTGGTACATTTTTACATAGCCCCAGGCCTTGCCTGAGCTGTGTAATTTCTGGGTTCACTGGTCATCCCTTTCTTGAAGCTGATCTTCATTAAAGTTAATTAGTAAAGCTTGGAGGCATTTTCTCTCTATTTCTGCAGCTCCCTAGCAGGTTAGTACTTAATATCATCTATTATTTTGCAGAATGGAATGAGACATTGTTAAAACATCCACAGTCTGTCTCCTGAATGTTCTCAGTGAGCATTCATTGTTCCCTAAGTCCATGCCTTGTTTCTGCCTTGCTAGCAAACTGGGTGACCTAGTCTTGCTGTAAGGCAGGCAGGAAATCTCATATTAAACTCCTAGGTGTCACTATTGATAAGAATCTAACTTTTGAAAAACACGTTGCTCTGACAAAAAAGTTAACATCAAGCTTGGCACCTTATATAGAGTGAGGCCATATCGTACCCACAATTCCAGACTCGCCACTGCCCGTTCTTACCTGCTTTCTTCCCTCCTCTATGGATCTCATATTCTCACTAACCTCTGCAAGACTAACTTAAACAATCTAGAGTCTTGCTACAACAAAATTACCAAATTTGCTACAAGTGCCCCACACAGGTCTCACCACTGCACTGTGCTCTCCCAACTAAACTGGCTCGAACTCCCAAACCTTATAGCTCTCAACCAACTTACTGTGACCCACAAGTTGATCTACCAACCCTCAAACTGCCCTGCTCTCTCCAATCTTGTACAGCCTAGTCGCAATCCCAGGCCCCTTAGATACCCTGATAATCCAGTGCTGAAGGTCACCTACTCCCACAACTATTATGGTGACTGTCTATACTTCAATAAAATCACCAAACTCTGGAACACCCTCCCCCAAACCATCACTAAAAACCCACACACTCACGAGTTTAAGCAACTACTTAATAACTACCTAGCTAATCACTGGCTCTGCTCTTGTCATACTCTTTGCTAAACTCCTTTTATCCTGTCCCACCCCCTCTAGGCTCTTCTATAACCTATATCCCGTTACTACAACCTCTCTCAAATTTCTACTGTTCTTTTCAAGGTTCCTATAACTCCACCTGTCCAAAGGACATTCGGCTCCACTGTAAATACAGTCATTATCTGTTGACTTTGCAAAATTTCTGGACTGTTTCTAACTGTACACCACATGTAACTTTTATTTGAAGAAGGTTGCTATCTTGCCTTTATATTAACATTTTTGTGGTCTGTATTTAAGCTTGTAACAGAGTTCTATGTGTTTTTAAAATGTCTTGTGTAAAATTATCTTCTATGTAAATACTGTACTGACAAGTTTTTGTATTTTGTACTGCTTTTTGCTTGGAGCTTTTCTCCCCGGGCCTCTACTGAAAACGGGCTCCTAGCCCAGTCAGACTTTCCCCGGTTAACAAATGTAATAAATAAGTAAAATAACATTTTTGTCCCATATCAGAGATGGTGAAGTCTGTTATTAGAACATGGCATCTTATAGTTGAAAGGTCAGGAAGTGTAGCCGTTATACACTCTGGTGCCATCTCATGCACAAGATGCCCACTTTAGCTTTTCAGCAGTACCCAGAAAGACTTGTATCTGGTCACCATACAAGCAAACAGGTTTTAGAAATTACTTACAGCCATGTTTATATCTGACTCGACTTCTCAAGAATGTAGGATAGGACAGACTCTTCTGTCTAACCAGTAATATCAGAGTTGACTGAACTCTGGAGCAAACTTTCTGAATCATTTATATCACCAATAAACAGTTCTTCAAGGTCTTGACAACTCACTGCTGTTTCAGTTGTGACTACAGTTACTTTCTGAGTCTTTCCTAGTATTCCATCCTCTGTTGCATCTTTCCTATCTAAAACACTCCTCCCTTCTATGCCCTAACCAGCTAATCTTCTAGTGCACCTTCCTTTATACATCCTTCTTTCTAAAGTACTACCATCTCAGACTCCATTTTCCCTACTCCCTTTCCACTAGCTCATATACTTAAATCTCTTTACTGTAGCTTTAGTCTTTCTAGTCCTCCTCTCACCTCAGATATATTACTTACTAATACCACTCACCCTTTATTTCTGTCTTTTAAACACCTTTATTAAATTATCACTCAAAACTTTGGCAAGCATACATTAACAGAAAAGAAAACAAACCATTTAAACATTTTTCCGTTTAATTACATTATACATCACATACATTTTCTTTGCTACTGTCATCAGTACAACATTGCAAAAAATTGCAGAATTCCTACCTTCCCTTAAACCTCACTTCTACTCCTGAACATTATTATACATGCATTGTTCTCACAATTTCCATTTTGTTCTTTGTATTTTGCTCCATCCCTTTTCTAAAGATGCCTCTTCCAATTCTTTTCTTTTTTATAGTATATAAAATACCTCAAATACAGTTGGTGTAGAGTTAGATTTTTATTTTCTAGTAAATGCTTTTTTTGGCAGCCAACAGAATCAAAGTTAATAAGGCCTTGCAGTAAACTCTCAGTTAACCGGCACCCATGGGGATTGGTAGTTGCTGGATAACTGTAGTTTTTGGTTGCTTCAGAGTTGCTATTAAAAATAGACCTGACTAATACCGTACCCTATACTATTTGTTTGGTTTGACTTGTTCTCAGGTTGGGGAGAGGGAATTTATTCCCATCTTCCTTTTTAAAACTCTAAAAATGTAAGGTATGTTTCTACGGGGGGAAAACAGAAAATGCAACACATGAATATTGTACTGTATTTCTCTGATATTTTTTTGCCAGTTGCTTGAGAGTGCTGGTTGCATGAGTTCTGGTTAACTGAAAGTGTACTATATTATGATAAGGCGATTCTGATCATGTATCCCAGCTCAAAAAATTATTCCTTACTTACAGCTATTTGTTCACACAATATTTCTGACAGAGTACACTGTAGGGAATTTTTAAAATCTGACAACTTATTACACTTCCAAAACATATGTTTCCAGTTACCTCTTTCTTCTCTGTCGCACTTCCAACATTTGCTGTCTACCAGTGGAAAAATTAATTGACTGTGCTGGGGGTATAAAATACCTATGCAAACACATCCAAGCAAAGATCCTAAACCTTCTAGACTTGGTTGCATACTTGGGAGAGTAATTGTTTTCATGTAAATTGCTTTTTCTGTCTCTCTTCCCAATCTTTTCTAACCTCCTCAGATTGATTCTTATAGTTACCATCAATATTTTATATGCCCTACTAATTATTTCTTTTTAACAACTGCTTCTGTTCTATATTTAACAAAAAACTCTTCCAAAGCAGGTATTTCACCTAAAATCCCCCTATCCCTTTCTCTTTATGTGTACTGTGGTGTAAAATTCCCCTATCTCTTTCTCTGTACTCTGAGATCAAGCCCGGATAGGAAAACTCGTCTCAAGCTTGCAATCCAAATGTCTTCATGGCCTCATCCAATTTTATTACCTTTCTTGCTTGAGTTATTTTCCCCCAATATTTTGGTTCGTTTACTAGGTTTCTCCAGGAAGTTCCAGCCCTATCTCACCTATTTTCTGTACCCCTACTTGTAGTCATCCCTATTGGCAAAATCTTTTTCCATTCTCATATTAGATTAATTCTTAGAATACTTTCTGCTACTTTATGAATGTAATATTCTGTATGGTTATTATTCTCCATAAGATTCTACATCTAAAATCCTGCTTTCACTCTCTCTCTATTTTTTGAACTCCCCCCTTGCTTCATCATCATCCCTTCCCACTGTAAATTATAACATTTTGCTTGTGTTATGTGTATGAGCCTTAACTGTCTAGCTCTAAAATATCCCTTCAAATCAGGCAATCTTAAACCTCATTGTTCTAGTGGAAGGATCAACTTATCCCAGTTAACTCTTGCCCTCTTTCCTCTTTCTTTCCCAGATAAATTTCTTCAGTTCTTTATTAATTATTGTCCAGATCTTCTCCTCAGATTGATAAAAGTATGCCTGACCTGTATACAAGACTTGAGGGTTTCCAGGTTCTCGATTTTTGCTGTTATCTTTTGTTTAACCTCATCTCACATATTCTTAGCTGCCATAACAGAAGACTTTTTAATCTATATTTCTAAATACTTCACCTCATCATGTTCCGATAAATATGGGTATTGCTGAAACAATTTGTGTCAGTACGTAATTTATGGCTATAGCCTTTATATTTATCTTCATTAATTTTATATCTCTAAAACACTTGAAACTGTTTCAAAATGCTTCACAACACTGAGACGTCCTTTTCTGGACTTATCAGGTACAAAATAATATCATTTGCAATTAAAGCCAACTTTTCTTGATTATCATACCAGTCATATCATTGTATTTCTGAATCCCTTGTTTTCTTTGCCAGTGGCTCTAACTATAAAGAAAACAAAGCAAACAACAACGGGGAAAGAGGACACCCCCTGCCTGATTCCTCTGTTCAAACACAGCTTATCTGAGAGGAACTTTCCCACTTTAATTCATGTCCCCGATCCTTCATACATCCTTCTAATTAAGCTTATTATTGTAATGCTTCCAGTGTCCTACTCCTGAAATGCCAGCGTACCCTGTCATATCTTTTCTATGCATCGACCCACCAACAACAAAGCATATTTTCTTACATTCTGCTTCCCTCTGGATTGTCATTGTTCTATTAATGTTGTTAAACACCTTTCCTCCAAAAAACAGACTGATCCATATCTATCAATTTTGGCAATGCCTTTGCCATTCTTTTAGCTAGTAGAGACATAAACACTTTATAATCATGGTTTAAAATTGAAAAGGGTCTCTATGAAGGTAGATCTGAAAGGTCTTTGCCATCTGTAGGTAAGACAGCTACCACAGCTTTCTTCCAAGATGTTGGTGCTTCCTCTTCTTTTAAAATGCTATTAAACAAAATCTTCCAGATATTTATCACTTTCTTCCCTCATAATTTCCAAACTGCCACAGTAACACCATCTGTTCCTGGAGACTTTCCTGAAGATTGATTATATGTCACTGTTTTTATCTCATCACTTCCTATCTTAACTGTTAGTCTTTGAGCCTCATCTACCTCTCTTGTTTGCATAATTAAATCTTCCATAAATATTTCTATTTGTACTCAGTCTTGATTTTTATATTTCTCTGCTTTATGCAAGTTTTCATAAAATTTCTGGAATATCTCTAAAGCCTGTACAGGATCTCTGGTTATTTTTTGTTATAGGTTCCCTAAGTTTAGCAACAACCCTTTCAACATTCTGGTGCCTAAGTCGTTATGCTAAACGTTTTTGTGTTCTGGAGTTGTTATAAAAAATAGTTATGTAACTGCAGTCTTTCCAAACTTATGCATAGTATCCAGATACTCCCTTATTTTCACTTTGGCACTCTGCATTTGCCCCTCCTCTTGTTCTGTGAGCTTTCCCTTTTTCTGCAATACTTTCACCTTTATCAGCCCTTCTAAGTCATTTCTATTATTTCTTAATCATACCTCTTTCTTTTATTTACTTCAACCTTATTTTTAAACTCTATTTTCACTTTATCCGAGTCACTAGCTTTATCTTTTGAAGACATTTCTATCTTCCCTAATAACTCGTGAATAATTTCCACTACCCATTGTTTATATTCCTGTCTTTTTAACAGGTAGGTGGGAAAGCACAAATGTCTTACTTTTGCTTCATTACCCTGCATTTCTATCTTAGTTTTTTATTTGTGCATGATCAGAAATATTTATTGACTGTGTGTCGAAGCTTTCAGTTAAATGTATGTGTTCCGTTTATCTAGTCTATCCCAGTTATTGTACCCATGGGGAATAATATGCGAATTCTGTCCAAGTTCCAGCTACTGAATTCACATTTTCCATATCGAATATTTTCATACATTTCTTCAGAGATCTACTCTTTTTTGTTATATTGTCCCTTATAGGCCCCCTGATATGTCCTCACTATTACAAATCAAGTTCCATTCCCCACCTATAAGTAATGTTCCTTGCTGAAAGCTGATTATTTCTCCAAAGTTTTCTTAAGCTCCAAAACAGCAGTTTTTGGTGGAATATAAATACGTGCCATTGTAATCTTCCTCCCTTGCCAATAGCTCCTTACTATCAAAATCTACCATCTTTCTATTTTTTTTCCTTATCTATCACTATTGGAGCACCTCAAGCAATTAGTATAATTACACATCTTTTCCTCTGCCCCTGATATTCTGCTGAATATCCATTCTGAAGTCATCTGCTTATCAAATTCACACACTTATTTCTTTCAAAATGTGTCTCCTGTAGCATCGCTATTTCCATTCTATATTTCTTAATATAATTCAATACTCTTTCTTTTTAATCTATACCTGTAAGACCATTCACATTCCAGGATAATATGGACAGCATAGCCATCATAATAAAAAGCTGTTGTTCCCACCTATTTTACATGACATTTTTTGAATGTGTATCTCCAGCTTTTGTGTTCCATGCATATAATAATATTTGGCAGGCTGATCTTTTGTACCATTGTTTCTTCTCATCTTCATTTGAACCCATGTCATTTTTTTTTCAAGATTTTTTGTTTTAATGAAAACCTCAAACAGAAACTTAAGTACAAGACACCCCCATCCCCTATTAAATTGGAAAAACACACAAAACTATGGACATCTTCAAAACATGAAGTTTAACTGTCCAGAAGGGGAACAGTTACCCTAAACTGATGGCTGCACCTACAGACATTATCTGACCTAAAATGAAGGTTACCCATGCTAAAGTGCATGCTGCAGCCTGTGCTCCCACTTACACTGATTGCTGTCTGAACTTTGCTTATTTCTGTTCCCCTCCCAGATATGAAAAAAAAACAGCTTGTATGCTTTCAGAAAAAAAATAACTTATAGCCCTAAGAAAAAGTACACAAGCTGTCTTTAAAACTAAATTTTACCATGTTCTATTAACTGCATTAAAGTATTAATGCTGCTGGGGAGGTTGTTGGCTCTTTTTCACTTCCCATAAATTCAAACATAATTTTATTTCAATGAACTGCTTGCAATTGTACCTTTAAATTTTGCATTTTCCTAAGCAGAGAATGCTCAGAATTCTCAAGATTAACTGCTTGTACCTGCAGACAGCTTGTCTGTGTGGAAATGTACTTAGCGGTGAGTCTTTGTAAATTTCACTTAGAAAAAAATGCAAAGCTGCCCTCAGCTGCAGACACCTCGACTCCACTAAACATTTGCATTTGGAAAACAAACAAGCTAATATTGTTGCATTTGTAAGAAGCTTTCATCATTTTGTCTTATTTTTAAAACCAACATACTTAGAAAAAAATCTGTTTACAGATTAAGCCAAAGTATTAATCTAGACATTCACTCTTGGAAAATCAAAAGAGAAAATATCCTAATTCTACATAGAATATAATCAGTGCAGTTTTACACCTCACCCCCACCCCAGCAGCCCAAGATCACAGCATATGAACATTAAACTTTCTTTTGTTCAGACTTTTTTCTCTTGTTATATTGTAAAACCTATGATGTTATGTTGTCCCTATTTCGCCTTCCTTATTATTGGTTGGGTTCGAACAACTCTCAGCTCCAACTCGGCCAAATTCTAATGCTCAAGAGCTTCTACTGGCTCGAGGCTAGCCCCTATACCATCATGCCTAGAGCTAGTTACCCAGATCTCATTTGCCGCTTGAAGCTTTGAGATTGCTGGATACTGGCTCAGGCTAAGTTTTTGAATTTTATTGTTGTTTTTCTGGTTTAAATCTTGATATTTCTTCAGGGTCTCTTTGTAGTTTAGTAGTGTTTGTTTAGCCCCCTATCTCTACTTTCTGGTTGTTGTTGCTGTTGTTTAGGCCATCGTTCTTTTTCCAGGCCTATTCCCCTTGTTGAATCCGTTTTTTCTTGGAGGATTCCCCCTTACTCTTAGCCCATTTGATTTAGAGGGCTTTCCCCTTATTCCCTCCTTTTCCTTTTCTGGTATGGAGTAGCTATTTAAGTTAGAGACTCTCCTCGGTCAGGGGAGTTGTCATTTAACTTAGAGGCTGTCCCCCTTCTTTTACCTTCCTACCTTCTGTTTTTTGTTGTTAAAAAAATAAAAGTTCTTAGTTTTTAGTGGTTAATGTAAAGCAGTTTGTCTGATACCTATAGCTTCAGTGTATCATAATTACTGTATTGGGCTTTGTTGTTTTTTTTTTTTTTTGTGATAATGTCCGAAGAAGTGACCAAGGAATCCATACCTTCTGGATGCAAAAAATGCAACTCATACTCCCAGAAAATGTCCCCGACTGATGGACGTATGATTTGCATTTGTTTGGAGGTCATGCACCTGCAGGACCCATGTTCTGTGTGTCATGCTTTCAGCGCCAGAGTCCTGCAGGAGCACAAAAACAAACTTATCTTGCGAGGTTTACTAAAAGGGCCTTTTGATACTCCAGCAGAAGGGAATCAGGCTAGTAAACCTGGGAAATCACCTAAACCAACAACTTCGTCGGTTCCAACTTCAGAGCAGTCGAGACACTTAGAGAAATCTACTTGTTCGTCGGATCCGAAACCTCTTGGGTCCGACAAGACCTTATGTCCTGCAGTTCCATCAGTGTCCCTGGAGCCATCTAGGAGTCATAAAAGGACTAGATCTCCTTCCTTGGAACTGGTGCGTTCCGCTCCACAGTCACTGCTCCTGGAGTCTGTGGTGGGCAGTCACCGATCGTCCACCCACTCCTCTCGATATCCAGGAGTCTTTTGGATGGTGATATGGAGAGGGTGGTGAAGAGGCTTCTCAAGACACAGGCTGTCGCCAAAATGTTATTGAGCCCAGCCCGTGTGGATGTGGAGCCGACTACTCTTCCTCCCGGACAGTCTATTCCTCCTTTGACTCACCTGAGCTCAGAGCCGGAGTGCATGGAAGTCGTCGTGGTGGAATCGTCAGTTCCAAAAACCTCTGGTCTCTCTGTTCTGACATCTGCTCCTATCTCCTCGATACCTCCTCCTATTGAGGGATCTGGGAGCCAGCACTCTCTCGTCGGCTCCTGAGGGGTGGCATTGGACTCTTGTCCGACCCCACTATCCATCTTGGAGCTTCAGCACAGGTGAACTTGGCGTCCACATCAGCCTCAGAGCCATCATCCTCGGTGCGGGAGAGGTCTCTCAACTCTTTGGAGCTGGGAACACTCTCAGGCCGGGAGTGTGATGTCTGAGGTGATGGAGTGTGCTGTCCTCTCAGACAGCCCCTCCCTTGGCTTCAGCTACTCTGTCCCCTGCAGAGTCAGTGCCTTCCCTCTAACCACCCTTCCATTCTAAGCGCAGGGAACCAGTGTCTTGGGATGCTCCATTGGATGACCCCCCCCTTTCCAAAACCTCCCCAGAGCATCCCTCCGAGGATGTCCCCCCAGAAGAGGAAATGTAAGAGCAAGCATGTGGACTCCCCTGAGTCTCTGACATTGGATACGGACTTGGAGGACTCATAAGGATCCCCGTGGTCCCCCTCTGAGGATGTCTCATTCTCCGACATCCTGGAAATCCTCAGGCAGAGAGGTGGCTGGAAGTCGCTTTCCCCTTTTGAAGATGGGTCCGTGTATCTGGATGCAGTCGGTTCCCAACCCTCCACCTCTTGGGTGTCTCCGCCCTTTGACCCGCTGCTAGGGATAGTAAGTTGAAAGGCGTGTAGCTCTCCGGAATCGATGGAACTAGTTCCGCGGAGGCCCAATAAATTCATGATGACAAATCCTTCCTTTCCAAAGGTGTGCCAGTTGATGCTTTGGTGGTGGCGGCGACCACTAAGAAGGAATTAGCAGAGACTTCTACATCTGTCCATCCGCCGAACAAAGAGTCACATACGATGGATAAATACGGGAAGCGTGTCTTTTCTTCAGTGGCCTTTACTCTCAGGTCGCTGAATTATCTATCCCATTTCACCCATCTTCAGAGGAATCTCCTGGAAGAGCTAGGAGATTCCTTTCAGGATCCTACAGCTGCGGGAGCTGCAGATAAGACTGCTTCTCAGCTTGCAACCTTTTCCATGCGGCTTATCTCCTATGCAGCCGATGGAGTGAACAGGGCTGCAGGCACAGGAGTCACCTTACGAAGGCATTACTGAATGTGCCTTTGTCAATTTCTGGATCCTTTCAAGTCCTCCTTTACCACCGCTGCCTTTGATGGTTCGTCATTGTTCAGGCCTAAGGTAAAAGAGACTCTAACCAGGTGCGAGCAGGATGGCAAGACTCTCTCTGCCATGGGAGTACATTTTTCTGCGCCTTCTCAACCTTACCCTGAAGGTCAAAAGGGTGGAAAAATGTGGTTCTGGAAATTCCAGGGTGCTTCGCTTGACGCACGTGGTGAATTTCCCCCTCTGGGCAGAGGGGGGGGATAATAATGGGAGACGCCGCCCTCGCAGCAGAGGGGGTCCGCAGAGTTAGGGTGACAGAGATACATTCTCTGGGAGACCTTTCCAGCATTCCTGTCCACCTCTGCAGGCAGTCAGGGGAAGATTGTCACTGTACCCAGAAGCCTGGCAAGAGGTCACATAAGACACATGGGTACAATCGATAATATCCAGGGGATACAATATTCCTTTCTACATGCCACCTCTTCCCCAAAAACAAAATCCATCCCAGGTGTGCCACCCAAACTGAGGGAACAAGCAACTAGAAGTTCAAAAGTTGCTAAGAAACAGAGTCATCTAAGAAGTCTCCACAGACCAAATCAGATCTGGAACTTACTCAAGGTTCTTTTTAGTACCAAAGAAAACAAGGGACTGGAGGTTCATTTTGGACCTCCACAGACTCAACAAGTCTGTCAAAAAGACAAAGTTCCAGATGGTGACACTGCAATCCATACTTCGCTTTCTTGGAAAGGACAATTGGATGTGCTGCATCGATCTCCAGGAGGCGTACTGCCATATCAAGATAGACAAGCGATACAGGAGATTTCTATGCTTCTGGCTAGGAGCCAGTCACTACCAGTTCAGAGCTCTGCCCTTTGGCCTCACCACAGCCTTCAGGGTGTTCACCAAATGCATAGCAGTAGTCACGGCTCATCTGAGGCATTTAGGATTCCGGGTGTTTCCATATCTAGACTACTGGCTCCTTGCCACCACCACCGAGCATTGACTAACTGAGACAAGGGACACCACAATATGCCTCTGCTTTCAGCTAGGCATCACTATAAAGTATGAAAAGTCTGCCTTTTTGCCTTGTCAATATATTACATTGATAGGAGCAGATCTAGACATCAAAGACATGATAGCAAAATTACCTTAGGAGAGGGTGTCCACCATTCGACACCAAGTTGCAACTCTAATCGGGAGGAAAAAGATTCAAGCAAGATTTGTTCTCAAAGTCCTGGGCTCAATGGCAGCAGCTATAACTTTAGATCCCTTGGCGCGTTTCCACATGAGGTTATTGTAGTGGTTCCTCTTTGCTCAGTGGTCCATGCAAGATCTACCCATGTCTCACAAAATTCTCATCACAGAGACCTGCAAGAAGGACCTAAAATGGTGGCTTCAGTCCACCCAACTGACGATAGGCAGACCTTTCGTTCTCCCCCAACCAGTGGCCACAGTGACCACAGACACTTCCCAGATAGGGGGGGGGGGGGCATTATCTGGGACAGACTGTTCACGGAACTTGGCAACAACACGAGTACCATATGCACATAAATGTCCTCGAGATGAGAGCGGTGCTCCTGGCGTTGCAAGCACTTCACAGCTCTCTCCTCACGGGAACCATTGTGATTCAGACAGACAACATGTCAGTGGTATGGTACATCAACAAACAAGGCGGAACCAGATCCTATCTCTTATGTCGAGAGGTGCTAAGAGTATGGCAATGGGCGATGTCCTCCCAACGCTTTCTGATTGCAATGCACATCCCGGGGAAATTCATCCTGATAGTGGACAAACTAAGCAGGGCTATCCTTATGCCTCATGAGTGGTCCCTGAAACAAGACATTGCAAATCAGATGCTTCACAAGTGGGGCCAGCCTTGCTGTGATCTTTTTGCCACATCCATCAATGCCAAAGCCAGCAGCTATTTTGCCCTAGTCCTCCCACTGGGGCAATCACCCAAGGATGCAGTTGTTCACGATTGGTCCCCCAGGACTTCTGTATGCCTTTCCTCCATTTCCTTTGATCCCCAAGGTTCTTCAGAAAGCAAAATTGGTGGGTTGCGAGCTAATCCTCATTGCCCCCTACTGGCCTCGACAAATCTGGTTCCTGTTCCTATGGCCCTATCTCCTGGAGGAGCCTTGGATCCTGGACCCAGCTCAGGACCTGCTGATGCATCATTTGGGCACACTGCAGCCTTCCTTACAGACCCTCAAGCTGACAGCTTGGTTCCTCCACTTCCCAGTTTAGCCAGGCTTTCTGACATCTCCCCAGCCGTACAACATATTCTCATCTCCTCTCACAAATCCTCTATGTGGAAACTGTATACTAGTAAATGGAAATGGTTCTCTTGTTGGGCTGTTAACAATAATATTGATCCTTTTACTGCACCCATTTCAAAGGTTCTAGAATTCCTGGCTGAAACTTTTAACCAAGGAGCAGCAGCTATCCGAGTTAAGTGAGCTGCTATCTCTAACTTCCATGTTGGAGAAATGGCTTCTAATGTTGTGTCCCACAGGCTGTGCAAAGCTTTTCTGAAGGTCACCATTCTTTTGAGACTGCCAATAAGAGAACCACTTCCTCCTTGGGATCTAAATTTAGTCCTAGCTGCCTTGATTCTTCCTCCATTCGAATCAGCCAGTTCTTGTGCTGTAAAATTTTTGACTTGGAAAACTATTTTCTTGATTGCCAGTACCTCGTCTAGGAGTGTATCAGAATTACAAGCCCTTTCCATTCATTCCCCTTATTTAATTTTCCACAAAGATAGGATTTCTCTCGGGACCAATCCTTCATTTCTACCAAAAGTTGGCTCAGAGTTCAATCTGAATCAGTCGATAGAACTACCAGTGTTTTTTCCGAACTATGGCAACAAGGCAGAGTATAAACTCCACCAATTGAATGTTAATAGACAATTATGTTTTTATTTTCACAGGACTCTGTAATTCAGACAATCTGACCAGTTGTTTGTATCCTTCACAGAGAACAAAAAGGGAACTCCATTATCGAAAGTGACTTTATCAAAATGGATTTCGGATACCATTACTTATGTCTATAATTCACAGAACAAGCAACTACCAGGGAAAATTCGAGGGCATTCAACCAGGGCTTTGTCTAGCTCTACTGCCTTTCGGGCCACCTCTAGACTCAATTTGTGCGGCGGCTACATGGGTTAACACCCATACCTTCATTGCTCATTACAAAGTAGATGTGGCTTCCCGGAACAGGGCATCTTTTGTTTCTGAAGAGTATATTCCATTGAGCCACCCAAGAAGAAGGTGCTTGGGACCCTGTCCCAACCAACAAGAAGGAAGGCGAGATAGTGACAACATAACATAAAGAAGTTATGTACTTATCATAATGTTCCATGTTTGTTGTCCTTGATCTCGCATCCCATCCTCCTTCCCCCTCCTGGAGCATCGAGAGGAGTTATCCATATTTGGCTGTATAGGCCTTGATTCCCTTCCTGCCTTATTAGTTGGATAGAATAAGAATTTCTACTTATGGCTTGAGGGTTTCTTCTTGTAGACATATGCTTTTTGTTAGATATATCTATAGATTTATATATATATGTATACACATTGTGGCCTAGTGTTATGGGTTATCACAAACGAGATCTGGGTAACTAGTGCTAGGCATGTTGGGATGGGGGCTAGCCTCGAGCCAGTGGAAGCTCTCGAGCTTTAGAATTTGTCCGAGTCACAGTGGAGGGTCGGCTCCGAACCCAACCTACAAGAAGGAAGGCAAGATCAAGGACAAACATGAAACATTATGGTAAGTACATAACTTCTATTTTCTTACAACTAAAAAAGTACTTGTTTACTTTATTATCTTTAATGCATATAGAAGTCACTGAAAAGATCCCCCCACATTTAAAATACCCCTCACTACACATTATACAAAACTGTTTTACTGTATATAACATGCTGCTTATGTCATGAAGTATTTTGTACAAATACTAATAAGAGCAAAAATTGTATTGCTTACAGTTTCCCCCTTTTAATGTCCTTCTAAATAATAATGATATAAAGTGGGGTATATGTTTTCCAGTCCACCCACAAGTTTAACATAGTCAACAAAAGTAAAATGTTTTTCAGCCACTTTTTCTTGCAAAACCATATTTCAGAACTGTGATAAGATGCTTTATATCTTCCATTTATTCACTAATTTCAGAGTTGCTGGTCTTCTTCCTGTTCATTTCCATCTCCCAATACCAGACTTCATTTCAAGTCCAAAGTATTGCTGAGTCTTCTAGTCAACTCCTGTGCTTTTTTTCTGTTTTACAAGCGTTTTGCTTTGGAACATTGGAAAAGTTTTCACTGGCAGTCTCTCCATGAGCCGTTCCATCAAAAGAATGAGAAGCAGAGCCCCCTTCTGCATGTTGACTCACTTTTTGTTGGAAAAACTTTATTTCCTCCTTTGCCTGTTTTACATCAAGAAATTACTTTGATCTTCCAGGAAAGACACTTTAAAGACAGCTGGATATGTAGGCTTGAATCTCATACTTGCCTCTCCACATTCTCTGCTTGTGGAATAAATTAACTTCTCTTTTGCTTGGTGTACAGTGAATAGTCATTTTCTACAAACACTATGCTGTCTCCAGTTTTTAATACTTTGCCCTTCTGTCTCATTTTTGTGAGGATCAACTCTTTCTGCTGGCTTGATTGCATCTTTATTAATACAGGTCTTGGCTTCTTTTGCATAGCTAGGCTTGCAACATACACTCAATGTGCTTTTCAGTTAACAAATTCTGCTGTGGAACACAAGTCCAGTTGCCTATTTGTGCTTTCTTAAAATTAATAGTGTGTCACTTCTAGTTTCTCCAGTACAGCAGAAAATCTCAGTTTTCTCTGTGTGGTGTGTCTTCTACCTCTACTATTTGTAAACAGTTTTGCTTGAGAAAGCTCATATTCAGCCATCTTTTTCTTCATGTTAACTTCTGATTTTTGCAGTTTTATCATTTCATTTTATCATTTCATCTGAATGGCTAGTTAAAGCTTCTTCTATGTTTCCATTTTTTTGTCGTTTGAATTGATATATTCCTTCAAAGTTTCATTTATTTTAATCACCTCTGCGTACCTTCGTTGAAGGTTGAGCATCAGGGCTGGCAACTCGGCACGTAAAAATCTACTGCCAATCATTAGCGGACCGGAGTTCCGCTGTGGCGAGCCCTAACCAGGAAAAGCCGAAAGACACAACAACCTCTGTTTACATTTGATTTATTTTTTCCTCTAAATTTCTAGAAGCCATCTCTTGAAGTTTTGCTGAAGTTTGAACTGCTATTTGCTGAATAGATACAGAATCATTCCCAGCAATGTTTTCTCTTCACTTTCTTGGTTGATTTTCTTTCAGGCTCTCCACATTTCTTCTTTGCTGGCATCCAGGTGGTGTATTTACTAGCCAGTAACTGAATTTTACCAAAAAAAAAAAAAAAAATTAATGGCACTCCTTTTTCATACTAGGAGAGTTGAAGTTATGCTGTTGATCAGTGTGTAGCCATCTTGGAAGTCCCCAAGCTTACACTTCATTTCCTTCATTGAGCATTTATCTATTGTAAAATATCTTTATACTGTTTGTGCCTACATAAACTGCTGTCTACATGTTATACATGTGCACAATTTATTTAGGCTATTATTGGTTGATTTGTCAGGCTTATAGCCTTCTGACCTTGTAGCAACTTGAGTGCTGTTGATATTTTCTACTTCCCAGATAAAATTCTTCAGCTCTTTAATAATTACTGTACACAACTTCTCCTCTAGTTGATAAAATATGCCTGTCCTGTGTATAAAACTAAAGGGACTAAAAACATTTTTTATTACTTCTATCTTGCTATCCATATCCATAGGCAAGAGCTTCTAGTTTCCCAGTTTTGTATTATCGTTTGTTTAGCCTCTCCCCACATATCCTTAGCTGCCATAACAGAATCCTTTTTAAACACATACTCCTACATTATATTATGTCCCCATAAGTATGGGTATCGCTGAACCAATTCATGTATGGGTTCATAGTTTACATCTATAGCCTTTGCTTTATCTTCATTAATTTTGTATCCTGAAAAAAATGAACTGTATCAGAATGTTTCACAGCACTGCGATGTCCTTTTCTGGTTCTGTCAGGTAGAGAATACTATTACCTGCAAATAAAGTGAACTTTTCTTGAATACCATACCAATTATATCCTTGAATTTCTGAGTCCCTTGTTTTCTTTCCAGTGGTTCCAATTTAATTTAAATAAAGGGGAAAGAGAACAACTCTGCTTAAGTCCTCTGGTCTGACACACTTAACTTATAAGAGTGGAGTCCTCCCACTTTGATTTGTACATTTGATCCCTCATACATCCTACTAATTAACTGTGTTATTGTGTCAGGAAATGCAAATGCCTCCATTGCCTTACCTATACAATCCCAGTTTACTCTGTAGAATGCTTTCCCTGCATCGAGACCCATAAACAACAGTGGTATTTTCCTAACTTCTGCTCCCCTCTGGATCACTATTATTCTGTTAATTTTGTCAGATGTTTGCCTTCCATCCTTCCATCCACAAAGACACACTGATGTATATCTGTCAATTTTGGCAACACCTTTGCTATTCTTTTTTGCCATTATAGATAGAAAACACTTTGTAATCATGGTTTAAAATTGAAGTTGGCCTATATGAAGCTGGATCTGATGGGTCGTCTTCATCTTTAGGTATTACAGCCACGACTGCTTGTCCCTTCTTTTAAAATACTTTTAAACAAAACCTTCCAGATCTTTATCACTTTCTTCCATCCTAGCTTCCAAACTTCCACCAGAATGCCATCTTCTTCTGTAGATTTTCCTGCAAATTGGTTATGCACCACCATTTTATCTCCTCTCCTCTTGAGTTAACTGTTAATTGCTGCCACATACAAGAACAACTAAAATGTACTTTACTATAAAATATACAATTTATATTGTGAAATGTTTCATAGAAATACTGTTAACAAAAATTGGTTTGCTTAGTTACCTTTTTCCTTCCTCTTCCCTTTTCCTCAGTGTCCTTCCAAACATTATTGACATGATTTGAGGAAATGCCTTTCAGTTCTCCATAAGTTTAACAAAGTCAACAAAAGTCTGCTCTTTCCACTTTTCTTATACAGCTATATTTGACAAATGAGATTGCTGTTTTGCACTCAGACATTTATTCACTAATTTCCTTGCAGCTGGTCTCCCATTTTCCGACTCCAGATTACAATTCAATTTCAAGGTATTCCTGACTATTCTAGTCAACGCCTGTGCTTTTCTCTGTCTCTGAAGTATTTTCTTGTGGAACAGTGGAAAAGGTTTCACTGGCAAAGTCTGTCCATGTGCTTTATTACCAGAAGAATAAGAAGCAGAGTCCCCTTCTGCTTGATGTTTTACCTTTTTGTTGGATAAACTTTTGTAGTTCCTCTTTAGCCTGTCCTGCATCAAAACATGACTTTGATCCTCCAGGGAAAAAATATTCTGAAGACAGCTGGATACAGCAGCTTGAATCCCCCCCGCCTGCCTTTTGATATTCCCTGATTGCTAGAATAAATTTTTCTCTTTTGCCTGGTGTACAGTGAATAATCATTTCCCACAAACACTGTACTGACTCCAACTTTTAATAATTTGCCCTTTTGCCACAGTTTTTATTTATTTTACATTTGTTTACTGTGAAAGTCCAACTGTACAAAATGTCCTTTTTCAGCGGAGGCCCAGGGAGAAAAGCTCCAGATTTATAAGTAACAGTAAGATACATGTATAGCTTACAGATACAAATACTGATTCAATATCAGATACAAATACAAAATGAAAATACATGTTATACATTTCACTGATACAATCATGTAGTCTAGATAGGATACAAAGAATAGCAGTACTGTGATTGTAGATAGAAAACAAGCACGTTAAGTGTAAATATGCTTAATAGGGGTATACTAGTCAAAAACAAAAATGACAGGTTGTGTTCCTTTAGCTGCCTTATGACATCTATTTCCTAAGCAGGGTTTGTACAAGAGCAGGTCCATGATTCTGATGATTGTGATTTGAGAAGTTTTTTTTTAAAGTTGGAAGTGTTAGTAGTTCTGATATTTAATGCCAGGGAAGTACAAGTTTTAGCTATGCAGTTGGAGTAAAAGGAAACTGCAGCTGCATTGTTAGGTTTGGATAGATTTAGGAAAGATTTGCTACTGGAATGCAATACTCTTACTGGAGTAGTGTATTAGTAGATTTTGAAGTACTGGTATTTTTTTCTGGCTGACATAGTATTCGATGGGGAAAGGTGAGTTGATTTGGTAAGTTGAGCCAGGATAGTTGTTTTAAAGCCTAGCAGTGATTGGATCTGAAATTTGTTACTGTGGCAAACTTTGCGATTTTATCATAGCAAGTTTTGAGTTTTGCTGGGTCAGATTTCTTAACGTTTGTAAGAATTTCTGAGGCATATATTAGCATAGAGATAAGATGGATTCTGGGCAATAGTGGCCTTTGAAGATTTATTTAGAAAGTGTCAATTTTTGTACAGGCTTCTTATTTTTATGATAATTTTTTTATGGTATGTGCTATGTGTATGTCAGATTTTATATTATGGTCTTTGACCACTCCAAATGATTTTGTTTGGGAAACTGGAGAAATTGTATTGTTTAATGAGATGTTGAATGGTGGGTGGGTGTCTGCAGCTCTAGTTTGTTAGTGGAGAAATTGTATTGTTTAATGAGATGTTGAATGGTGGGTGGGTGTCTGCAGCTCTAGTTTGTTAGAAGAGCATGAGTTTTGTTTTTGGTAGGGTTAAGTATAAGTCATACATTGTTTAGCCAAGATTCCACATCATTAAATGACTGCTGGGTGATTTTTTGGAGTTTTTGTAGTGTTGGGGAGGCAAAAATCAGGGTGGAATCATCTGCGTATTGAACTACGGAGGCAAGTGGGGTAGCAGTATGAAGACTGTTAGTAAAGGTAATAAAAAGGAGAGGGCCCAGAATAGATACCTGTGGAACTCCCAAGGGTACAGGGAGCAATGAAGAGAGACTCTGTTGCCATTTTACAGCTTACTGGCATTCAGTTAGATATTGCTAGAACCAGGTAAGTGCAGAATGGCTAAGATCTGTGAGTGTAATTAAGAGTTTACAATGGGAGACAGTATCAAAAGCTTTGGACAGATCAAGAAAGATGGAGGAAACTAAATTGCCATAAATGTGATGGTGATTAATAATGTTAGTAAAGTTAACAAGGGTAGTGGTAGTGCTATGATTAGGATAGAAACCATGCTGAGTGTTAGAAGATTGTTGGTTATTAGATAGTTCTTGATTTGTGAATGGCTGCACCTATCAGGTCTTTTTGATAATGGTGATAGTATAGCTATTGGCAGGTAATTTGATAATTCTATCGAGTTCCCACCTTTATGTAGTGGAATGATATGTGATTCTTTCCAAATTTTAGGTACTTTTTGTTCTGAGATGGATCGATTTATTTATATAGATACTGGATAGTGTATTCCTTCTGCAGCAATTTTTAGATATTCAGAAGGTAGTCAGCATCAGGTGTAGTAGGTTTAAGCCTTTTGAGATATTTAATAATGGTGCTTATTGGGAAAGGTTGGAAAGAGAAGTTGAGATCTAGTGTGGGTATTATGTAAGTCTAGGTAGGGGAAAGAACAGTTCTTGCTGAGGGCTAGTATGGATTCAGTGAAGTATCTGTTAAATTGTGAGGCTGCTGTCTTTAGTACTGATGAGTGTTGTGGAGGGAGTACTACTTTGTCCTGGCTGTAGGATTTTTTTGATGGCAACCCAGAATTTTTGTGGGTTTCTTTGATTTTTTGATTAGTTATGCTATAGTAATTTTTGTCTTGTCTAATATGTTTTTTTATCTTTATGTCATAGTTCTAGATGTGTTTGTTAGTTGTAGTTTTGTCGTTGAGCCATTTCTCCCAGGCCTTATCTCTAGTTTTTAACAGAGATCTTGTTCCTTTGGTTAGCCTGGGGGCATAATTGGATTTTATCCTTATTGTTCTGGTGGGCAAGATGTTTAGGACATTGAAGAAGGTTGAGTTAAAATATTCAACTGTAGTATCCAAAGGGAAATCTTTGATTGGTGCCCAGTTGCATTTTTTTAAACTAGTTATGAAGTCTTGGGGAATAATTTTTTTCTTATCTCAGATTTGGGTAGGTGGTAAGTTTATGTGGATTTATTCAGTGTTGAAGAATGTATGTTGGAATATGGTAACTGAGGCTGTCTGGGAGACAGCCAGAGTATAGGGATACATTTGGCCTGTTTGTAAGGGTCCAGTCTAAGATTGAATGATTATTTGATGTTTTGTCTACTCTAGTACAAGTTTGGATTGTTTGTGAGAAACCGTCTAGGTTAATGTGGTCAGATGGATTTTGAAAGTTGCAGGAGAGCCATTCCACATTAAAGTCACCCCCTATAATTGTTTCCTGAGGGAGGGATGTTGCTGTCCAATTTAGGATGTGTTCTAGAGTAGTCAGATTGTTCCCAGGTGGGATGTAGACTCCCCACTATGTTCAGATGTTTCTTTGGATTAATTGTTAGTTTAGTACACAGTATTTCAGTGTTGTTAAAGTTTGTGATGCTTAGGTCTAGAATTTCTAAATTGAGATTGTTTTTGCATAGAAAGGCGATACCACCACCTCTTTTCTGTTGTCTATCTAGCCTATGTATGTTATATCCTGGGACAAGTATTTCTTTTTTAGAGATCTCTGGTTTTAACCAGGTTTGTGTTGTAAGGGCTATAGCTAGAGTATATAGGCCAAGGGTGGCATGCAGTTCTTGCGTTTTGTTCATGCTGCTCATGAGATTACATGTCACGTAGTAGTAAGTCCATACCTTTTCTAGAGAGAGTTAATAGTTGCTGGGGATGAGTTTGTGTGTGAAGATCTAGATGGGTTAGATTTGTTTGTGAAGCAGGGTTGGGGTGAATGTCCCTACGACGTATGAGCTGCTATGCAATGTGAACTGTAAAATTTAAGTATTTTGATATGAATTTATCATATTTCTGTGTAACAATAGGATATGATTGTTGTGTGAGTAAGGTAAATAGTATATGGTTAATGTTTGTGGGATCATAGATAGTTGGTGCTATTATTAAATTTGTGTGAATTATGTGTAATGGGTCTGGGAAGGAGGTAGTGTACATAGATTGTGTGTTAAGTTCTGCATAGTAAGAGGTTATGTGAGCTCGAATAGATAGAAATAGCAGGATTGATGGGTATAAAGGTATCATTACTTACTACTGTCTAAGTTAAAGTAATAATGTTATGGGTGGGTAGGAATAATTGCTAGTTGTAATTAAGTTTTGATATACTGGGGATTTAAAACTATTATTTTGTCCAGTTATGACTTATTACACTAAAATATGTAAAGTAGCAGGTAAGTAAGTGGAGTGTGATATACGGGAGTTAGTATTATACCGTTTAATTGGATAATTGGAATGATAAAATTTGGATTTACCTTAGCTGTGCTGGGATTGCTTTACTTTGGGGAGTGGGTATTTGGGAATAAGTTTAGGCAGGGGTGGGTGAGAAATGGAGGTAGGGTGAGGGAACGGAGAGACCTCGAGTGAAGCAAAGGCAAATAAGGCGGGTAAAGCAAATCATTGTGCTTGTGACCAGAAAAACAATCAACAAAATGGTCTGGGTTGAAGGTAGGTAAGAAATGAAAGGAACTGTAGTCCTTTGGTGATTTTTAATTTTAAAGCAAGTAGATTGTACTTATTTGTAAACAATACTCTTGGGAAATCATAATGGAGTGCAGTAATTACAAAACAGCTAAAGGGTCATTTTGTTTTTCTTAGCATTACACACTAGCAACAGCTATAAGGAGAAACAACTACAACTATAGGTAATTAAGCTTACTATTTTACCCAACAACAAGTAAAGGGAGACAAATACAGTTAGAGCTTATTTATCAGATTTTTTGGAGGGAGGTAAATAAAACAGAAACTGCTTGTTATCATCCCTGGTGGTGTGCTCTCCAAATACCCTAACAATTAATCAGAGTCCCAACCATGACCTAATTTGTTTTTTTGATGCTTCAAGTTTCTTTCTTCCAGCAGTTTACAGTTTCTGGTTACTTGAGTAGGTTCACTAAGCACAGTTAAAAGAAATTACAGCTGAAATACTGGATGTATTCAGGAATAGTTGCTAAAGTTAGTGTACTGTAAAGAAAGGGTGTAGAATAAATATGTTTGCTGATAATTACACTAGTAAAGCTGTGTTTAAACAAAAACCTCTCCTCACTTACTCTAAGCACCTCTTGTGGCAGCTATGGCATTATACATTATACTTATGTAAACTCATAACAGTATTTAAGTAAAAGGAACAACCAAGACTTGCAGTAAAATAGAGAGATATACATACAAAAATACAGTTAGGAAGCTTAAATACTCTATGCAGTTTTTATGGGAAGAATAAACTTTTTCTGCTGGTAGATTTGCATTTTTACTAATACGGGTCTTGACTGCTTTCTCATGGTCAGATTTGGAATATACACATGGTGTGCCCTCTCAGTTAACAGTTCCTGCAGTGGAATATCAATCCAGTTGCTTGCGTGTGCCTTCGTAAAATTAATACAGACATTTCCTTCTAGTTTCTCTGGTACATGAGAAAATCTCAGATTATTCCTACGTGTTCTGTCCTCTATTTCCACCATTTTTGAAAAATCTTTTCTTGAGCAGCCTTACTCATCCAGCATTTTCTTCATTATGAACTATGATTTTTACAGTTTTATCTGTTTAAAGCTTCTTCCATTTTTCCAGCCTTTTGTTTTTGACTTGATATACTTCTTCAGTGTTTTGTTTATTTCAATCAGTTCTGAACACACTTGACTTATTTTTCCTGTGGATTACTGGAAGGCATTATTTGAACCAAAGCTGAAGCTTGAACTGCTTTTTGTTGAACAACTGCAGGATTCTACTCAGTCAGTGTTTTCTCCTCACCTTTTCTCGCTGGTCTTTCAGGCTGTCTTAGTTTCTTCCTTGCTGGCATCCAGGGAGTGTACCTACTAGCCAGTAACTGAATTTACTAAAAGTGACATAGTTCTTGGCCCTTGTCTTTCAGTTTCTTTAGTTTCACTGGGAGAGCTGAAGTGCAGCCATCTTGAAAAGCTTGTGTGTGTTTTAATAACTAGTCAGTTTTCCCATTATGGAATTAGGAATTCATTGCCTGCACTTGCTAATTTCATTTAAAGGAAGAAAATACTGACTCAGTGGGGCTATTTTGAAACCAGCTCAACATTTAGGCATCTGATCCGATAGAAAATGAGGTATTTAAACCTTTTTGCAGGTCTTCCTGCCATTTAAAAGGGGAGGGTCATACAAATGATGTTTCAGTGAGGGCTTGTTGGCTGCTAGATGAAACAGTAAGCAGCCCTTCCATTGGCTTCAGCTGTAGCAGGTAAGTGTTGCCTGAATCATCTTGAATTAAAACTGAAACAATGTGGTGCAACTTCCAGATATGACTATGAGAATAGGGAACACTTTTTTAATTAAATGAGTTATTTTTTATTATTAAAATTTGTGATTTTCTACTGCTGGTCAGTCTGCAGGATGGCAAGTATACTTTGATAGTTTATATTGTGTGTGGGGGGGACTGCAGTAGGTAGCATTGTATGTGTCTGACACCAGTGAGCTGAAATACTGTGGCCAATATGTGTGTGTTTATTCTTTTAACAGAGTACAATCGGACATCTTAGGTGTACACCATTAGTAACAGTGTTGTAATTGATGTGTGTTTTTGTGTAAAAAAAAAAAATATATATATATATATATATATATATATATATATATATATATGGTTTCACTTACTTGAATTACTGAAAACTTGAACTTCATATGGTCGAGACCATATGATCGAGTTTTCAGAAACTTGAAATTCCGAAGTGAAATAAAAAAATACCCAAACATATCATTTCTGCAGGGGGCAAGCCCCCCTGCACCCCCACACCCCCTACTTAAATATACCTACTCTGAGATTGCGCTACAGTGGGGGAAAAAGGGAAATCTCCCATTCCGTGCTGTATGCATAAACGCAGAATGGGAGATTTCCTGTTTCCTCGCTATAGTGTAATCATGGAGATGGTATATTTAAGTAGGGAGGGTGCAGGGGGCTTGCCCCCCTGCAAAAAACATTATATTTAATTAAATTAAAATATTTTTAACACTTTAGACTTTTGAGTTTCTGAAAACTCGATTATATGGTCTCGACCATATGAAGTTAGAGTTTTCAGTAATTCTAGATTCTGAAGTAAAACTGTATCATATATGTATGTATATATATATATATATATATATATATATATATATATATATATATATATGATATGTGTGTGTGTTTTCTTGCAGCATAGATTGCAGTGGGTTGCACTGTATTTCTGTGCACTGCCTACAAGCTGAACTACATTACTGTGGGCATTACTTATGTATTTACTCATTCATTTGATTACAGACATCTGTGGTGTACACAGTAAAGTGACTAATTGCAGGGTTTGTGTGTGTGCATTTGAATGCATGCAGGAAGAGTGGGGGTGCATTGGGTTGCACTGTATGCATCTGGCACCAATGAACTGAAGTATTTTACTATGCATTGTTTACCTATTCATTCAGTTGATCACAATCGGACATCTGGGGTATGCATAACCAAAGTGGTTGTAATTGCAGAGCACATATAATGAGTGCATGTGTTGTACAAATGCTGCCATTTGAGGTGTTGCAGTGGATTGCACTGTACTTGCTAAATTACATTACTGTGGCCACTATTTTTAAGTATCCATTAATTTGATCTCAGATATCTGAGGTGTACACAGTGATTGGAGTGACTGTAATTGCTAAACAACATATGTGTTTCGGTGTTTGGGAGGATGTTTGCTGTGGATTGCACTGTATGTGTCCAACATCAGTGAACTGCAGTACATTACTCTGGTCATTATTTATACATTTTTTAATTCATTTAGTCATGATCATACATATGAGGTATTCACTGTAAATAAAGTGGCTGCACTTGGTGGGCAGACTGTGTGTGTGTGTGTGTGTGTGTGTGTGTGTGTGTGTGTGTGTGTGTGTGTGTGTGTGAGCTAGCATGTGTGTTTGGAGTGTGGGCTGCAGGGGGGTTTCACTGTGTGCACCTGAAAGCAGTGAATAGAAGTAGCTTACTGTGACCATTATTCATTCATTTGATCACAAGCAGACATCTGAGGTGTACAGACACAATAACATATCTGTAACTGGTGAGCATAAAGGCAGTCTGAATGAAACTGACTGACCTATTCTCATTCAATCACAGTTAAATAGTAATTGATCTGTTTGAGCATGGCTAGTGTTTGAATAAAACAAACTAAATATTACTGTGACTATTATTACTTTTACTGGAATCAGACGTCTGAGGAGTCAGTAAGGGGGCTGGAATGGATGGGTACTGAAGCAGTCTTTGAATGAAACTGGCTGACCTCAACATTTTGATCATAGGTGAATGGTAATTGACCTGCTCTACTATTCAGTCATACATCTGTTCAGCTGCTTCTTGCTGCCTCATCCCCTTTCCTTGAAATGACTGGCTGTCACTGTTAAGATCTGAAAGATTTTATAAGAAAAATAAATATTTTTATACCTTGTTTCATCTTGAGTAATTTTCATGTCTGAAGTATTTTTGAAAGCGTAGTAATGCATATTTTTCTGTTGCTTATCTTGTTAATTTGTGATCCAACCAAAATTTTTTTGTTGACTTTATTTCAGTGGCATTGCAGATAGTGTTGCTGCCTCACAAGAGGTTCCCTGGTTTGATTCTCAGATGGGGTGCATTCTGTGTGGAGTCTACATGTCTTCCTTGTGATTGTGTGGGTTTCCTCCATGTGCTCCAGTTTCTTCCCACATTCCAAATACGTGCAGTATGTGGATAGGGCACTCTAAATTGGCCATAGGTGTGAGTGTTGGTGTGAAAGAACTACCGCTGCAGGACTAGCCATCTTGTGGTGTAAACCTTGGCTGTAGATGACTGTCACTGTCGAATTGATACCCTGAGCCTTTGTGCAAAAATTGGAGAAAGGGCTTGTGGGTGGATGGATGTGTATACAAATACAGAATTAAGAATGTCATAAAACTCTGTAAGAGCAACTTGAAAAGACGTACTTGGATCATTAGGATAGTACTCATGTCTGCTTTTATAAGCATTATATTTATTACATCGTAATTTCCATTGTGGAAGTCTAGAGAGGATGGTTTATTTAAGATTGTTTGGTTTCACTCATTTAAAACATCTTTATTAAATCATATTTTATTCTGTAAAATGGGTTTACATACATTAATATAAAATAAAATAAACTGTAATAACAATTTTCCATTGTTGTCATGCAGTTGTCATGTTTTCGTTTTAGCACTTTTATTCACAACAACATTGCATAAGTTGCTCAGTTCCTTCCTTCCTTCAAACTTAACTCCTCATCTTGATTATTATTCTGTATAATGCATGAACTTTTCCCACAGATTTCATTTATTTCTATGAAATGTGCTTCTTCCCCAAAATAAAAATTCTACCTCTAGTTCCTTTATCTCCTTTACAATATGCAGAATTTCCTATGTTGGGTATTGATTTGCATTTTCTAGTAACTGCTTCTTTTGGCAGCCAAAAGCATTAAAATGTCTTATTGTGTCTAGGCAATTTATATCATGTATCCCACCTCAAAAGAATCCTTTCCTTAGTTACAAAAATGTATTTTCTGTAGTAAATGTTTAAAATCTGCTAACCTATACATTCCACCCCAAAACAAAATGTTTCCAATTGCCTCTGTCTTTTTCATCGCACCTCGAGTATTTGCTAGCTACTTGAGTAGAAATCCTCTGAAGTCTACTTGAGGTATAAAAGTACCTGTGCACATACCACCATGCAGAAATCCTAAACCTTATGTACTTTTTTGGATAACTGGGACACTTAAAAAAATCTTCCCATTTGTAAATTGGCTCCAGTATCTTTTACCAGTATTTTCTAATCTACTATATTTGTGTTTTATATTTTCCATAGGTTAACAGCAGCTTCGGATCTGTATTCAAATAAAACTCTGTCAGAGCTGGTATTACACTTAGCACTCTCCTGTCCTTTTCTCTTTGCCTATGCTATGCTAATTCCTGATAGAGAAGGCAGTCTCTATCCTGCAGTCGAAACTTCTGCTTAATCTTGCTCTACTCCATAACCTTTTCCTCTAAAGAGTTTGTTGCTCCCAATACCTTAGTTTGTTTGCTGCTTTTCTCCAGGGAATCCCAGCCTTATTCTTGCCTGTTTTCTGTGCCACTACTTGTAGACTTGTACTGGTAAAATCTCCTTTCTGCATTCTGGTGTTGGCATAGTTTTTTTTAGAATACTTTATGCTGGTTTATGAATATAATGTTCTGTATGATTGTTATTTTCCTTAAAGACTTGCTTCCAAAATCCTTCTCTCTTTATCTCCAAACTCTGTCCTATTTCACCATCATCCTGTCCTATTCTTTTTTTAATCCTTTTCCACTCTTATTAATAACCTTCTGTTATGTGTATGAGCCATAGATGTGTATCCCTTTAAATCAGGTAATCCTAAACCACCTTGCTCTTTGAGGAGACTTGACTTATCCCACTTAACTCTTGTCCTCTTCGCCTCTATATAATTTCCCTCATCTGTTTATTAATCATCCACTTCTCCCCCATTGATAAAAATATGCTTTGACCTCTGTATTAAACTAAAGGGACTAAAACTATTTTCTCTGCTTGTATCATGCTATTCATATCCATAATTAAGAGTTTCCAGTTTCTCAACTTTTATATTATCTTTTGTGTACTCTCTTCCCACAGATCATTAGTTGTTATAACAGAATCCTTTTCTAATCAATCTACCTGTATACTTTAGCTTTTTATGTCCCCATAAATATAGATATTGTTGAACCAATTCACGTGTAGGTACATAATTTACTGCTTTAGCTTTTATTTTATCTTCATTAACTGTATACACTGAAAAGACTTGAAACTGTCTTAAAATATTCCACAACACTGAATACCCTTTTTCTGGATTTTTCAAGTACAAAATAATATCTTCACATAAAGCTAACTTTTTCTTGATTACCATACAATTTATATTCTTGAGTTTGTGAGTCACTTATTTATTGATGTTTTTTTAGTGGCTCTATATCTATAGCAAATATCAAAGGGGAAGGAGGATACCCCTACCTTGTTCCAAACACAACTTGTGGGAGAGGAACCCTCCAACTTTAATTCTTGCCACTGACCATTCATTTATCCTTCTAACCAACCCTAGTTTTCTGTCAGAGAATGCAAATGCTACCATGCAGTGCTCATAACATCATTAACCAACACTGAAACAATAATAAACTTTCCTCTGCTATCTTTCTCGATCTTTCAAAAGCCTTTGATATGGTAAACTACCAAATACTCATAAACACTTTGAAATCCATCTCCTGGAGGACCAGGCCACCCAGTGGTTTCAATCATATCTCAGTGGTAGACAGGCTGCCCTGTAGCAGAACAAACTATCCACCCTTTTACCCATCTCCCTTGGAGTACCCAAAGGCTCCATACTAGGTCCACTATTATTTTCCATTTTCATCAATGATTTGTATAAGGTCATCCCAAATGCAACATGCATTCGATGTGTGGATGACTCCAGTTTAGTATGCTCCAACACTTCACCTACAGAGTTGCAGATTCTATCCCAGAATACTTTTAACATGGTTAAAAACTGGCTCCTTAACTATCGTCTCATGTTAAATCCTAATAAAACCAAACCCACCACTCACAGGTCTGCCCCTATACCTTTACATTAAAATCCAACAACGGCACCATTATTTCCCCAGATTACTCAACCAAACTGTTAGGAGTTATAATATATAATAACCTTAAGTTCAATAAAACTGTTAAAACAGTTAGTAAAAAACTTGGCTCACTATATAGGATCAAGCCCTTCCTAATGCCATTAGCCAGAACTGTAATTGCTCACATCTACTCTCTACCCTCCTCTATGCTTCCCCTCTATTTACAAACCTCAGCAAAACAGACCTTAATAAACTTTCTAGCAGCTACAATCACATTGCTAGATTTGCTACCGATGCAGCCTACAGAACTCATTACTATCATAACCTAAATCTGCTAGGATGGCTTGAACTGCCTAACCTACTTCAGGTTAACCAATAGTTGCACACAAGATCCTGTACCAACCAGATAATACACCCGTACTTAAAAACCTCATCACTCCCTACAGTAACCTTAGCGCATTTCTTTCATCTGAAAGACTACTAGTTCAAACTCTCAAATCCAACAACACAGCTGGTAAATCTCTATTTGCTAACTCTGTTGACAAAACTTGGAATTCCGTTCCTGCTAATCTTGCATCTGAACACTCTCTACCTCAATTCAAGAAAAGTCTGCCTACACTTTCTTTCTTAACTTATAAATCCTATTATCTGCTTGGATCTACTACCAGGTTAGCCTACTAAGCATTCAATACCTTATCATTCTTAAAAACACTGTCTAGAATTTTCCATCTGAGTAAAAATGTAATAATTTGTTTGTGTATCTGTTTCTGTGTTTGTTTACATCTGTGTAAAAATCCTTTTATTTGTGTTTTATTTTGTGTTTTAAACTGTAAAAATGTAACAGTTTGTTGAATGTCTTTTTGGAACTTTCTCCCTGGGCCTCCACTGAAAATGGACATGTATCCAGTCAGACTATCCCAACAAACAAATGTAAAATAAATAGCTAAAAATAAAATCCAGTCTCTCTTGAATGGTTTCTTTGCATCAGGTTCCTCCAGTTTTGGTAATGTTGTCTTACATTCCACTTCCCATGGATCATCACTTTTCAGTTAGTCAAATGTTTGCCTCTTTACCACAAAACCATTTGTTATTCTCTTAGATAGTATAGATATAAACACTTAAATGGGTGTCTGTGAAGCTGGGTCAGAAGAGTCTTTGCCCTCTTTGGGTAATGCAGCCACTACAACTTTCTTTCAAGATGATGATACTCCCCACTTTTAAAATACTGTTAAACAATACATTCCATATCTTTATCATTTTCTTCTTCTAAAGACTTCAACAGAAATACCATCTGTTTCCAGAAAATTCCCCTGTTCGATTCTACATATGTCATCTGTGCCTATCTTAGCTATTAAATGTTGAACCTTGTCTTTATGTGACATTGGGATAATTAAATCTTCCAAAAATATTTACTTGTGTGCCTTTCTTGATTTCCACATTCCTCTGCTTTTATACAAATGTTCATAAAATTTCGACAACAACTCTTAATACCTCCAGAGGATTTCTGTTATTTTGCTTATCATTGGCTCCCTAAGTTTTTCAACAATTCTTTCTTGTTTCTTTTGCCAAAGTCATTGTGCTAAAAGTATTTGTGCTGTGGAGTTATCAAAAATAGCTGCTTTACAGCAACCTTTCTGCACTAGCGCAAGTTGGCCAAATATTCAATTATTTTCTCTTTGGCATACTGTGGCTGTTCCTTTTCTTCTGCTGTAAAATTCCCCTTATTCTACAATACTTAAATCTGTCAAACCTTCTAAATAATTCCTAATAGTTCTTTCCCATGTTTTCTTTCTTTCTTATTTCTATTCTTTTTTTAAACTTCACCTTCATTATATTCTACTCACTACCTATTCCTTCTAAAGAATTTTCTGTTTTCCCTAATAACCCGTGAATCATTTCCATGGCACATTCCAACTAAGTAAGAAGGCGCTAGTGTCTTTACTCTGTATCTTTATTTTAGTTTTTATCAGTACACGATCTGAAATTGTTATTGGAGGTTGTCTAAGTTTTCAGTTAAATAACACCTGCTCCTGTAGAAAATTTAGTTTGTGTCCAATGGAGCCTAGTTATTGTACCTTGAGGAGTAATGTGTAAATTCTGAGTCCCTACTACTGAATAAACATGCTCCATGTGAAATATTTTCATATATTTCTTCAGAAATATACACTTTATTGTTACTTTTTCCCTTCTAAGCTCCCTTGATGCAGCCTCTCTATTGCACGTTCCTTTCTGGATTTCCAGTATGGCATGGAGAATGAAAGCACACTTTCCTCTCCACTTTCAATGACAGTGGTATCTCTTGTAGGGTAAATTCAAACTGAAGGAAAAGTATAATAAGATTGAAGGGGCAGAATAAGAATGTAGGAAAGGTTGAATGAAATCTAAATAAAGTTTGAAAATGGATACACTTCAAAAAACAGTGTTAAGCCAAAGGGAACAGTGGGCAAAGAAATGGCTTGAACATGACCTGGTCTCTCCAAGAATGGAACCAGAGGGCCCTAAAATTATATTAAGCGATGTATTTTAATATACAATTATAACTAATATTTTAATGAATTTCAAGAGCCAAGGTCAGTGAATACTTAATTGGACAGTTATGTAAAAGAAAATGTTCATATGGTGGGAAAGATAAATGAAACATTTAATGACCATTCAGAAGTCTTGCAATCTCTCCTTCAGAAAAATGCACTGCTGAAAGCACATGTAGATGCAGCAGATGTGAGAATGGAATCTTTAGAGGTGTCTCTTATTCTTCAGGAAGAAGAATACAAGGATGATCAATCTACCAAAAATTTGGAAGGAAAATATTGTAGAGTTTTCTTACAAAAACTGTTCTTTGAATGGACTCAAATCATGGAATCTGAATTTCAACTGGAGAAAGTGCATAGAGCAGCTTTGGTACTGGGGAAGGTCTCACAGAGCAGACTGAGACAAATTATAGATTTTCCTTTATCCTAGTGAAGGAAAAAGTGATCTCGCTGCTCTGGAAGTCTTTTTGGAAAATAACATTTAGTAATACAAAAATTGTTGTGGACTTGAACTTCTGCCATGTTAGAAGACAATAAAGGTCTGCTTACATACCTGTTTTGAAGACATCAAGAACAAAAAAGATCAGATTTAAGATGTTGTACCCTGCTAGACTCAGGTTAATGTTACCTTCAGGATATAAGTTGTATAGTAGCCCAGAGGATGCTAGGAGAGATGTAGATACACTTTCAGATCAGTTGTAGCTGAAAAATAGAGACCAGACACAAAAGGAAGCAACAAAAGTTGAACATCAAGTTCCAAAAGGCCCAGCAAACATACAAAATGTCTTTTTTTTTCAATATTTAAAATAATATTAAGATCCAGTATCCACACATGAATAATAAGCTGATTATTTCTCCCTTTTTTTTCTTAAATTCTATAGCAGCTACTTTTGGTGGAATATTAAATGTCAGCATAATCCTCCTCCTCCTTGCTAGTAGCCCTTATTACCACAAATGTACCATTATTGTCTAGTTTTCCTCCTCTGTCTTGGAGTTCCTCTAGCTTTTGGTGTTATTGCTCCCCTTTTCATTTGTCCCCAATGTTCTGCTGAATTTTCATCTTGAAATCCCTTCTTCATCAGATTTACATGCTGCTTTCTTTCCAAATGTGTCTTGTGCAACATTGCTGTTTGCACCCTACATTTTTAAATATAATTCAGTCCTCTTTGCTTTTTGTCTGTATGCCTGCAGGGCAACTTACATTCCGTGACAATGTGAACAGAGTAGCCATTATGATAGAAAGCTATTATTCCCACTTGTTATACATGACAGTTCTTCAAAATGTGTATCTCTAGCTTTTGCCTAACATGCACACTGTTTTGTAGCCTAATATCTTATGCAGTTGTTTCTTCTCATCTCCATTTGAACCCATGTCACATTTTTCAAGACTTTTTACTTAAATGAAAATACTTAGACAAAAAAATAACTAAATTCTCAGAACCTGCAGTCCTATCCCCTTTTAGCTTAAAATAAACCCACAAAACTTTAAACATTTTCTACAAATGAAGTTTACCCCTGCAGGTCTGGGCAGTTGCTCTAAATCAACAGCTAAACCCAGAGGCATTAACTAATCAAAAAATAAGGTTACCTGTAATAAAGTGCATGTACAGCCTGCGTTCCCATCATTTGCTATTGCCAGAACAGTAAGAAGCAGAGTCTCCTTCTGCTTGCTGCCTCACCCTTTGTTGGATAAACATTTTTTTATTTCCTCCTTAGTCTTCTGCATCAAAAAATGCCTTTGGTCCCACAGAAAAAAGTTCTAAATACAGCTGGATACAGCAGCTTGCATCTCAAAGCTGCCTTTCGGCAGTCCCTGATTATTGGGATAAACTTGTATAATGAATAATCATTTTCCACAAACACTCTGCTGTCCTCAATTTTTAATATGTTTCCCTTCTTCCACTGTTTTTTCAGGAGCATTTATTTTGGCTGGTATGATTGCATCTTTACTGTTGTAGGTTTTGGCTGTTTTCTTGCGGCCAGATTTGGAGTATGTGCACAAAGTGCTCTTTCATTTAACAAATCCTGCTGCACTAGTCCAATTGATTATTAGTATTTTAGTCCATCAGCTACAGCAGAAAATCTCACATTTTCTTTGACTTCTAACTCTGTTATATATTTATTTATTGTAAGGCTCGTGATCAACCAGCCTTTTCTTCATTTAAACCTGATGCTTGAACTTTTATCAGGTCATCTCAGTAGCTAGTAAAAGCTTCTATTATTTTCCATCCTTGTTATTTGATGTAAAATATTACTTTATCGTTTTCATTTGTTTTAAACACCTCAGTATGATTGATTTATTTTTTCCTGTAATTTATTGGAAGTTATCGCCTGTACCCAAGTTGAAACTTTTGAACTACTTGTTGCCGAGCCCTGCAGGATTCTTCCCAGTCAGAATTTTCTCTTTTTTTTTTGGATGATTTTTCTGTCATGTTCTCCAAATTTCTTCTTTGCAGGCATCTAGACAGTATGATTACTAGCCATGACTAAATTTTGCCCAAACTTATAACTTTTGTTAGCTTTTTTATCAGCTTGCCAGATTTACACTGGCAGAGTTCTTCTCAGGTTACTTGTGCAGCCATCTTGAAAGTCACAAGTTTAATTTCACTTAGGCTAATGATGAGGCTATTCAATGAGTTTTGTTAATCACAGAGAGTATAACAGGTGGAGGATTTTTTTTTAAACAAGAAACATCTTTATTAAATTAATCACGTATGACATAAGCAATCATACATTTATATAAATGAAAACAAACCATATTGACATAATTTTAGTTGCAAACATTATACATCATTTATAATGTATCAAGTCATTGTCAGTAAAACACTACATAGCTCATTCATATCCTGCCTTCTTTTAAACCTCATTCCTCCTCTGCATGTATTGTTCAGAATTCCCATTTTTTCTATGTAATTTGCTCCTTCCCTTTTCTAAAGAGTTTTATCCTTGTTACTATATTCACTACTTCTAGTGTAGTTGATTTAGACATTTATTTCCATTTTCTAGTAATTGCTTTTTTTGTCAGCCACCAGGATTAAACTCACCAAGGCCTTACTATGTCTAGGCAATTCCGATTTTGTATCATAAAGCAAAATATAATTTCCTTGGTTACACTACTTTGCTTACCCAATATTTCTAACAAAGTAGTCTGCAGGGAATCTTTAAGGTCTGTCAGCTTGTTACATTCCCAGAAAATATGTTCCCAATTGCCTTTTTCTTCCCCATCACACCTCCAACATCGGCTGTCTACCTGATCCCAAATCTTGTAGAATTTGTTGCATATTTGGGAGACGTACATATATCCCCCATAGTTTTTTGTGAATTACTTATCCAATCCCTCTTCCCAATTCTTTCTAACCTCCTCTAATTGATTCTTAAAGCTAAAGCGCAGTATTTTATATGCTCTACTAATTATTCTGTTTTTAATAGCAGCAGCTGTGCTATATTCTACTAAAAACTCCACCAGTGCTGGTCTTTCACTTAAGATCCCCCTTATTTCTCCTTGCCTATATCAGTCCTTGATAGGGAAGACTGTGTCTAGCCTCAGTCCAAATAAATTCTTGGCATCTTCCCATTCTTTTACCTTTCCCTTATTATTTGCTCCCAATACCTTGGTTCTTTTTCCAATTTCACCCCCCAACTGGTTAGGAATGTTAGTATGATATCTGCAACATTGCCATCCCTTGATGCATTTCTTAGTGTTTCTTCCATGCTGCTTGTGTTAACATGGTTAATAACTGCTTATTTGATGTTGAGTAGTATACCTAGTCAGTGTTTGGGTAACTAAAATGTCCCATAATTGTATTTGCGTTGACCTTTTGTCTTAAAATCTAGCTTGTAAATTGTCATGATCTGTCGAAGAGGTGGACACTGTAGAGCAAGGTTCTATATTTTTACATTCAGTATCACAATATTAATTATTGAATTAATAATTTATTGCTGTGTCTTCTGACTTTTAGATGCCCTTTTTCAAAACTTGAGATGCTGCCAACTGTCCCATTGGATATGCAGCAATGAAAGGTGATATACTATGGAATTTGGACTGCACATTTTCGATCTTTAAACCATATTTCATTATTTGCAGTATTAAATCCTCTAAGTAGATAATTGCTTCTACGTCATTCATTTCTGTTATGGGTGTTTATGACATTTGGCAATGCTACTTTCACCTCTGATTTTTTTAATCATGTATATTTCTTATTTCCGTTTTTCTAAGAGAATTATCATGGTATAGAAGACTTTCCATTGCCATATATCTGAATGCATAAATGAGATGTTTTCCAACAAGTAAATAAACAGAGAGGTATATTCCTTTGTCAGTCTGCAGTTTAGGGCCCTTTTGCTTCTACTTTCTCAGTTTTCAGGCCCACCTGATAGCAGTGGCTGAATTTGAGACCATTTCTATTTCTGGGATTAGAGAGGATTTTTTCACCATGACTGCTGCCATGCTGTTGCAACCCAACAAGAGGTGTTGCTTGGTATTTTCAGTGAATTCCTTGATTAGGGCAGTTGTATGGCTGCATGCTAATTGTGATGTAATGGTTGTGAATGATCTCATCAGTAGTGACTTGGACAGCTTATTGCTTGAGGTCCATTTGGCAGAACCTTCTTTGTTGGAGCTGAAATCACTGCTAAATGCTGTCCTTCATAGTTGTAGCCACCTCCTTTTGTCATCAGGGGAAAAGTCCACTTCCATAGTGGCTGACTTCTTACAGTTGTAGTTGAGCACCCTAGCTGAGGGCCAAGAATGTCAATTTTTTTCCTGCCCCTAGCATAACAGGGCTCTATTAAGAGTCCCTGACAACTCTGTGTCAGATCCCAGAGG